>NC_086320.1:348936290-349259699 GCF_036172605.1 Pelobates fuscus | reverse complement strand
CAATCGACAAGATAAATAGGTGTTTTATTATTACAAAGTGCTCAGACTGGTTTAATGAGAATGAGGCTTCCAGGTTAATTGTAGCATGCTAGATTCCGATAGATACTGTCTATGTGTGCTGTGTGCTTTTAATCACAAGTTAAGGGTGTTTGATGATTCATTAAATGCTACTGAAATATTTAACACAACTTATAATTTCCCACTTAGTTTGCTTAATATAATATCTAATAATTAATTACATAATTTATATAATATTACGATTATCATGGAAGAGTAAACCTAGAAATGAAATATTTTTAACAGTCACGTTTTATCCATGTCTGACTTATTCTAGTCTGGGACAAGATGCAGACGATGGGAGACTTTGTGGCCACTGCAGCAAAAAACTTTTTAATTTTTGATAGTTTTACATTGGTTTTGTGTTTTAAAGTATTGCGGTAGAGATAAAATGCCCGATCTGCCTTAGTTCTCTTTGCTTGCTAGACTACAGCACACAGTGTTTTATCTAAGTTGATCAGCACCTTAAGAAATAAACTGTCACAAATTGTATGGGAGTTTTTTCTAGGTTAGATTGATGACTAGTTCTTCTTAATAGACACAATATGTTGGTGACGGAGCATGTTGTTAGCAACCACAATTTTATTCTGACGAGAGTTATTCATACAATAGTATACAAATAAAGGATGGGAAGCACCTTGTAATTTAAATGTCAAAATAATTGCCAGTTTTATCTCTAGATGCCTGAAATATTAGTGCAATGGTTATAAGAAAATAAAAATAATAGGCCATTTAAATCTAAACAAGAAAACCAAACAATCTGTCTGCACTTCCCATCTAATGTTGAATACCCATCATGGATCATTTAAACACTGGTCTGGGGGAAATGTTTGTGAAAATCAGTTTATTAAATATAATTATTTAATCCAAACCAAAATGTACATTTTCAAATCTTGCAAGACTGTCATAAAGGAACACTCTAAACACCTTTCATTTCCCAAAAAGTGCAGATTTTAATAGGAATTGACTCTTTTATATGCTGATCAGTCACAACATTAAAACCACTGACAGGTGTAGTGAATAACATTGATCATATCGTTATAATGAGACCTGTCAAGGGGTGGGATATATATCAGGTAGCAAATGAACAGTCAGTTCTTGAATTTCATGTGTTGGAAGCAGGCAAAATTGGCAAGCGGATAGATCTCTGTGACTTTAACAAGCGTCAAAATATTGATGGCTAGATGACGGAGTCAGAGCATCTCCAATATGACAAGTCTTGTGGGGGTGTTCCAGGCATGCAGTGAGTAGTACCTAACAGCAGTGGTACAAGGAAGGACAAAGGGTAAACCGGCATCAAGGTCATGGGCACCCTAGGTTCAATGCGGCAAGTGGGGAGCGAAGGCTAGCTCGTCTGCTCCAATCACACAGAGGAGCTACTTCTCACACCAAAACTGCAGATAGTTCCATCCATGCAGTCCTAAATACATTAAAGCCCATTCTGTGTATAACAGCATGGAATGTCCTAATGCTTGGTATGGTTTAAATACCTGTAAGAGACTTTTCTCAAATGTATGCACTACAAAGGCCACTTCTAATGGGGCATAGCCGTTATTTTCTTGAACTCTTGTTTTTTTTTTTTAAATATAGGATACAGTTTTTTACTCAAAAATGTGGTATAAAAACTTCCTGCATTCTATATTCAGTGTCACCTGACACAATGTCTGGGTGACCACTGGGAGAGGAGCTCAATGTTAGGGTGATCGATGGAAGAGGAGTGCACAGACCACCCCCTTCTGCCAGTCGCTCAGTGTACTGTTGACTTGCAGACCATGATAGAGAATCTTCATTATTCTCCACTTGGCCTGACTGGAAACTGCTCAATGGCAGTTAGAGACATAAGTGTAGGAGCAAGAGAGACAAGGGCGCTAGCAAAATACACAAGGGGTTAGGGGTGGAAGAGACACTGGAGGGTTAACTTAATTGATATAAAGAGTCGAGGAAAGAGTGTTAAGTTGGGAATAAAGGTTGGGGAGTAACCCCGAGTAAATACATATTAAAAGATAATAGTACAGAATAAAGCATCTACCCAGCCCAGAGCCATATAAAATACAACTTTTACTAAATTGATTAAAAGACAAAACTAGTACATAAAATGTGTAAGTATATAAAGACAGACCTATAATGCCAGAAAATACGAATATTATTCTGGTACACACACTGTAGGTCACAATTAAGAAAAATGCTATCACAGCTGTTTTTGTAGCAAAAACTAAGCAACGGAAAAAAATTCTGACATTGCGAAAAAAGTTGAGATAGCAAGTTGTTCATTGACACCCAAATGCCCTTTACTAGACAATAAACTAAATCAATTTACAACTTTAAAGCACTTAAACCACTTTAACTAAGACAGTAAACAAATAGGTTTTGTTGATTCTGCCAAGCTATAAAATCTGGTATGTGTTAACTCAAACAAAGTGAGAAATACGAATGGGTATTACTGAAATTAAGTTAGAAGGATATCATTTTTAAAATGTATCTTAAATGCAAAGTGGAATCATTATATTAATCTCGATATAATCTTTATAGTTTATAGTATAGCACAGGGGTTAGCAACCTATGGCACACAAGGTGTTTTTGCACGGCACTCAAGGCTGCCAGAGCCAAACAGGCTCTGGCCTATCAGGAGTCCCAGTTGGACTTCAGATATTTGCCAGTGCAACCCGGGCGGTGAATGTGAGTGGTGATGGACAATTCTCAGTTTCAGCATTGCAGCACTTCGAGTAAGTAATATCAGATCACTTCCCGCACTTGTGAACGGGAATACGCACTGCAGTAGAGCAGCCCGCAGCAGCTTTTGCAGCTCTTGCCCCTGACCTGTACCTTGCCAGGCCGATTCCCACTGGACCCCAGGGAAGCCAACCAAACTGCTAGATATACACAGAACTGGAAAAGAAGCCTATTCCTCATACAAATAATACAGACAGCCCACAAGCACAACATCACTGATAATCCACATACATGCACACAACAATACATGAAGCCTTTCACATTCAATACCACACATGCACACCACCAAACACACAATGTGACATATCATCCAGACAGGGCAGGCTTCTATAGGAGCAGGTGGGGCCATGGCCAAAGGCAGCACTTTAACAGGGGCGACATTTTGCCACTGCTCTGTCTGCCCCTCTGTCTGCAGTCTGTCTCTGCCACTGCTGCATCTAGCATCAGTATCCTGGAAGCGGCAAAAAATTCCGCATGGATGTACACAGTGCTTCCTCCTATCATAGAGGATGCACCTTATGGTGCCCCTCCTCCCCCAATGCAAGCAGTGTGAGCACATAAGAGGTTGTGAGGGAGCTGTAAACCTCTTGCTCTGCTCCCTCGCAGGATGTCTATTGATGACGTCATATTCCGGCTCCCTGCCTCAGTAGACGGCCCGCACGGGAGAATAGCAGGAGGGTTACAGCTCTGATACACTCACGCTGCCGGCCTCACAGCAGCCCCATTGAACCCCAGGGACAGATCCACTCCAGCTCTCCCAAAAGTAAGGAGGATGAGTGGACAATTTATAATAATAATATTAAAGGGACACTCCAGGCACCCAGATCACTTCTGCCCATTGGAGTGGTCTGGGTGCCAACTCCCATTACCCTTAACCCTGCAAGTGTAATTATTACAGTTTTTATAAACTGCAATAATTACCTTGCAGGGTTAAGTACTCCTCTATTATTATTATTATTTTATTGTTTATATAGCGCCATCACATTCCGTAGCGCTGTACATAGTGGCTGTGCCTTCTGGGTTCTTAAAAAACGAAAAGTGTTTTAAATGACGCTGGACGTCCTCATGCTATACATGAGGAGCCGGTATCCCCGGTATCCCCAGAGGAACGCATGCGCATTAGGGCTCCCCCGCTGTGGGCGGCATCCCCAAACTATAACCAGATGAAGTTTGCCGCCAAAATGAACACAATAGCCCACATACACACAAATACAATGTTTACAAAGCAACTTCACCGCCTTTAAATAACACAAAAAGAATACAGCTATATACACACCTGAGTTGGACCGGCACACCAAGGAACGTCCAGGTCTTGTTTTGCCACAGTACTACTAAAAGGTTTCCTACCCCTGTTCTAGCATGTTTAGATAGTTTATATATATTTGTTTAGATAGTTTATATATATATATATATATATATATATTTCCATTTAAGAAATATTATACATGTAGTTTATAGGACACACCTTTCAGTTATTGTATATTATATTGCATTGAAATATAAAATTATGTCTAACTACAAGAATTTAGTATTAGAGATAAAATAGTAGATATCTCTTTAAATCGAAATTGTGGGCATAGTCCTATAATAATTAAGATCACCATATTAATATTCATATTAATAATATACATATTTGTTCTCTTTTTAAATTATATTTATTAGTAAGTTTTTTCAAAACATAATATAGATTTGTACGATAATATAACAATCAAACAATATCAAAAAAACTGAAATAAAATATAATACAGAGCATAACATTTTGGAGGCAAAAGTGAGTATAACAGTTACCTTTTTGTAGTATCGGGAGGTGTATGAAAGTATTTATCTATGACCATGTTCCTTTAACCCATTTTCCCTCTAATCCCAAGAGAAACGGTAATAAGGCAGAATATTGAGAACATTGTTGCAATGCTAGTTCATATCTCTTATCTAATATTAAGTACATGACTTCTTCAATAGATGGAATATTAGGAGATTTTGGGCAACAAGGTATGACTGTCGTCGCAGCAATCAGAGCTTGACCTATTATAATCCTATCTATTAAGAAATTTATAATTTGTTCATAATTTTCACAAAATATTATTTGTAATACTTTGTCCCACAATATATACAATAATCAACTCTATGAGCAACTAAATAATTGTTTTGAACCGGGCGGACCTAAGGTAAGGTATCACTAGTGCAACATAGATACCATTATTATAGCTAGATACACGGCGGACCACCCAGATAAACATATCCTTAGAAAGGATAAAGGTATAATTTTTAATTATAACCCTGCAACCAAATATAAGTATAGAGAGGGTTAACCTTAAAATGTGTTTAAAATTGACAAATGAATGTCTACAGTAGAGACTAATATGTCTTCTAAAAGTATTTAAGCAGGATACAGAGTAACAATATACTATATACAGCAGGCAGTATGGTATGTATTTGCTGTCTAACAAGGGTATATTACCTAGATTGTTCTTTGGCAAGTAATACAGTTTACCAATGCAATATAGCTACTAAAAAAGGATTATGTAAAGAGCCCCAACATTATATGATATATCATAAGTATATGTATCCTGTAGTAACAAATATAATTTGCGCAAAATAGATTAAATCCAAAGATTATAAAACATTTTCACTGTTCCTTCAAGGGCACCTGTCAAGGAGGTATAACCGAGCTTGCCTCAACTATTTTGACATACACAAAACAAATTCAGTAAGAATAGCCGTCATAAAGCGAAAATAAAAACAGGTCACAGTGTGCTAAATATATCCATGTAGTAGTCAAGTATAATAAGTTTAAGAATAACTGTCAGAATTGCATGTCTCAAACTAAGCACACAAACTTGAGCCCACGACGAGTGTTTATTCACTGGCAGGCTCTTCAAGGGGGAACGAGGTGCTAGTTAATCTCCCTTTAATCAAAAACTCCTTCGTGGTTAATATGATAAATAAAATATATAATATCCAAGTAAATAATGCAACACAACAAGGATGGTATCGGATTGAGAATGTAGGTGATCTGAGTTCTTTATTATGATAACCTAAAAACTCTAAAATATTAAAAATAATTGGAAATTCTAATATTATTTTGGATCATCTGTTGGGATTCAAAAACAAATGTGGAATAATAGAGCAAATCCCAGAATATGTGCATTTAGTCTCGCTGGAACAATACATTATGGACATTGATTTGGAGCCGTGGAGACAGAGAGGCATTCTCTTTACAGTTCAAATTATAGAAGTAGAGAAGACAAAATCCTTCCAACGCTTAAATCAAAACTTTCAGCTCCCATGGTCAGAGATCTTTAATTACTTAAGGATAAAACATTTTTTTGAATAATAATTTATTAAGACAGAGATCAAACATAACAAATAAACTTTTTGTTATTATTAAATGCAATCAAGTAGCTAAGGTCTTATCGAAAGCAATAGATATACTGACCTCATTGGATAAATTACCAGATTTCCCTATATTCCAAATTTGGTAAAGAGACTTAAATTATAACATAGAGATGAAAACATGGAAAAAAAAGCTTGGTCAAAAGTTAAGCAGGTAATGCATTGTACAAACTGGTCAGAAATTCCATTTAAATAGATGGTACTTAGTACCTACAAGACTTCCAAAAATGTATGACAATCAAACAACAATTTGCTGGAGATGTAATAAGGTTAACGGTACATATATACATATTTGGTAAAATCGTGAAGAGTTGGTTAATATTTGGTTAAATATTTAATATTTTATTTAAAAAAAATACATAAATGTGGACTTGGGTTATACTCCAGAAACTGTTCTTTTACATATAAATTTGCCAAACATAGATAACAATGTATTTTTTTTATTTTTTATTATACATTGTTTAGCAGTCAAAGTTATTATCACACGTAACTGGAAAAAAATCTAATTGCCTTTAATGGCAAGATGTCATAAATCAGCTAATGTTCCAAATCAAGTCTTTTCTAATATGGGAAGAATAGTTACAAATATTGGAACTGCAACATGCATCATTGAAAACCTTGCATCATTGAAACCCGAGAATTTTGAAAATAATTCAGAGTATATCTGCCCCTTATAATGCCCATGGTCATTCCTTTTGGCAATGGATGTATTTTTCTTACAAAACTTGAATTCTAAAGAATTAGAATAATATTTTTCTTTTCATGTTATTTTTTGTTTTTATGTATTATGTTTATTGTCGCCCAAAATATACAGTAATTTTAGGGAATAATAATAATATAGTGGCGGATACTGGCTATATTACACTCCACGCCAGCCCCCATCGGAACCTACAGGAAATCAATCCTCCGACACCTCCTAAACGCAGCCAAAGCCCTGATCCCATTATATTGGAAGCAGACCGCAATCCCTACAACAAGGCGATGGCTGGAAAGAATTGAGGAAATATACATGGCGGAATCAATACAGGCATCCCTCCTGGGTACCGTAGAAAAACACACAAACAGGTGGCGACCGTGGCTGGTCTATGTGGCAGAGCAATCCGCACGGACAGGAAGAAACTCGTGAACATAACAACAGACACGACACAACAACCAGAAGAACGAACCCCGGAGAATCGAACGAACCCCGATGGCTGAACCCCGTTGGTCGGGCCCACTCCTCCACAACCCCCCAACCTCACCCCCCCTTCCGCTCCTCCCCCAATCACCCCCCCTCCTACACCCTACCTTTCCTGCCCCCCCCTGTACCATCCCTTAACTGACCGAACACGGAACGCTGTAATTGACTAGACACCAGCAACTAGACCGCTCACACATGACGACCGATATACCACCCACTATCAACACTCATCGCCGACTGAAACACCGATGAGCACCTAACCGATAATGAAATTAAAAGGCACACTGATGCTCCAACCCCTCACGACAGGGACACCTATACACTGGAATATATTTTCAACAGCACTAACGACTCCCATAAACTCAGGACCCCTGGGTACCCACCAATTATTGGGTATTACACACTTGACGACAGAGGCGTTAAGGACCTAGGGGAACAACGACAGACGTATGGGACACTCAGTTGGGACAAAGTTGAACTAGTTTAAGTTTTCAATCTTTAAATGGCTTACATAATTAACTACCGCAAACTACTGATGCACAACAGCTTGCAACACTCGATAACGCGGGATCTACGCGTCCCACCTTCAAAAATAACTAAAACGCATACACTAACCTGCCATATCTCATGCACTATAACTGGCTTTAATATCTGACTATCAAAGCTAAGCCAAGGACAGAGAGAGGGGGGAAAACAAAAAAAAGGAAAAAAAAAGAGGAAAACTCATGCAAACAACACCAGTATACAATCAGGACCCTAAGAAGCTACAGCCACCACCTGTACAGCGTGGCAGTACTTGAGGCTGCAAACCTCTTGTCTCCTAAAGCCTATTTATTGCACCACCTCTAGCTGACAGGGCTATTCACTACAAGACCAACTGCTAATATTTCTGTCATTGCATGAGTTACACTGAGGACTATACTAATACTAATATGTATTTCGAAACGAGGTATAGCTTATGCTACCGCTGTATATGATGTTACATATGTTCCTTGCTCCTTGTAATACGGTATACTATGTCTTTGGTTCAAATACCTCAATAAAAACATGATGAAACGTTAAAAAAAAAATATAGGGGCGGATAAGCAACATATACGGGGAGACTAGTATGCATAGGAAATTAAAATCGGGGCAAGCAAAAGCACGTCCATCGCTGATGAATATAAACGCCACCCGGAGGATGGTTCTGGAATAATACAAGTGTGAAGCTAAAGACGACCGAAACGTACTGATTGGAAAACTCTTTGCTAGTGAAATACTTATGTGAAACTAGATGTTATAGCACAATAAAAGTGTATCAATAAATAAATCAGAAATGCCTATACAGGAAATCAGTCAGATGTACAAATATATCCAACCATAGGGATGAGGCACCAAATTACATTTTCATACATTAAATCACCTATACGCAAACTTGCCATTATGCTATTGGAGGCTGGCAGGTTCACCTTAAATTATTTTTTAAATATCTGTACTATTTTACGGCACTGATAATGTATACCATAAAATTATCTTTTTTTTACCTGTTATTACCCAGTTGTCCTTAAATAAACCACAGCATAAGGCTTCTGGCTATAATGAGATTAAAGGTCTTTTGGCATTGAAGAGATTAATTATCTGCATTCTGAATTCTTACTTTGTTTCATATTAATTAAGTCAGACCATATAATGAGGTGGTTTTAGGACTCTACGACAGCTGTGCAGTCTACTGAACTGAAGCCGCAACTCATTCTTATGGTCTGGGGGATACTCGGGTGCTTTGTTCGTTTTGCCAGGTTTTTGTGACCTCGGTTTATGGCAGATGGTATACTCTGAGAGCGGTGCACCCTCAGATATCCAAATAACTGAAAATTTAAATCCAAAACATTGTTGACACATAATGAAGGATTAATTGCTTTGGATTTACACCAATGGCTATTTGTGATGGGTAATATAGCCTCCAGATAGGAGGTATGTTCCATAGATTATAAATATACTCAACAAATACCAAGGCAGAGTTATATTTACATGATTTCTTCTTGTTTTTGTAATTTTAGTTCATACATCAGTAACTTTGAAACCTAGTGTGAAGAAATGACTATATTATTCGATATTTTGTTGCATAGTTCTTGTTTTTTTGTGTATTTTTCATTCGGCAGATGGGACTGCCGAACAGAGACCACCCCTGGCTCACTTAACTTCAAAGCCGGCATCACTTTCACCCTCTATGTGTGCGGTCAGCGTTCGTACTGCCGAACGCCACGTGGCAGAGAAAACCGCGGCCATCTTTTTTTTCGCCAAACAAAGGCAGCGGGACTTGGTCGTCGAGTGTCTGGAACTAAAATCGGACACTCGACTTCCCAAACACCGGTCTCAATCATACGAACGCTGGAACTAGTGATACCGATTAGCTAGGAGAGCGCTATTCGGTACAAATATGCACACGAATGAGGGGAACAATCGCTGCTAGGAGCCAGGGGAATTCATTCGGTACTTTTATGCATTTTTTCCCTTTTTCTGAAGTGACCGGCAAAACCACACGAACCTCTGGAACTATTTTGGGCAGTCCGCCCACAATGAACCGGTCACAAAGGACTTCCATACTTTTTGCGAACCCCTGAACCGATCCGGGTGAAATTTGGATATGTTGGTCACCCGGATCGGGGCTATCAGGGGATATAGTATTTGTGGGGATACCCCAGGTATAAAGGGGTGTTCCAGAAATTGGGGAAAATAGTGAATTTTCAGCCTGGAGATAATTAGGTTGTTACTATATCAGACCTGATTATCTCCAGGACTAGGGGAGGGAACTGCCTGTTTGTATTGGGTGTGTTTTATATTTTTACTGTTCGGGATTGGATAAATGTTACTCCTCCCTGTGGGATGTCCCCTTGCATGGGGACCTGCATAAAAAGCCATGTGTGTGAATAAACGTTAGTTCTACTTGTATCCTGAACCTGGACTCTGACTGTTATTTGGAATTCGTATGCCGTAACAAGGGAATTATCTTATGCAGCTGTTTTATTCCGTATGGATTTCGGTTCCTTGTCACGACTAGTAATGTGGTCCAGCACGCAGAATCTATGTAAACATATACATAAGTCAGAAAAGGAAAAATAACAGGACAGAGCGTAAACCGGACCTTAGAATGGCCGGACTAATACGCTAGAGACAGAGAATGGTCAAAGGGAAAGCCGAGGTCAAGGAAGCCAGAAAATACTCAATACCGATAAGACAAGCCAAGTCAGGGAAACCAGAGATCAGAATAACCAGGGAAACGCCAAGGATCAGGATACCAGGAAATCAGAAACACGAAACTAGCACTTTCAGGAAACCAGGAAACTGAAACCACGACATGGCAAAGTACTAGGGTGAATTAGGGGTTTAAATACCCCTCTCTAAGCTATGATTGGTCAGAGGGCGACCTCTGACCCCAGAACGTACGTGTGCGTTGACGTCGTGACGTCACGCACACGTTAGTATAATTCTCGGGGGCGGGGCTATCCATAGACGCGACCACGTGGTCGGCGCCATATTGGATTCGGGCGTGATGCCCGGAAGAACTACACGCGCGGTTCCCGGCTCGCCGACGAGCAGGTAAGCTCGTGTAGTCGGAGCGGTCGTGCCGGTCGGGCACGACCGTGAGGCTCGGCGGGCCGGTGACCACAACATTCCTGTAACTATCGAAGCAAGCTCGCACTACCTTAGACTCTGACCTTTCGGGAGGAAACTACCGAACGCGGTTTGTCTAAACTTGGTTTCCTTACACCTATATCGGGAAAGATTCCAAAAATATGAAACAGACATATGCTACAAACATAACACTATATGTGAATATAATAAAATGCATATGTTTTCTTAAGTTTTAATTTATGTGAACTTGGTGATGGGCCCACATTAGATATTAGCTCAGTGCCCTCTATATTCTACTCGGGAGAAGAAATTAAATAAAAGTAGCATCTTTCAGAGTTTCTGAGTAGTTCATGTACATAGTTAGGGACGACATATCTACCATGTTTTCCTGGACAAACAGAAGTTCATCATGTTGATTGGAAGCAGATGAAAATGCTGCCCTGTATTATGGATGATGCATATGCTGTAGAATTCCTGATTCACCTGATTTACTACCTGTATATAAGGACAACTATATGATCCAACACGCAGAACTATGTAACATCTATCTAGAACAGAAAAACAGACAGAACATAATTCGTTCCTTAGAATGGCCGAGTTAATAGGTTGAAAAATAGAGAATAGTCAAGGGAAAGCCGAGGTCAAGGGAGCCGGAAATAGACAAGATGGGTAAGAAAGCCAAGTCAGGGAAACCAGAAATTAGAATAGTCAGGAATAGCCGAAGTCAAATACCAGAAATATCAATAACAAGATCAGGAAAACGCACTCTCGGATACCAGGAACGGAAACCACGACAGGGCAATGAGCTAAGGTATTCTGGGGTTTAAATACCCTTCCTTGTGCTGTGATTGGTCACAGCTTGGCCTCTAACCCCAAAATGTGCGTGTGCGTTGACGTTGTGATGACACATGCACGTTCGCGTAACTTTTGGAGGCAGGGCTACAAATGGACGCAACCTCGTGGTCGGCGCCATTTTGGATCCCGTGTGTGAAGAGGATGGACACCCCAATGGTTCAGCTCCCGACTCGCTGCTGCACAGGTAATTCCTTTGAATGGTCGCATCGACCGGGCGTGGCCGTGAGCCGGGGGCCTTGACACTGTAGCATTTGACTTCTACATACTGCAGGGCAGCACTTTCTGTATGTTTTCCATCTATTTGTATAAATGATATGTGTCCTGGAAAACATGGTGGATATGATATCCCTATATACATAGTAAATATCGCTTTTAACTTTAAGGAGATATGATGTGCCAAGACTGTCCAGATATTAGCAGATTTGCCTAATCCCCAGTCCAGAAGGGCTAATGCTTTTCTTTTTTCTCCATTTCCCCCAAACGTACATTTAAATAGCTTGTTGCTTATTTGCCATAAGTCAGATGTTCGCTTATGTCCCTCCATAGATTAGAGAGATATACAGTAAATTGCAGATAAATCAACTACTCCATAGTACTCTTTTTTTCCAAAATCAAAGTTTCTCCCTAGCTCCCTAGCTCAGTGATAAGTTTTTTTATATTATACCAGTTGTTACATGGTAATGTATATTGTAATTACGTTGTTCCAACACTCAACACTTGTGAGTATTACCAGAAAAACAGCCTTGTTCTTCCATTGGGTTGTGTTGCGGACCTGCCCAGGATGTAGTCTGTGTTATTAGGTTTTATTTTGAGCTCAAAATCTTGGAGAGGGAGAGACAGAATTAGGATAGATATAGATTTGGGGCAGTGATAGAATGGAGAATAGAGAGACAGAACATGGGAGAGGGAGGGACAGAATTGGGAGAGGGTAGAGATGCTTAGGGCTCCCACCAAAAATGTCTGGTTCCCTTAAAATAACTCAGGTACACACTCCTTGCTACACACACAGTTACACACAAACTCTTCTAAAATACACTCATACACCTTGCCTAGGGACAAACACACATACACAGATTCCCACAGTCAGACACACATAATGCCGGTTATGACTAGCCATCCCATAAGCTTGGATTGACACCATGATACACTGCTTCACTTCGGATTATGTGCTTGGACTTTCAGATGTTTGTGAATTCCCATGATACTCAAACAGCAATATGGTTTGGTTGAGGCTCGCATTAGTCGTGGGGGCTCACGTCTAATTTTCGAGAGGGTTCCAGAAGGCCTATGACCAGTCCTGAACATATGGGACTCTTGTCACTAGGATCTTAGTGTTGTAACGCGTTACACAGCAAAACGTCTCTGGGGCATAGAGCTTCAATTTATAACCAGGGCTCTTCTTATACATTCAACATGCATAAAGGTCATTAATTCAAGTTAGAATAAGCTAAACAAATAAACAACTGTAAAAAAAAAAATTTAAAAACATAAAACAAGATACTATTTATTTGAATAAAAAATTTACACCTGTACAATTTATTTTACTGCTTAATTCCTCTTATAGCATGGTGCCTTAAATAAGTAATACACTGTCAGCTGATGTTCTCTAATTATATAAATGAGTTAGATAAATAAAAAGGTACATCAGTTATTGCGAATATATATAATTTGAAAAACTCAATATACACATTCTGCTCATTATGGTTATTAATATTACATTATAGCATCAATATTTTCCACGACTCTTTAAAATTCTATACGTTTTACAAATGGTAGAATGCCAAGCAAGCTCTTATGGATGGAAACTCTCTGTCTAAGCTAGGCGGGATGTAGTGGTTATGGTGTTTTTAGTGTGTAACAGATCACCTGGCACCCCGACTTGGTACCTCCGTTAATGGATGCTCCTAGTGCTTCCTGAGGACTCCAAGCACTCTGGCAGACACCACAATCACCGAATCCGAGAAACCTTTAAATTCTCCCAAGCGTATGAATGCTGTAGACCATTGAATAGGAACCATACGAATAGGCTTGTACTCCTAGCAGTCAACTGGAACAGCATGCAATAAATCCTTCCCCCCAATAATGAGACGACACATCACTTTGAGGGTAAAACAGGAACTCTGGACTGGCTCATCCAGCCTGGCTTTTATTTCCAACTCACACATACAGGCCACACCCAGGGGGAGGCATAAAAGAACCAATGACATAGATGTTACCTCCCACACATCCCCTCCCCTTAGTGTGACACATAATCCCATTATGCATACAGTGTAAAATATACTTTTACAGAACTTTCATAACTTTAAAACCATACATCACATTCACATAAAAATACATATCCACAATCAATCCATTCAGGGGAACAACATATTAAAAAATGGCATGAATCCGACCAGGGGTTCAAAAGTTACTAAAAGTATCTTTTGTTCCTTTCTGGCTGGCAGAAAAACATCCCCACAATGCACCCTGGTTTCCTCCCTTCTGCCCTGGAGTTAATTGGAGAAGTAATCCAATTACCCAGGACTAAAGGCAGACTCCATTAACCACATGGTTGCAAAACAACATAAAACACTTTAAAATACATAAAGTCACATTTACACATAACACACAGACATTTCACCTATCCCCAGATAGCTGGGATCTGCACGCACAAAACTACCGAATAGCGCGCAGATCCTACTCACACAGTACAATTGCCATGGAGCTAAAGTCTTTCCCATAGTCTTTCATTATATGAATAGGCTCCATGGTATGGCTATCTGGGGTATCACATTCCCATAAAGTCTGGTCCATAGTCCAAAGGCAAGAGGCGGGCAATCAGCCCCCTCCAAGGACACGTGGCGAGGTCGGTTTCGCCACACTTCTCCCCTTTTCCAAACAGACTAACAGGGTATCTGACCTCCTGCCGGTCAGTGCCCTTGTTAGTCCCGCAGCCCACCCACAAAACAGAAACAGCAGTACAGCCCACCCACAATAAATGGTTACTACACCTGAGTAAGAGAAAAACTTGTCCAGGTCCAGGTGCCTCACCATGGCTGTGTGGGGGACTGGTAGGCTGTTTTGGTGGGTTGCTGAGTGGGCAGAGCCCAGCGGTACTCTGCCCTGGTGCCAGCACTACCCCGGGAGTAGTCTGGTTGGAGCCTGGTTGCTGGAGACCGACTGTCTCCCCTTTAGATGCACCGCTCTGCTGCCGGAGGGGGAGACCGACTGTCTCCCCTTTGGATACATAGCTCCGCTGTTGGAGGGGGAGACCAACTGTGTCCCCTTTGGCTAAGCAGCCTTGTTGCTGGGGGACAGGACTGACTGTCCTTACACCCTGTGCTGTAGGTGCAGAGACCACTGTCCCATCTGCACAGTTGTGGGGCTTACAGTCTCCCCCTGGTACATTAAGCTGCCGCTGGGGAGAGGTGGTAACCAGCTCCTCTCCCATTAGAACACTCTGCCGCTGGGGAATGGAGACTGGGCTCTCTATTCCCTGTACATTAATGATCCGCCGCTGGGGAGAGGTGGTAACAATCTCCTCTCCCATACATACTTCCAGTCTCTGCGGAGGGAGACCGACTGTCTCTCCTCCCAACACAGAGTCCTGCTGTTGGGGAAAGGAAGCTGGGCTCTCTATTCCCTGCTGGATACTCTGCCGCTGGGGAATGGAGACTGGGCTCCCAATTCCCAACAAATCACACTGCCGCTGGGGAGGGAGGACGGCCCCTTCAGCTCCCTGTAACTTGGGCGCAGAGACCACGGTCCCATCTGTGCTGGTGTGGGGCTTACTGTCTCCCCTTGGTGTGCTAAGCTGCCGCTGGGGAGAGGGGGTAACCAACTCCTCTCCCTTACACACTTTCAGCCGCTGGGGAGCAGGGCTGACCCTATGTACTCCCTGTAGGCAGGGCGCAGAGACCACGGTCCCATCTGCGCTGGTGAGGGGCTTACTGTCTCCCCTTGGTGAGCTGTGCTGCTGCTGGGGAGAGGGAATAACAAACTCCTCTCCCTTACACACCTTCAGCCGCTGGGGAGAGGGGATAACAGGCTCCTCTCCCTGCACCGTAGACTGCCGCTGGGGAGCAAGAACGGCACCTTCAGCTCCCTGTAACGCACACTGCCGCTGGGGATCTGGGCCGACTGCCCAGCATCCCTGTAGGGCCGGTAGAGAGACCGCAGTCCCATCTCCACCTGCCATCCGTGGGTCTTCCCAGGACCAATCCGTGAGGCCCCTCAACATTTGTGAGTAAGGGCCACCTGCTTCCCCACCTGGCAACTCTGGCTGCTGCTGGGGATCTGGGTCGGCTGCCCAGCATCCCGGTGGAGAGACCTTGGTCCCATCTCTACCTGCCTGTTGTGGTTCCTCACAGGACCAGTCTATGAGGACCCCCACTTCGGGTTCCTCCCGCCGCCTCAGGGAAAGACGGCTAACCTCCTCGGATGCAGCCTCTACTCGGCTGCTGTAATGCTCCTGCTGCTGAGCATACTTCCTCTCTTTCGCCAACCGGAATTCTCGGTCCAGCCTTGTGTTTCGCTCGGCCATGACCTGGTTCCAGATCACCCGGCGTGTCTCCATGGGTATATCATCCCCATACTCGGCCACTCGCTGCCTCACCTCGGCCAGCCAATCATCTCCAGAGCCAGAACCTTCCATACTAGTCTGCTCCCAGGGGCGCTGCACGAGTGCTAGCGTTGCCCTCAATTTGTAAATCCAAACAGTGTCTCTGAGCTGCTTTACCTCGCACTAGGACGCCATCCCACCGCTTGCCACCAATGTAACAGATCACCTGGCACCCCGACTTGGTACCTCCGTTAATGGATGCTCCTAGTGCTTCCTGAGGACTCCAAGCACTCTGGCAGACACCACAATCACCGAATCCGAGAAACCTTTAAATTCTCCCAAGCGTATGAATGCTGTAGACCATTGAATAGGAACCATACGAATAGGCTTGTACTCCTAGCAGTCAACTGGAACAGCATGCAATAAATCCTCCCCCCCAATAATGAGACGACACATCACTTTGAGGGTAAAACAGGAACTCTGGACTGGCTCATCCAGCCTGGCTTTTATTTCCAACTCACACATACAGGCCACACCCAGGGGGAGGCATAAAAGAACCAATGACATAGATGTTACCTCCCACACATCCCCTCCCCTTAGTGTGACACATAATCCCATTATGCATACAGTGTAAAATATACTTTTACAGAACTTTCATAACTTTAAAACCATACATCACATTCACATAAAAATACATATCCACAATCAATCCATTCAGGGGAACAACATATTAAAAAATGGCATGAATCCGACCAGGGGTTCAAAAGTTACTAAAAGTATCTTTTGTTCCTTTCTGGCTGGCAGAAAAACATCCCCACAATGCACCCTGGTTTCCTCCCTTCTGCCCTGGAGTTAATTGGAGAAGTAATCCAATTACCCAGGACTAAAGGCAGACTCCATTAACCACATGGTTGCAAAACAACATAAAACACTTTAAAATACATAAAGTCACATTTACACATAACACACAGACATTTCACCTATCCCCAGATAGCTGGGATCTGCACGCACAAAACTACCGAATAGCGCGCAGATCCTACTCACACAGTACAATTGCCATGGAGCTAAAGTCTTTCCCATAGTCTTTCATTATATGAATAGGCTCCATGGTATGGCTATCTGGGGTATCACATTCCCATAAAGTCTGGTCCATAGTCCAAAGGCAAGAGGCGGGCAATCAGCCCCCTCCAAGGACACGTGGCGAGGTCGGTTTCGCCACATAGTGTTCCTTTGATTTGGCATGCCAAATACTATACAAATACTATAAAGAACTTTGATTTTACCCTTGTGACGAAAGCACCTTCGTCACTGGGATTTGGAGAGGCCTGCTTGCCAGCCTCTTGCCCTGGGACTATGGCCCCTTTGGATATATTGCCCTTTAAAAACACTCTTTGGGCATATTGGATTTTAAAAGCACTGTTTCTGCCCTCTTAAATTGTCCAGCCTTGTTTTGCCGTCGAGTGTGTGGAACTGTTTTGGGCATGGGACCATGTGCACGGTGGGGCAAAAGTAAGACTTCCAGGACATTCCTGAACCCCTGAACTGATCTGGGTGATTTTGGGATATGTTGTTCACCCAGATCGGGGCTATCAGGGGCTGTGTTGTTTTTTGGGGTTTGTAAAAAAGTTAATTGAGTTAGTCCATTGTCTTAGCTAATTGTATCACAGGCAGAGGGGAAGGTTTGTGTGCTGTATGTGGGAGTGTCGGACATTGTTGTATTGTTCTGATTGGTTTGTGTGCCTGTGTTCCATCAGGCCCAGGGAGTGTGCCTCTGGCCTGAGGAATTGTATAAATTGTGAGTGCTGGTTTGCATTAAAGAGACCTGTTCTACCCTTCATGAAGTCTTGGCTCATGTTTGGGGGATTAGAGAACCTCACTCTGGGGATTGCTATAATCACTATACTCCCCAGAGTATAATCACTAGCTCTTGTAAGAGCTGGTCCTGTTTCTGCTCTCTGGATTACAAGAATGGTCTACCTACTGGAAGCTGGATCCTGGTCTTGGGTCCAGAGTGGGTGTAAGACAGCGAGACCCCAACCAAGCTGCAGCGGTTCGTGGGGTCTGCGGTGGTTATGGAGCCCTTGGAAAGCACTTGGAGCATCCGTCAACGGAAGGTACCCAGTCGGGGTCCCAGAAATGTATTTTATTTAAGTTGTATAGAACTTATTATTTATTGACTTGTTTAAAAAAAAAAAAAAAAAAAAAACTAACATGAATATCCTATACGATTTAGAGTAGAGTTTTCCTCCAGGCCCTAGCCAATACTTTATTGCAGTTGCTCATCCATCCTGCAATGTTTGAATAGCTCAATAAAAGGCCATAGGTATAGATGTAGTTCCTCTGGTGAACGGAAAAGATTTTGACAAATTACTATGACAGAGCAGGTTTGATCCCAATAATAGAGGTGATGCTCAGTTGAATGGATCCACTAAAAATAGTAACAAAGAAACTGACAGACGATCCAAGTCTCTTGTTCCACTGAGTCTGCTCATTTGTCTGTGTATTAGAACTATTTATACTGCTTATTGACATTGACAGTGAAGGAAAGACTTTGTGAAGATTGTTTTCACTATACAAGGAATGTTGGAGATTTGCCAAGGGATTGGCAGATATTAGGATGAAAGAATCAAACAGAAAATGCATTCTACAGTTTAGCTATTTTCCCAGTATTCACTATTTTGGGCTAAAATGTTCAACCCATGAGAATTCTTTGTTTCTTCATTCTTCATTTCCAATTTCGTGAACAAACTCCATAGCATATTTTGATAAGTAATGACAACTCATGCAGGGTTTTTACGACCGCAATGGCAAAGTATAAGATTCCGAAAATTCATAAAACTTTGTTTTTTACAGAGTTATTAACTAAAGTGAGAATTTACAGTGAATTCAAAATTAATTTCAAATTAAAGGCCAAATGAACCGATCTAGACATTTTTTTCCCAGTCAGCAATGCTTGCAGCTCTGCTACTTTGGCCTTAAATTTAAAATTCACTTTGAAATTCTAACTTTAGTGAATAATTAATGGCATCCAGCACGATGCACATTCGCTCATAGATTGTCAACTCGTCTCATACATTTATTTATTTTTCAATTCTTTATTTTGGTCGCGACATATGCAATAGGAAGTACAACAGTCAGACACAGAGAGGCTTGCGCAGAAGCCGATATGATCAATATGCTCAATTGCCCTCAGGGAGCATGACTAAAATATGCGTAATCCGTCACTATTTTTACCTTTTTATATAAAATACATAATAAAAAATAGAACCAAAGAAGCAAGAAATTGTGTACAGGTTATGGACCATTGAGTGAGGCCTTTACCCCTTGAACTGTTCCCATAAGTTCCAAACTTTGTGGAAGGAGGTCATTGTGTTTCGTACCTGCGCTGTCAGCTTATCCGGTCTCATTTTTAAGCTCGTTTAAGCAGGGCTAGCTTCAACTCTTGTTTCTGTTATATTCCGCATATAAGTTATTAGTTATCAAATATCCCCATTTTATATTTGTAAAGCACTGCAGAATATGTTGACACTTTATAAATAATAATAACAAAGCATTTAACCAGGAAAGGTACATTCAGATTACTCTGGTTTCCAAGTACGTCCTGGGGATGTTACTTTTGCCCAACATCCAGGGCATGTTACTTAATAAAAATAATAATAATACATTGTTCACTTGCTTCCATGAAAGTACTATTTCCCCATTGCTTATAATGCCAGCAGGCAAATTAAATTTTTTTTTTTTTAAATCCAAGCCTAGATTTGAAGCATTGGGTCTGGATTTCAGCCATCCGGCAAGATTTGGTCTGGTTGGAATCTGGACCATTCAGGGGCCTGAATTTCAAAATCCGGACATTTGGTATATAGTGTGAATATTGTCTGGACTTTGCAGTCTGAATGGGCAGCCAGATGGTTTTGACCCATTGGTTAAAGCCATAATAGCTGAAATGGAGAAATTATTAATATCATTATTATTATTCAAGTCTTTGCTTCCAGTTTGGCTTCTTTGGACTTTAATTTGATACTCACTTTAAATTCACTTTGGATAACTCACAATTCAAACTTGAGAAACAATCCTGATAGGTAACACTACTGACTAAACTATTAACTAGCTTAAGCGATTGTACTCAAAATGGGCGGAATTCACTGTGACGTATACCTACTAGGAACGTGTAGGCTAGTGTTTAATCATCTCCATTCTAACCGAGAAGGTCTCTGCTGGCCACCCACTCAAGGCAGGCCACACGCAGAACACTGCTCCTAGAGCGCAGATACCATTCAGCACCATGTGAGCCTGTCTAATGATGCTCATTGATGTGGACAATTCCCTGGTGCCCCAGATGCTAAGGCATCCATCTTGAAGTTGTCAATCATATAAGTGAGTGGTCAAGTTGTCATGCCTCTGCAGTATAGATTGGCAAAATGTAAAAAAATGCTGTAGACTCTGTAGTGGACACCAGTAAAAGCACAATGCATTGTCTCCACTTAGAGTCTGATGGCTCCCAGTTGTGAGATTGGCTGTATCTTCCACCAGCACCAAAAAAAAAAAAACCTCAAAGTCTACAAGCCAGAGTTTGCTACTGTTGGTGAATTTTGTTAAAGTGCATCTGTTTATTTTGGGGATCATTAAACATTTTGCAAAGCCCCCAAAAGAGACATCTCGAGTTAAGGTCCAGTGACCATTGTGTACAGGGAAGGTAGGTTTACCTATCTAAACCTGTCCCTCCTGGTCGCTGCCACCTTCTTCTCGCAGACCTTCTTCCTGTATGTGAGAGCTCAACACTGAGGTCTATGCATGATCCCACAAGATAGCGGGAGCCTCCACAGATCACATATTGCAATGAGCAAAACGAGGCCTAATCCCCACAACTGTTAAATCTTCAATTGGAGAATATGAATCTGGTATATTAAAAACACATCTCATGGGTCCACCTTTAGAGGGGAAAGGACTTCTTTGAGACTCAAAAACCTTTTCCTCTTTTTCTGTGTTACGGTCCTTTCTAGGAATTCATTCCCTCCCACCACCCCCACATTTAAATATATATTACACAGCTGTACTGCGGTGAAACAGTAATTTGTATTTTAATTATAGTAAATGTGTTTAGAAATTGGTTTGGTTTGTTTAAATAAAATACCTTGATTTAAATAACATTTTACAGTTATCTATACGGCTCTCTGTACATCATGAAGTCACGAATGTTCCAAAATAGCACTGTACATTGGCCAAATCTCTGTCTTCAAATCTTAAATGTTAGCAGATATGCAAAAAAATATTTGGGGATTACCAGAGAGATTCAAAGTCTCCTTCTTGATCCATCATTCCCCGGGAAATATATTTTCTTATGTAATATTTAGATTTTTCTTTTCTTTTTTTTAACCTTGGCTTGCCACCACAAACCTTGAATGATATTTCTTCGCTGGAGATGTGCTCACCAGCTATTTATGCTTTGTGTCAATCCTCCATAGCTCATCTTGTGATTATAGATCTGGCTCATGAGTTAAAATCCCCACTGAGTGATCTTTTAAGCTACAGCTGCCTGCGTAATCAGTCGGAGCTCACATTTTTCCAGGCAACATGGTGTCCTGGAATGTGTGGCATGCCAGTCAGCCCGCAGTTTCAAATGTCATGGCGGGGAATGTTGCTATTTAGGGCTGACATGGTTCTCATTCATAAAATGGTTTTGTTTTCCCGTCAAACATGCATCCATTTTTTTTTTAATGCGAAGTCTGCCAAGAATCCATTGCCAAATACCAAGATTCAATTACAAAGTTACACTTGAGATTGTGCGATATTAACGTTTTCCATTTTTTTCCTGAGCTTAAATGTCGGCTCGACAGTCAGAAGTCCAATTAAGAACTCTGTGTACATTAAACATACTTTATTTTCTGCCTTAGCAAAATGCAAGATAATATATCACAGAAACTGCGGCAGGCTTTTTATTTACTGCAGATTTATCCAGAGGCAGCAAATGAACATTTCAGATACAGCCTATCATTACTCCTATTTCAATATTCTTTGGAGATGCATTGATTCAGATTAATGGAGGAAGCTGCTTCTAGGTTTATACACAGACATAACTAGATATTGCTGGTCGCAGAGTGAAAAAAATGTACTTGATTATTTTTAATCAACATTACATGGACGTTTCTGAAATATATAATGAAAATAAATATAAACCTAAATCACCGATGGCTAGTTTTCACACACCAGATGTTTGTGAACCTAAAGACAAGCTACGTATAGGAACATGTAATTCTCAAACATCTATGGCTTTGATTGTAGCCATCACTGCTCTTTTTTAAAGGGACTCTATAGTCAACATATAAAAGCAAGAAAGACAGGTCCCCCAGCCTTCCTTCTTGCTTTTATATGAACTTTCATTTAATAAAAATAATTTTCGAGGTGTTTTTATATTAAAAACTTACCTCCGTTCCAGCGCCGAGCTCCCAGACATGCCGCGCCCCCTTTTTCGTCAAAATGACGAAATCGCGGGGCCCAATAGGACGCTTCTCATCACGATGTGGTGCGCACGCGCGGCTTCGCGCTGCACCAATCGCGTTCTTCATAGAGCGGCATTGAATGCCGCCCTATGAAGATAGTCAGCGCTATACCGCGCATGTGTGCAGAATGCGCGTTCGCGAGCTGAGCTGTCTGACTGACAGCTCAGCTAGCTTTCTAAAACTAACAATAAGGGGGGGGACCTACTGTCCCCCCCCGGCCCCCACCCCTGAGCGGCGGGTGTGGGCCCTAAAATTATAAATAAGGGGGGGACCTACTGCCCCCCCTCGGCCCCCACTCCTGAGCGGCGGGTGGGGGCCCTAAAATTATCAATAAGGGGGGGGACCTACTGCCCCCCCGGCTCCCACCCCTGTGCGGCGGGTGGGGGCCCTAAAATTAAAAATAAGGGGGGACCTACTGTCCCCCCCGGCCCCCACCCCTGAGCGGCGGGTGGGGGCCCTAAAATTATCAATAAGGGGGGGGACCTACTGTCCCCCCCCCAGCCCCCACCCCTGAGCGGCGGGTGGGGGCCCTAAAATTATCAATAAGGGGGGGACCTACTGTCCCCCCCCCGGCCCCCACCCCTGAGCGGCGGGTGGGGGCCCTAAAATTATCAATAAGGGGGGGACCTACTGTCCCCCCCCGGCCCCCACCCCTGAGCGGCGGGTGGGGGCCCTAAAATTATCAATAAGGGGGGGACCCTGGGGTGCCGAGACGTGCACACAGGGGTGCCGCGGAATATTTCCCCGGTGCTATGATTATGGCAGCGGGGAAACATTACTGCTCAACAGGGACCCGGTCGAGTGCAGCAGTCCTTTAAGACTGTGACCGGGTCACTGTAAGGTCGGCTGGCTGGGAGGAAGTGACAGTGTGACAAAGTGTGTGTGTGTGAGTGTATGTATGTGTATGAGTGTGTGTATGAGTTTGAGTGTATAAGTATAAGTGTGTGTATGTGTGTGATTGTTTGTATGTGCGTGAGTATGAGTGTGTGTGTATGTGTATGGGTGTGTGTATGAGTTTGAGTGTGAATATGAGTGTTTGTATGAGTGTGAGTTTTTGTAAGTGTGTATGAGTGTGCGTGTGTCAGGGTGTGCATCTTTGTGTGTGTGTGTATGTATATATCAGTGTGCTTCTGTGTCTGTACATCTGTGTATGTGCATCTGTGTGTCAGGGTGTGTGCTTTTATGTCAGTGTGTATCTGTGTCATGGTGTGGGCATGTATCAATGTTTGTGTGTGTCAGGGTGCGTGTGTGTATATATGCCAGTGTGTATCTATGTGTGTGTATGTGTCGGTGTGTATCTATATGTGTGTATGTGTCATCTATATGTGTGTATGTGTCGGTGTCTATATGAATTTGTGTATATGTGTTGGTGTATTTATATGCATCTGTGTGTTAATGTGCATGAATATCTGTGTAAGTATGTATGTGCGTACATCCAAGCAAACACCAGCACAACATACAAGCACACTCCTGCAATCTATCACAAATATTACATACAAACACACCCCTTCACTCAAACACAAATACTTCACACAAATGTACATCCACGTTTAAAAGTGAACATTACATTCAAACACACCCCTGCAATCAAACGCAAACGTCACATACAAACACACCCCTGTATTAAAACACAATACATGTATACAAGCACCCCTTCAAACACCAACACTGCCCATTACACTATAGCGCCAATAAATGCGGCAGCGCTGTACAGATATACAACCTAGAAATTTTGACTTGGAGTGCCTTGGGAAAATACTGAAATATTAAGGG
Source organism: Pelobates fuscus (assembly GCF_036172605.1). NCBI lineage: Eukaryota > Metazoa > Chordata > Amphibia > Anura > Pelobatidae > Pelobates > Pelobates fuscus. The sequence continues at coordinate 349,235,062 of NC_086320.1, read as the reverse complement.
TGCCTTGAGCCTAAAAGGTTTTGGAACCACTGATTTAGCACATAAACCATAAACAGGGAAAACAAACTGGTATATTCAAATGGTTCTACTAGATAGATGTACATGGGAAACTGACTTGCGAACTATTGCAGTGACTATGGTATTAGGAGGCTTTAGGCTCAGTCCTTCTAGTTTTTGTCAAACAATTATCAAGGAGTTTGACAAAAACAGAGGATTTGTCAGGACTCTAAGCACCCTGTTCTGCTCAAGATATAATAATTAGGAGGTTTATTTGAGAAAGTAGGGGGACCCAGAACAGTTCTAGAAAGATATGATGTCATATCACTTCCCCTAGTTGCTTTAAAAGAACACTCCAATTAACATACTGTATATATATATTTTTTTATTTTATTTTTTTTTAATTGCAGGGTTCAGATTTGTGTTCAGATTATTGCCCCAATCTCCCCTTACTTTGCCATTGAAAGGGCTAAACATCAAGTAAACCCTTCTTCATTCCGGCACCTAGAGAGTCTTCTCACTGCAGGTCAAATTCACCTCCTGTAAAGTCATCATTACTGATGACTAGTGTCCAATCAGATACTTCTTCAATAAAATCATTGGGACGCACAGTGCATGCATAGCAAGCGCCATGATCCGCCAACAATGCTTCGCATAGAGAAACATTAAAACCAATGCTTCCATAGAAAAGGACTCTCTTCCACTCAAACTATAGTTGATAGTGAGTGGGGCAGGGAACCATCTTGGCCATCTGCATGACTAGGTATTCGTGAAAGTGACACTTTTTATACAATAAAGGACAGGAGGCATTCAGTCTATACCTACAGCACTTTAACTTGCAGAGTGGTAACGCAAGGGGAGCCCACAAGCTGTTACAGCCTCCTTCACAGGGCACCAATAAATCCATCCTCCTGCACCCAAAAAGAAGGAGGTGTCTGTAATTAATGTGTATATTTTAATGTATATGTGCTTCTGTCTGTTTGGAAGCATGTATATGTTTTTGTTTCAGGGATTATATATCTCTCTGTGTCTAAAATAATGGACATGTGCGCAGGAATGAGTATCTGTGTGTAAGTAAGATGTGACTTTAGTGCACTGAGTGCAAAAAATATTTTGAATTACATTGTTTAGTAATTTACTTGCACTGCACTTCATAGGGCCCAAAATCATGACTGTCTATCTGCTTCAGGATATTTGGCACCTATGGCAGATACATCACTGTTTTGTATCTACCAGTGATGACATTCAACCTAGTGGCCAATCTGTTACCACCCAACATTTTTTTTTTTTTATAATTCTTTATTTTTGTTGTGCCTTATGAGTTACAAGCAATCCTGTTATGCCACGACAGTAGTACCAGGTATATCAACGTTAACATCGTCATGACAGGTTTAATCTGCACATTTTTTGTGAGCAGGTATGCGTACTAGTACGTGCAATCAACGTTAACAACGAGCAAATTATTAAAAGTTTTGCTTATTAAAACGTACATATCATGGAAAGTTGGTAGAAGAGAGACAAAGGAAAAGAACAAGGTTTGAGCATACAATCTACGTTCAAGGTTATACTAGGTAGTTCTCATCGTTCGTGTTAATATTGTTATCACTCGCCGTGATACCGTCCTCTCTCGCTTTAGTGTGTGTGTGACAGGTAATCTCTCGCTTTAGTGTGTGTGTGACAGGTTGTCTCTCGCTTTAGTGTGTGTGTGACAGGTTATCTCTCGCTTTAGTGTGTGTGTGACAGGTCATCTCTCGCTTTAGTGTGTGTGTGACAGGGTAGCTCTCGCTTTAGTGTGTGTGTGACAGGTTAGCTCTCGCTTTAGTGTGTGTGTGACAGGTTAGCTCTCGCTTTAGTGTGTGTGTGACAGGTCATCTCTCGCTTTAGTGTGTGTGTGACAGGTCATCTATCGCTTTAGTGTGTGTGTGACAGGTTAGCTCTCGCTTTAGTGTGTGTGTGACAGGTCATCTCTCGCTTTAGTGTGTGTGTGACAGGTTAGCTCTCGCTTTAGTGTGTGTGTGACAGGTTAGCTCTCACTTTAGTGTGTGTGTGACAGGTCATCTCTCGCTTTAGTGTGTGTGTGACAGGTTAGCTCTCGCTTTAGTGTGTGTGTGACAGGTTATCTCTCGCTTTAGTGTGTGTGTGACAGGTTAGCTCTCGCTTTCCACCAAACATTTTAAATAGCCAACGATAGACGTTTTGATTTTAAGTGACGTGGCTGAAAATGTGGCTATGAGTAGGACTATTCCAGAAAAATGAATACATGAAATACTGATTTATCTAACTAAAAATTTAATTTAGAACACGATCAAACGATCTTATATACACACATTGGATTCTAAACAGATTTATTTTAAAAGCCTTATTTCTTGCATTTTATTGATGTGACGCTGTAGATCTACCAAGTTGGACACTCACGATATGCTCCAAGTCCTCCATATCACCCAACAGCCTGGTGCTGTCACCTGATGTCATGAGGACTGAAGGAAAGTGCACCACAAGCACCTGTTGAGCGGGGCTCGTGGTGCTTTAGGAGTTAAACGGACATTCTGGAACCTAAAGCACTTTAGTTTGCTTAAGTACTTTATGTATGAAGAGTGTGTTTCATTCTACAAAAAGTGCAAAATTCGATAGAAATTGTCACTTTTATAAATTAATATTTTCATTTGGGGTACATATACCAAACTGTGTTTTGTTTTTTGGAGGCGGGGAGAGAGGGGTGGAAAGAATCTCTTTAAATTCAGTGAAATGTAAGTACATATACAAGTGCTAACATCTAATGCAGTAATGTGTAGTCTGTCATCGCATGGCGATCCTGTGCACCGGTGTGATACGCTCACTTTGTAGGAGGGAAAATGTCAGTGAAGTCCACTCGCTGGCCTCACCTCACCTTCCTAATATCATACCCTCGCAGGTCTGCACTGTTATACACTCATACACACAAAAACCTCCAAACACACTACAATAAAAGGATATTAGGATAGAAAAGAAGGACAGAGGGATTTACACTGGGAAGTAATGCTAATCACTTATCAGCATTAATAAGTAGTAGTAGAGGGAGATTGTAGTAATATTATAATATTATCAGTATTATTTCCAATTTAGTAAAGAAAGCAGTTTGTATTGGGGATGGCCAAGATTAATCCTCTGAATTGCATATTCTGAATTGCATATAAATAAGTTAGTAAATGCACTAGACGTCTGTGTTTTTTTTTTTTTTTACAATGTCACTGTGACAGTACTGAGTACACTTCTCTTTGGAAATACTCCCAGATCAGATTGTGGGACCCACGCTCCACTCACATAAAATCATACTGATCCAAGGCTGTGCTGGTGTCTGCCCAATTCAAAGATGGCCGCCAAGAACCCAACCCGGATGTACCTGTTCAGTTCGGATTTCCGGTCGGTTGCCATGGCGACGGACGCTGATAACCCGTATTTTAGAGCTATGGAGAGTATGGAGGTACAGGGGAGCCCCTCCCAGAACGAGCTGCTAGCTCTGGAAACATATGACGTAGAAGAGCTACTGTGGAGGTACTGAGTAACCGGTGTTACGTCATATACGTATCTAGTGGCATTTATGACGTCACACACCCAGATATATTTATATATATCTATAAAATATAAATAGATAACAATATTTATATTTGTATAAAATGTATAATGTATTTGTGTATGTTCTCTCTGATTACTAATGTGTCTTGTTTTCCCTATGTCAGCACATCTCTGTTATTATTATTATTATTATTATTATTATCGCCATTTATATAGCGCCAACAGATTCTGTAGCGCTTTACAATATTATGAGAGGGGGATTTAACTTAAAATAGGACATTTACAAAAAAACGGTTAGAACAATATGGGGGTCAGTTTACTAAATGGCAAACTTTATGAACATGAGAATTCACTCATATCACTTGGGCAGAAAAAAAACAGAATTGAAAGAAAATATAACTCCAAATCTAGCAAACAAGTAACACATTTAATGCTTCCTAGTATATCTAGTGTATTAGTTTCCATGGCGGATAACTTTTACCTGGTGAGAATGAACCTTTTACTCCTGATTGGGAATCATTTGTGACATCTCTCCAAGTCTGTAAATGTATGTAAGTCACTTTGATTTTTAAAGGACCTTTAAATCTGGTTTGTAGTTTTTTTAATTTTCAGGTGTCGTTAAAAGGGGATCAGTTGGTTAAGAATAACCGTATTTTTTCACATGTAAGTGGTACATGTGTAGATAATGCGTAATACATAATGCATATTGATGTCTAAAAGGGTAAAAAACAAAACAACACAACATTACTAAAGAAACTGCAGTTGCGCTACAAGTGTCATTAGAAGATGCTCCACCAGTCTTGGGGCTCTCATTCTTGTCTATGGGGGTCTAATTTGTATCCCATTCTACTGCAGTTGCTATAAGTTTATAAACAGCCAGGACCAGTTTGTGAAATGTAGTCAGCAGACCCTCTTAGTACATACGTGCACATCTTTGCTCTAATTTCAGGGAGGAGAGAGAGATTTGCCCGAATTGTAAGTGCTGCACACACACACCGCCCACCTTAGACAAAATTGAAATAGCACGAACGACATACAGGGGGTCTGGCCTATAGCTGCAGTAAGTCGTTCTCAGAGCTTACAATGTGAACTCTGCAGAATCAATTTAGTAATAACACACACTTTTAGCCTCAGGAATTACTATTGGCAATAAGGAAGTTTGAATTGTAGTAATGAAACAAAACTCACCAAAACATTTTCTGCATAGCAGGCATTTAGCTTTATTGGGATTTGACATTACGGTATTATAAGAGCCGATCTTTCTGTTTCTTCTATTAAAGGAATTTTCACATTTGCTGCACCATCCGTTTTTTCCCCCAATTATACTTAAATATACCGTAAATAAATTGAAGTTGCACGCTGATTAAAAACATTGTGTGACTGCTAGAAGGTCAGTGATTGATGTTATAATTCTGTGCCTACAAATAAACTAATCTAGTTGTAAAATCACATTTTATTCAGGCACTTTCCTTGATAAGTTTGTCTCGGCAGGGTACGTTCTTGTTAAATATCAGCCTTGAGATTTATAGGGTATAGCCAGATAGTTAAATGGCAGAAGACATGCTTGTCAAATTCAAACATTACTGAGGCTTTTCTTTATTGATTGAACATATTTAACAATGGTTTAGCAAGAATGTATGGTGCCATAATTTGCTGGAAAATGGAAAAATAAATATATTGGCTCAAGTTATTAATCTCGTGTGTCATGTCATCCTCAACGGAGCTGTTACAGTTTGATCTTTCTAAAAAGGGAATTGTCTGAAATTAAAGCATTTTATTAAACTGAAAAAAAGACATGCCTTATGACCTTTTTTTTTGTGATTCAAAGAAACTGCAAGGCTTTAATGCATTTTTATATTAATTTCTTGTATTTTCCATGGTTCCCAGTAATCATTGTCAGGGGACCACTGTTGTCTTTTGTGGAAACTCTTCAATGGGAATTGCAGACCTTCACTGAACATTGGATTTTAACGAGTACTATACCCATTTTATAACATTTATTCCTAGTTGCAAAATTGAGGTTTAAAGAGCTGATTTGGAAAAATTCTCTAGCTTAGTTGAAGTCACAGCTTGGCTATAATATCCTTAATTTTGCCATTCATATGTAATTCGGTGATGAGCGATTAACTCTGAAGGAGTCACAGGAATATGATCTTGAGAATGGAGGTCCTCAGCAGTATTATTTTAAGTGACTGTGCAAGCTATCTCATACCCTTGAATGTATTGTACCTGTGCGATGGAGCGCTGTTCTCCATGTTCTTCTTGCTTTGCTCCATTGCATCTTCTGCTGGGATGCTGGAAGCAGAGTATGATGTCACTCTGGCTCCAGCATCACTATGCGGAACATGAGGGAGTAGAGCAGGAAATTTGCAGATTAATCTCCCTGATTACTGCCTCCTTTGCGCGCCCGCCCGCCCGCCCGCCTGCCCAGCAGCCAAGCCAGCAGGAAGCCCTAGAAGCAGCCAGCACAGTCATCAGTCAGCGGAACAGCCACACTGGACACCAGGGACATAGCGAAATAATCCACTCTATGTCTCCCAAAGGTTGGAAGGCTGGGTAGATTTAAATTTAAAAAAACAAAAACAAATTAAAAATTAAAAAAGATATAATTTGTGAGTTTATGAGAAAATGTGTGTCAGTATCAGTGTAGGTCTGTCATTGAATGTGTGTGTTTCTGACAGTTACTGTGTCTGACAGTGAGTGTGTGTTTCTGACAGTGAGTGTGTGTGTCAGTGTGTCTGAGTGATTGTGTGTCTGTCAGAGTGTCAAATCAGTGAGGATGTGTCAAACCAAGAAAAATTGGAGAAATGCGCAACTGGTATTTAAAGTGCACTCCCAGGTGCCACCATATTTATTTGAAGGACAGCATACAAATTCAAATGAATCCCTACCTGCCGCAAAGGAATTTTAATCTCAGATTACTCCAAAGGGAATCCAGATTCATTTACAAATGCCAAGCGATGGCACCCAATGGATTAAATGAAGAATTTAATTATACTCCATTCATTCACTCATAATACAAGCTCTCTCATCTTCTCTTCCCTACAGCCCTCTACTTAAAAATTACTAATGCAACTTGATCATTGACTTGAGATATAATGACATAAACTGTATATTTTTCTTGTGTTAATTATAACCACTCTTACTCATTATTCACCAATAATAATGTAAGCATCAATTAAACTAGGATACTTCCATTATATCCAACGGGCTGTTAATCCTTATTAATTTTTTTATCTTTTTTACTGCTAATTAACAGTAAACTGTTTTCTGATTGGACACATTCCAACTACAAATTATAGCCCTAGATATGTATATATATGTTTTCCCCTACTCTAGGACTTCAAAGATTACGTTTCTATTAACAATATACACATTTATAACTCAAGACATTCTTATTTACATACACAATAGGCTGATTGACCACTTCGATTGGCCGACTTATTTGTCAAACGAAAATCATTCCTGATTGGACACACCTCAACCAATTAAACATTACTGCTGGATATTTAAAAACTCTGTCCACAGAGGCTCATTTCCCCCGAAGGGCCTCCTAACCGACGAAACGCGCGTCGGGGCTCCACTTATCACTTGTGGTCAATCTGCAGACGCTTAACAGACACTTTGTTACATTTCACCATACAGCTAGCACATGCAGCAGACCTTCGTTTATTGTATCCTTCAGACGCAGTCTGACCGAAGTGTACCAATCTCTACAATACTGCTCTACCAGTGACAGCTAGATAGCATTTACTTTTGCCTAACATAGGTGCCCTCAAAGGCACGTATCAGCTAACTTTACGAGCAGCATGATTTATGACTTATTCCTCTACCTGATGCACTCGCATACTGCTTAGCCAGACAGCTAAATCTTGTTTTCCTTTAGTAATTTAGTAAATTTAGCACTGAATATATTGGTAATAGATCACTTAGTATCATTGTGTTTAATTATTACATTATTTCTTGTGTGGCAATACTCTACTGCCATCTAGTGGATACTATAACCCTTTTACAAATTGCTACATTAAAAGTTAAGTTTTATTATTCAACTATTTATTTTTGGGCTAAAAAAAAAACAAGTAGTAGTTTCTCCCTATTGCCACCTCTAGTTAAAGGGGGCACCCTCTCAAGCACTTGGTACCTCAACTATGTCTTTTTTCTCTAAAGTGCCGTGCAGCTCGAGTATCTGAGTTTATACTGCGGATAGTTGTTTTGTGTTGAGACACCCGGTCTTTCAACGCAAGTATCGTTTTACCCACATACCCCAAGCCGTACAGACACTTTAGAAAGTATACCACATACTCAGTCTGACATGTGAATAACCCTTTCAATTTAATCTGTTCACCAGTTGGAGGATGGGTGCAAAAATCACCCTTAATGGTCCTACTGCAGTGGTTGAAACTTAAACAGGGATATGTCCCATGTACAGGTTTTAAAAGGAATGTTTGTCTGATGTTCATCTGTGTGTCAGCCCTGACTACCTTGTCTCTTATAGAGTGCCCACATTTGTTTGCAAACAGTGGAGGATTCTTAAATAAATGTCCAGTCTGTTTGTCTGTTTGTAGTATAAACCAATTGTTTCGTATGACCTTCTGAATGTGTGGTGTAAGTGCTCAGTGAGTACTCACAAATGTTATTCTGTCTTGCTTGGATTTATTAGTCGTAGAGAATAAATCCTCCCGATTAATGCCTTTGGCTTTTCGTTTGGCTTTCCGTAGCAGACGTGAGCTATATCCCTTAACCAGGAATTTCTGTGAAAGGTCTGTGAAGCGGGTATCAACTATGTTGTCATCGCTGACAATACGGCGGACTTGCAGGAACTGGCTGTATGGAATTGAACAGATTTGTTTAGGCGAATGAAAGCTTTTGACGTGTAACAAACTATTTGAATCAGTCGGTTTAGTGTCCAGATCAGTCTCCAGGGATCTATCCTTTTTACTAACCTGCACATCTAAAAAATTGACACTGTCAGTACTCACTACCATAGTAAACATAATGTCCCTATGACATTTATTTAAGCATTTCAAGAACACCTCAATATCAGACCTGTTGCCCTGCCATAACATAAAGCAGTCATCTATAAAGCGTAGCCACTTTGTGCCATACATCTGAAAAAGCTCATGTTTATTGACAACATTTTCTTCAAAGTCTGTCATAAATAAATTGGCATACGAGGGTGCCATATTGGCACCCATCGCATTCCCCTTGGTTTGTTCATAAAAAAATTACATGTATCTAAAGAAATTTTTCTTTAAGACAATTTCCAATAATCTGTTAACAAATGAGCAATTTTTTTCGTCTGTAAGAACACTAGATAGTCTTTTTCTGCACTATTGTCAAACCTTCCTGATGAGGGATGGATGTGTACAAGCTGGAGACCAGTAAGTCAGAGCTCTATCCATATTTTTCGGATGCTTGGCAACAGAATCTTTAGTGTCCTGAATATAGGATCTACCCGAAGATGCTAACGGTTGTAGAAATTGGTCCACAAAGATGGCTAGCGGTTAAAAGATAGAAAGAGCCGCGCTGGAGGGAGGAGGAAAAGGAGGCAGTGAGGAGGGGCCCCTCACTCCCATCAGCCTCAGGTACCACACTTGTTTCCTGCACTGCCAGGCTATCTCAATACAGAGAAACCCTGGGCTGAAAAGGAGGTCCCCAATGCACTCTAGGTAAGAAGTCAAACCGTTCTTTAAATGGTTTGACTACTTGCACTGCACTGGGGAGCACCACGGCACTCCTGGTGATGGTGCTTGGATTGTGCCTTTAGAGACGGTTTCTGGTGAAGCTATGGACATGTGCGGCCTATCGTCGCTGTGGGGCGGGTGAGGCGGCCCATCACCTGCTCAGCGCGGCATTGCAAGACGTGGAGTCTACCTGCTCCGTTATAACCCTCCACCCCCTCCCCCCGGACCGGTGGGGGTTATCCCTGTCCCCACTGGGTCCACTGAGCCTGCTCCAAACCTGTACCGAGAAAACTCGCAAGCCATGCGGCGCCTTCTAGATGGCCGTGGCACTGAAACCAAAGCACAGCCAAATAAGCCTGTCAAGCCAGAGCTGGAGGGAGGCTTTTGATGCCCGGTTCGAGGCAATATGCAAAGCCTTCTGGGACAGCCTTGCCAAGCGGGGGCCCTTGCTCACCCCTCTCGAGGCGAAAACCATCTGCAAAACTGCGGCTGACGCTGGTGCCTCTTCCGGGCTGGGGGCCCAACTGGAAATCCCTCCACGTCGTGGCCCACATACCTGCGGGATAGATGGCCACCCGGAAATCCCAGAGACCCACACTCCCGGAAATCGGAGAGGGAAGATCCATGGACCAAGGGCGCTGGCGGAGGCGCTGACAACCAGCCTACAGCATTTGCATATAGTCACTATACCTTATCAGAATGCTATACCAGAAGTGACGCAGCCGCACCGGAAGTGACCGATACACCCGAACAAAGGATGGACTGTCCACTATGGCATGCACGGGGTATCGGCTGAGACAGCTAACACTGCCTCCCTCTGCGCCCCTCATGTTGCCTGGCAAACGGACTGATCCAAGACAAACCTCAAGTGAACACTGACAGCTCTTACCAAGTTTGTGGCATATATATGATCTTCCATATCACAGAAGGCAATGTTTGCTTGTTAACTAAACGACACTAGATGTTTATTTTAAGCTTACGTATCAGTGATTTATTGCGCTGAGGCAGCCCAGTGGGCCACATGTCGTGGCAGTAGGTAGTTAGCTTCTAAGATCCTAATCATATGTCATATAGCATACTGCCCTAGTTCAAATAATCTGCTATCTTCATATTTTACTCCTGTTGTTCTCCATGTCCAGCTAGCCTACCACTATGCTTACACGCATGCATGCCTACAGCTAGGACAGGAAAGACGGACGAGTTCAAAATAAGAAAATGCGCACGTCTCTTATGTGCCCAAATGTTATATATGTATATGTATATGTTGATTAGCTTGTGGACTGCCGTTGGGGCACTTCAAGCATGTTGTAAACTTTTGCATAGCAAAAATAATACATTTAAAATAAATAAATTGTAGTAAATTAAAAAATGAATTGCAAAATGTAGGCAAAGTGATGATTGATGATTTGGAAAACTTATTCCGCCCAACAATAGTCACACCTTTGCTATATTACCCTAAATTTTGAAATACTGTTTTTAGTTTAGTGCAATCAGGTATTAATAATTATATACCTCTATGTAGTGCAAATACTGACACTATATTAAACACTATACTTTAAATAAGCTGTTTTGTCTTACTATGTTGATATTGGGCTACTCACCCTTTTTCTACTCTACAATATTATTTTTTTGGGACGATACTGAAATAAATAAGACTCTGTTGACATTTTAAACATCCAGTGGGTGGCGCCACCCCAATAATATGTCAAGAGATAATGTTTTTCTAATCTGTCTAATCTAATCTAATCTGTCACAGTAACAATTTTAAATTGAAATATAAATGGTAAATTTGGTATTTATGTTTCTACTGTGTCAGCACATGTAACATTATTAATTTTTAAAGAATGTGTCACCAAAAGGTAATCTATTCCAGTGATACTTTGCCAGCCACAGTTTTGGTCACCCCTGATGTATACATATGTTACTTATTTTTTCTGGCCAGAGAATAAAGTTTGTTGTTATCACACAGGTTTTTTTTTTTTTTATTTACCGTGAAAAACATGTAGTGGCTCACAAAAACATGTCTTTCATAGCAGCTTGATTGTGTGTTTGACATCTTACCTTGACCATCCTGTCCTTACAATATGTGCAAAATACACAAAAAGGAAAGAGCCAACACGTAAAATGTACAGTTTGAAATCCTTCAAGGATACCTCTAATAATCTGCCTCAAGTAAAACTATGTGGATTTGGTCATATAATTTGGGTACTGTTCAGGCCGTTGGTAGTCCGAGGAAAGCTGGAGACGTTCTCCGCAATCCACGAGTGCCCGGGAGGTCGGAGGAGGTCAATTCAGGCCTCTCGACGACCCGAGCGAAAAGGGAAGGAAGACATGAAAGAACAAAAAGGCAACAATAAACGTAGATAAGAGTAAATACACCAATTCTCGGATAGAAGGCAAATAGCCGACCGGAAGGTAATAAAAGCACGTCCCACTGGACAGGGCCAGGAGCTAACCCAACGCGGGAAAAAAATATAGACAGCTATAGGTATTCCGGGAGGCAGATATGGAGTAGCTGGTAAAGACAAGGAAAAAACACAGCTTTCTCCTGTAGGCGTCTGAGTACCGGTCACTGCCTGTGCGAAGTTCTCCTTGGCGATGTGCCGTCGCCGGTTTGGAATAAACCGGGGATGTGTCCAGGTATTCATAAGACACTTTGCCCTTCAGGCATGAGGTTTAGGGCCTTCACCCTTCCCACCATATTCAGATGGTCGTATACCGGTGTCCTCTTGGACACTATGGCAAAAGTGTTTGTCCGGACACCTGCCTATATCCATGTCACTGGTGGGCACTGGATTATCCTCAGAGATATTCCCCCAGGCCTGCGGCCAAAAGGGGTTCAGTACCAATAGTGCAAGCCCGTCAGTAGGGTACAGGCCCAGCAGGCCAAACGACTGGACACAGAATGGTTAGCCAAGCAAATAGGCACAGATATAGCAGGCCATTCAAGTAGGCACCGACATAGCAGGCCATTCTTATGGGCACAGACATAGCAGGCCATTCTTATGGGCACAGACCTAGCAGGCCGTTCTTAAGGGCACAGACATAGCAGGCCATTCTTATGGGCACAGACATAGCAGGCCATTCTTATGGGCACAGACATAGCAGGCCATTCTTATGGGCACAGACATTGCAGGCCATTCTTATGGGCACAGACATAGCAGGCCGTTCTTATGGGCACAGACATAGCAGGCCGTTCTTATGGGCACAGACATAGCAGGCCGTTCTTATGGGCACAGACATAGCAGGCCATTCTTATGGGCACAGACATAGCAGGCCATTCTTATGGGCACAGACATAGCAGGCCATTCTTATGGGCACAGACATAGCAGGCCAATCCTGGGTTGTATATTATATCATATGAGTATCTGTTATTTATATAGCGCTACCCAATCCACAGCGCTTTACCATGTGTCTTGGAAGAGTAATGGGGACCTCTGAGCTAGGGTAGAGTTCCCCAAAATTTTGTAGCTCCTCAGAGCACCCTGACATAGGGCCCCCAGACGTCAACCCTTTTAGACAGCGTAATGCCGTGAGAATAAACTTGAACCGGGACTGGCGGTCCCTGAATGCCCAGCAGGCAAATAGCGGTATCCCAGCTGTATTGTTATAAGCGGAAGTAGTTTCAGTGATTACCCCGTCCACGAAAGTAAGCTACATTGAGCGATACTCTCCTTAAACTGTGAATTGGAATGCATCTGCTCACACAGATCTGTTTGATGTTTCCATCATAATATAGATACCATCATCATATCTGAAAATATTGTATAGTATCAGTCTGTAACTCACAGCAATCCGTGATCTACACTGTCAGCATGATAAACACTGTCAGTAAAACTCCCAGGAAACTGTGATATACATCTGGCAGCAAAAACGCACAGCAATCTGTTTGCCATAATAGGGTCTGGTGTACCATGCGCAAAAGGGGTCAGACGTGGGCCCCTGATACAGTAGATATGGTGTATGCAGGGTACAGGTTCCCACTGGAAGTAAGTGTATGAAGGAAGGAGCCAGTGGTAAAATAAGGCCTGTGTCACAGACAGAGCATTATATGGATACTGTCTATAGGCTGTACTCCAATCCAGAAAAATAAATCATATATACACATATCTCAACATCTATACACACACACACACATATCTACTTATATATACAAATACATACACCCACACATACATACACCTGGATATAGATATATGTCAAATAATGTCCCATGTAGAAGGTGTCAGCTCATAGCTGTATTAAGTCCCCCAAAGAAAAAACAGACGTGCAGCGGTTAAAACGCTGAGCTGGTGGAGGCAGACCTCCAACAAGTAATGCACCGACGGGGGAGGGGCCACGAGCGGTCGCACTCCCTCCCGGTCGGACTCTCCCCCACCCGGTCGGACACACGCGGTCCGCGGGCGGAGGCGGCCGCGGCCACGTGGGGAAGAAGATCCGGCCACTGGGTACTCGTGTTGCGTACGCGAGTGCACTCGCGACCGGAAAACCACATGGGACCGCCGGAGATGAAACTGCGCGGTCCCGGAGCTCAGGGGTCGAAGGAGGCAGGAGTAGTCAGCCTCCTGAAGCCCCCGAGCAGCACGCACAGCGCCAGGCAAGGGCACATAACCGAGAAAAGCAGGCATACAAAGAAATGTGAAACGGACAGGGGGGTGGGCACAAGTCTAAGGAAAAGACAGCAAGGACCCCAAAGCCCCCACAAACATACACAAATAAGGGAAAATACAGTGAAAGCCTGAAGTACAGGCACTAAGAAAAACCCCACAAAGATATATAACAGTATATTGGAGTAAAAACCCACAAAGATATATAACAGTATATTGGGATAAAAACCCACAAAGATATATAACAGTATATTGGGATAAAAACCAACAAAGATATATAACAGTATATTGGAATAAAATCCCACAAAGATATATAACAGTATATTGGAATAAAATCCCACAAAGGCATAAACAGTATAGAAAAGAATACATCTAACAAGGGCAAAATAAATAACTGAACATAGATTAAATCCCACAAGGGCAATCTAAAATATAGAAAATAAAATACTGAAAATAAGAACAAAACACAAAGCCACCCACTATAAGCAGGAGGCAGAGGTACTCTGACCTGTACTGATGCGGAGCAGCAAAGAAAGAGGAAATGATGCATGGGGAGGGGAGTTTTATAGTACCTAACTTTTTTCTGATTGGTTGTTTTTTCTGTGCTGCTGTGGAGTTCTAGTAAAGAGAGACTTACCGTATATACTCGAGTATAAGCCGAGTTTTTCAGCCCATTTTTTGGGCTGAAAAACCCCAACTCGGCTTATACTCGAGTCATAGTCTGTATTATGGCAATTTGCATTGCCATAATACAGACCGGGGGAGAGGGGGGCTGGCAGAGCTGTAACTTACCTGTTCTGCAGCTCCTGTCAGCTCTCTCCTCCTCCGCGCCGTCCGTTCAGCACCTCGGTCAGCTCCCAGTGTAAGTCTTACAGTGTGAGCTGATAGAAGGAGCTGCACAGACCGCGCGGAGGAGGAGAGAGCTGACAGGAGCTGCAGAACAGGTAAGTTACAGCTCTGCCAGCCCCCCTCTCCCCCCCACTGAACTGCCACTGGACCACCAGGGAAGGAGAGCCCCCCTCCCTGCCATGTATCAAGCAGGGAGGGGGGACGAAAAATAAATATAAATAAAATAAGAAATAATAATTAAAAAAAAAATAATAATAATAAAAAAAATAATAATAAAAAAAAAGGGGGTATAAGGACCACTGTGGGAGGGGGGGGGTATAAGGACCACTATGGGAGGGAGGGGGTGGGATAAGGACCACTATGGGAGGGAGGGGGGGATAAGGACCGCTATGGGAGGGAGGGGGGGGGATAAGGACCGCTATGGGAGGGAGGGGGGGGATAAGGACCACTATGGGAGGGAGGGGGGGGATAAGGACCGCTATGGGAGGGAGGGGGGGATAAGGACCACTAGGGGAGGGGAGGGGGAAGTAAGGACCACTAGGGGAGGGGAGGGGGAAGTAAGGACCACTAGGGGAGGGGTGAGTCAGGACCACTGGGGGAGGGGGGTGAAGGAACACGGGGGTGGGGAGGTAAGGACCACTGAGGGAGGAGGAGGGGAGGTCAGGACATATGGGGGGGGGGCAAATATCCTTGCACCGGCCCTGCACACACTGCATTCATACACACACTGCACTCATACACACACTGCACTCACACACACTGCATTCATACACACACACACTGCACTCATACACACACTGCACTCATACACACACTGCACTCATACACACACGCTGCACTCATACACACACGCTGCACTCATACACACACGCTGCACTCATACACACACGCTGCACTCATACACACACGCTGCACTCATACACACACACGCTGCACTCATACACACACACGCTGCACTCATACGCACACACTGCATTCATTATACACACACTGTAAATAAATATTCAATTAATATATTTTTTTTAGGATCTAATTTTATTTAGAAATTTACCAGTAGCTGCTGCATTTCCCACCCTAGTCTTATACTCGAGTCAATAAGTTTTCCCAGTTTTTTGGGGAAAAATTAGGGGCCTCGGCTTATATTCGGGTCGGCTTATACTCGAGTATATACGGTAAGCAAATACGAAGCCTCCTGTCATGTTATAAAATTAGGCCTGGCACATCATAGTGACGCAGCAGTAGGTGTGGAGTGATATTCCAGCACCTGTTATCAATGCTGCTCATCACAAGAAGTGTGAGAGTAGATGCACATCTCTCCTTATTCCCCCCACCATTAAATGTCAGGGGACACTGTAATTATTGCCTCCTCTCCTTCCCCAGGTACTGGTCCGCAGGTTTGCTGTACGGCTTAGAAGAGAGTGGTTTGATACAAATGTGTGTGAATTTGTGTATATGTATCTATTTATGTATGTCACTGTGTGTAATTGTGTGTCTATGTATGTACGTGGGATTGTGTATCTATGTTGTGACTGTGTATGTGAAATTGTGTGTCTTTGTGTTTATATATCTGTGTATATCTATATGTGTGAGACACTGTGTTACCAGATGATTGGCTAGTTTTATATGTACATATTTGAATCAGTAAGGTATATGAGAAAAAGGTGAACGGACTATATCACTTTTGTTTCTGTTTGTGCAACCTTAGCCACACCTCCCCAGGCTGGTGTAATGTAATTTACATGTAATTTACTTTAACAGTTTTTATCTCTTGCTCTGTGCATTGAACTTTAATCACACACAGGAGGGTCTAGCAGGCTATTAATAAGAGCAGGAGATAAGACATTTTAAGTTAAACAGAATTTGCAATAAAGGAAGTGTAAACATTAGATGACTCTTTACAGGAAGTGTTTAAGAAGGCTATGCAAGTTACATGCAGGGAGGTGTGACCAGGGCTGTATAAACAAAGGGATTTAACTCCTATATGGCAGAGAATGGAGTAGGGAGGCTGGAGGGGCATGATCTATACACCTAAACTTCTAAATTAAGCTTGTTATTTTGATGACTGTAGTGTCCCTTTAAATTACCGGATTGGGAAAGGTTTGAGGTTTAGTCCTTGTAAGTTATATATAACACCATAAAGCCTCAGCCGCTAACCAAATGGTCACTTAATACATCAAGGCAGCTATTTTTTTTTCTACCCTGTAGTTTTTTCATTTCTTCCTCTTTACCTCTCAAGTGACTTCCTGCTACTACCCCTCTGTCAATTGATGTTTTTCCTTTTCCATGATAATGCCATGGCTATTACTGTGTTACATCTAAGTGCGAACACATTGAAATGAATATACTGAGCTAACTAACTGTGATTTTATCCTTTCACTAATGTCTGAAAAATGTAATAAAAAGTTTATTTGGGAAATAAAAAAAAAAAAAAACACTAAGATGAACTAAAAACTAAAATGTACTGCTGTTTAAAATTGTTCAAAACTTCTTAAAATCATATATTTCAAGTTACAAAAAAAGGCCATTAAATGTTTCCTAGGTTTCTTTATGTATGCTGCCATGGCATTGTGAAGCTGGTAGCTCTCCAGCTGTTTTGTAAGTAGATTTCATGTGGGCTGCCGGCTGACAAAGCATCGTGGAAGATATATTTACAGAACAGCTGGAAGGCTACCTTTATTCCACCTCTGCATCGTAAACATTTATAGCCAGTATGTGAGCATTATATAAATATCTTCAGGTCCTAGCACAGGTAATCATCATAAGGTGCACATTCAGAACCTGTAAATGACTGCATAGCAAATATTTGTAGGGAAAATAAGTTGACAATCAATTATTTTTGTATAGGTTGAATTCTGTATATATGTGAAGTCCTAATACCACAACAAGTACCTTGACCTCCTCCGTCCTTACATTACTCCAGGCTTAAATACATGTGTTTTATAAAGTTTTTTTTTTTTTTTTAAAGTAACACTATCTTGTAAAGAGCATCTAAGGGGGGCAGAGGGGATAGCACAGCTGATAGATCAATATTTAGAAGTTGTTCCATGAATTACTCTTTACACATAACCCCAACTACACAAGTAAACTATAAAAACATTCTCTGGAATAACCCAATTCAAGATAATCATCCTAAAACAAAAGTGACGCTTATTTGAACTGTTAGGTGTTGGGAAAGTGTTATAGCTCAGCTGGTTATACCAAGGAAACCACTAGATATACATTTGGTGCTAGCAGAATTGCCAGAAAATGTATAATGAAAAGGTCAGTCTATGTACCTAAACCACTTTGCATTAATACAAAGTGCTGGGTGCATAAAGCACCCTAACCCCACTATTATATCTGATATAGTGACTGATAGCAGCAGTAATCTGTAAAAAAAAAAACACAACTGAGACTTCAAACAAAAAAAAAAAAGACGGCTATACATGATTCCAAAGGAAGGTAGGGTTTATTGGGAAAAAGCACACCTCAAAATACCATATGTGGCTATTTAATCCTTAATCATGATGATTAGATATGATTAAAGCCGAGGTGGACTTTTCTACCATGAACTTCACACTTCCCTTGGCATCAAGAGACTTTATTTTGTTTGATATACTGTTTTGGTATTGCTGTCTTCTGAGACGAAGCACCAGTTGCTTGGAGGGGAACCTTTGGAGTTTTGGTATTGCTGTTTTCAGAGATGGAGCACCAGTTGCTTGGAGGGGGTCCTTTGGAGTTTTGGTATTGCTGTTTTCAGAGATGGAGCACCAGTTGCTTGGAGGGGGTCCTTTGGAGTTTTGGTATTGCTGTTTTCGGAGACGGAGCACCGGTTGCTTGGAGGGGATCCTGTGGAGTTTTGGTATTGCTGTTTTCTGAGATGGAGCGCCAGTTGCTTGGAGGGGATCCTTTGGAGTTTCACTGTGTGCACTGTTTTTCTTTGCGTTCGCACTCTAGGCCTGTCAGTCAGGCTGCATTATCTTATATCTGGGTTATCCTATATCAATTTTGTCCTTATTGTGCGTCCAGCATGTGCATGACTCACACACAGACAAGACGACTCTTTCTCCTCCTTGGAGAGAGTCGGGCAGAGGACTGTATGCTCAGTCTACTGCTCTCCTTAGCAGACCAAAATAGCACTTATTCTCCCTTCAAGATGGTCTCATCCATATAGATAGCAGCTGCTTGTGCACTTGTCCCGCTTCCAAATTTCACAAGATTTACACCCATGTATAAACTGCACATAGATTGCTGTGCACTTTGTAAACTTTACTTGTAGTTTATAACTGTCAGGATTACTAGTTGATCCAGCACGTAGAATTGTGTCACACAGATGACTAATAGGTAACGTATGACCAGGCCTTAGAATGGCCGGACTTAACGTACCAAAGAGTAGTCAGGATACTTGCCGAGGTCAGGGGATACAGAAAGAGACACAACGATAAGGGAAAGCCAGAAGTCAGGAATACCAGAATACAAGGAAGTCAAAATCAAAGCCAAAGTCAAAAACCAGAAGAAACTTGAATCAGGAATGCACTCTCGGACAACCACTAGGGAAACCACGACAGGGCACTGAGCAGGATGAGAACTGGGCCTAAATACCCCTCCTCTGGATCTGATAGCCTGTAATCGGCCTTTGACCCCAAAGGCAGTTACCAGGTTCCCATTTACATAATTGCTGCTCAGCACAAACCCTCCTGTGGATTTGATCGCTGCTCGGCACAACTTTTCCTGTCAGGACAGTAATGTTGCTCGGCACAACTTTTCATGTCAGAACAGTAAATGTCATTAATCAACTTTTTATATGCGGATTAATACGTGACAATAACAATGTGCTAATGACCGAGGGGTATATACTAATATTGACCATATTGAAAGTACATTTTACCTATCCATTATAAAATGTAAATGATGATGTACCAACTAATGATTAAAATGACTAATGCTGCGTAATGAATAGTAACAAATATTTCATTCTTTCCAGACCTTCAATTTCAGATCTCCTCAGAGTGGGTGCCTTCAAAAGAGAAAATGCCACCCAAACAGATGTGACTGAAGTATTAGAGCTGAAGGAGTTGACAAATGTAATACAAAATGTAGTAAAGGTGAGGTTTCCATTTGCTGTCCATAATTTATACTAAACAAAAACACACATACATACAGTACAATCCAGCATGTATTTAGACATTCTGTAGGATCAGAGTTCTATGTGATTCTACACAAAAAAAGTGCTCAACCAGTTCCCGTAAAAAAATGTTTATCGAAAATATAGCTTAAATAATGGCAATGCCCCTTAGGGAGGCGGTAAGAAATAAAAAAAACTTAAATAATTTTGTGTGACTGATTGCGTAGTTTTTCGGGTTCTATGTGGTAGAGTTGGCTATACGGGTGTGAGCAGCAGACAGTAGAAGGTCATGTGCAGAGCAGAGAGACCGAGAAGGGGCATACCGGCGGATCAGTAAAGAAATATAGGAGGGGCTACAATTGGTCAGTGCTTTATAGATGTGGATTAGTGCCTTGAATTGACTCCTATAGGATACAGGAAGCCAATGTAAGGACTGACAGAGGGGAGAGGTGTGAGAGGAGCAACAGGAGAGGAAAATCAGTCCAGCTGCAGCATTCATTACAGACTGTAGCGGGGCAATACGGATATACTTGTGGGAAGACCTATTAGGAGTCAGTTACAATAATCCATGTGGGAAATTACTAGAGCATGGACAAGCTCCTTAGTAGCATCTTGCGTAAGAAAGGGGCGGATGTAGGTTATGTTTTTTTTTATTATTTTTTTATATTCTTTATTTTTGTAGTTACAAGCATGCTTATATCACCACAACAGCAGATACAAGCCAATGGAATAACAAAGAATAAACAGTTTCATGGCAATCATTGACAGCACAAATTTTTAAAAGGAATCAGGCTAGGCATAAATGTCTATACCATTAGTTTCAATCAGGCTTCTAGCTACGAAAGGTAGGATAGACATTTTGGTTAACATCAGGAACTTATAAAGATTAACATACCATATACAAGCGTAGGTAATATGCTAGAGATCCAATGCAACATTTTCATACTATCCAGTGATTCGCTATATTGTAGGTTACATTAAATTGCGTTTGTCTCGATTTGAGTCCTGCATAGCAGGTTGAGTGTTAACGTGCCTAACAAACGTGTCTAGAGATAGGGGAAATGTTGCACTCGTTAGATAATTTCAACAGGGAATACCACTGGAATGCTTCTCGGTAATGGCACATACCACTGCTAGCCTTAATATTCTGTCAAGTCATGAAAGAAAAGGAGAAACAAGGAAAAAAAAGGCAAAACAAGAAAAACCTCTTGTATATGGTACACAGCTTAGTAGAAAAGGTCCCGGTGGAGCTGGCAAGTCATGAGGGAAACCTCTGAGGGGAGCAACTGGAGGGCAGTCACCAACCCATGCAACAGATTAGCCGATACCCAGTGCAGGAATAAGCATGCTGTGTTTGTTAGGAATGTGAGTTGCAGTAATAAAAACTCAGTAGTTGACTGCTCTGGTTGTTAGGCAGGGAATGTGTCCAGGCATCAGTCCCAGAGTAAAGGTAATGGCATGTAAGGGGCATATAAGAAAGCAAGGTCATATCGGTAGTTCACCATGATAAACCGGGTCTGCAATGCCATCTGAGCCTGTACCGAAAGACAGTCCGGGGCCTCTCACCCATTCATCCAATGCCCAGTCTGTGGGAAAGTCGTTGGTCGCTCTGCCGTGGGTCTCTCTTGACTGTCAGCACTCCAGGGGTTAAAATCCTCACGGTGTTCCCTTTCGCCGTCTTATGTGTCTGCAGCCGGTGTTGAGCCTCGTGCATGCGGGTGCTGTTCAGCTGTGGCGTCCCCGATCTGGGCTGTAGCAAGGAGCCATCTTTGGCTAGGTATGTGACCCGCTGTGTACCTCTGCTTCTCAGGTCAGTCTTAGTGGAGCTGGCGGTGCGGTGGGTGATGTCTGCAGGCTTTTGTTTTGGTTGCGGTGCCTCGTTCGTTGTGGGCCGCGGTGACCCTGTCGGGTGGAGGAGGGTCCGCACGAGCCTCCCATGGGGGTCCCCGGTGCCGGTGCTTGGTCACCGTTTGTGCTCTTTGGGCGGTTAATGCCCTTTCGTTGCTTCGGCCGCTGAGTCACATTGCCCTGCGCTTGCTCTAGCGGTGGTGGCGCTTTGCTCGGGTGCTTTGCTTGCTTGTGAGGTGGTGTGCGGCGGCGTGCTGCCGTTGTGGCTGATATCAGTACTGGGTGTGAGCTTCTTACCCGCAGTCGCTCCCAGAATCTCAGGCACACTGCATTGAATTTGTCCTTGAAGGCTGCTGCCCATTCTTCAGTGGTCTGCTGCTTCAGGTCAGTGGTCCCGCTGTCGGCCTTCTTAGCTAGGCCTCGTGGGGCCGTCCGTACGGCTTCGTGTTGAGTAGTGTGCCAGAGGTGGGTGCTCTCTGTGCGTTGGTGGACCGGGATGACAGGAGCCTCTTTCGTGGCAGGGGGAGAGCGGCCGTCTCTCCCGCTCCAGCCTTCGAGTAGGCCTCAGTTGCTTTTCCGGCAAATATTGCTTGTTCCGTTGCTTGATGGGTATCTTTGTACTCCGCTTATTGTGCCCTTTCGATTGCTGGCCCTGTTGGCCCGGTTGGTCGCCGGTTGGGTCGTGTAAAAGGGCTTTCCGTGCGGGCTAGTACAGGAGCCCTTGAGGTTGCGACCACTCGGCTCTGCAGTCAGCGTGGGTTATGTTTTTAAGGTGGAACCTACAGGATTTGGTAACAGACTGGGTGTGAGGCTCAAATGTGAGGCCAGAATCAAGTATAACGCCAAGACCGCGCGCTTGCAAGGATAGACTGATGTGGGTACCACTCATTTGAAGGGAGAGCGAAAGAGGGGGATCAGTATTAGGAGGATGAAAGACAAGGAGTTCAGTTTTAGAGAGATTGAGTTTCAAAAAGTGGGAGGACATCCAATCAGAGATGGAAGAAAGGCAAGCAGTGACACGTTGCAGGATGGCAGGGGACAGGTCCAGGGAGGAGAGGTATATCTGAGTGTCATCAGCATACAGGTGGTATTGGAATCCAAATGAGGTAATAAGTTTGCCAAGAGAGGCAGTATAAAAAGAAAATAGAAGGGGACCAAGTATAGAGCCTTGGGGACTCCAACAGAAACAGGATGAGGGGAGGAGGTATCATTAGAGAAGGAGAAACTGAATGAGCTTTGGGAGAGATAGGAGGAAAACCAAGAGAGCACAGTGTCACAGAGATCGAGTGATTGAAGAGTTTGGAGAAGGAGAACATGGTCAAAGGCAGCAGAGAGGTCAAGAAGAATTAGTATAGAGTAGTTCCCTTTAAATTTAGCTGTGATTAAGCCGTTAATTACTTTAATAAGAGCAGTCTCAGTAGAGTGGAGGGGGTGGAAGCCAGACTGAAGAGGGTCAAGGAGAAAGTTGGAATTGAGGAAGCAAGTCAGATGGGTAAAGACAATCTTTCCAGAAGCTTTGAGGAAAAAGGGAGCAGGGATATGGGACGATAGTTAGAAGGGGGGGACGGGTCATGAGATGTTTTTTTTTCTTTTTTTAAGATGGGTACTACAGTAGCTTGTTTAAGGGCAGCAGGGACAACACCAGAAGAGAGAGTGCAGTTGAAGATGTGTGTTAAGGAAGGCACAAGACAAGAGTAGAGAGATCTTATAAGGTGAGACGGGACATGATTAAGCGGGCAAGTGGTGGGTCGAGGGGAAAGAAGAAGCGCAGCCACCTCTTGTTCAGTAGTCTGGGAGAAAGTCTGAAGGGTAGGAAAGGCATGACCTAGATGTGGTTGAGAAAGAGAGGGGTAAGGTGGGGAGAATTATTTCCTTAGCTGTTCAATCTTGTCGGTAAAGTAGCATGCAAAGCTATAGGCTGTAAGGTTAGTTTGGGGGGTGGCCACAGCAGGGCAAAGAAGGGAGTTACAGGTATTAAAAAGACGCCTGGGGATTGCGGGAGCATGAGCTAATGAGGGAGGAAAGGTATTATACCTGTTATATAACTTCATCTCCCATGATGCCTTGCAAATGTACATCTGAATGAACTTCATGGGAGTTGTAGTCCTGAAAGAGCTAGGATTCTACAATTTTCCATCTTTACCCTACACTTTTATCATTGACCGCCTTTTCCTTTTTCAGGAGAGGGTGATCCTTAGGCAAAGGTTATGCAAATCGCAGAAGAAAATCATGAAGACCACTGCATTATGCTGTGGGAGTTCATTTTTGCTAAATCATATTAGCAGAAACAGTATTGTATAATTTTCCGAGACAGTATTAAGAGCAGCAATGCAATTCAATATAGAAGAGAACGTTTCTTGAGAGAGGCTAAGTCTCATTTAAAAATGAATTAAACATGTACAAATGGGAATAACTCTTTTAATTTGCTGGAGATTTAGCTGCCTGACTTGGTAGATGAAACCAATAACTCAGTGTAAAGACTCCTTAGAGTAGAACATTACATGTACAATAAAACAATAACACCGTCTGTTTACAGTCAATTCAATGTTTATATAACCAGCTCCAAAAGCTAAGGTAAGTGGCCACAAGACACATATAATATTCTCTGAGCAGCCATTTTACTTTTCATTTAAAGTCGATGGATGATCTGAAGAAAGATGTGATTCTTCAGAAGAGCATTCTGCGAGCCGAACATGAGCAGAAGATACAGGCGCAGGCAGTGGAACTTTATGGTAGGATGAACGATGCTGTGCGAGACCTTGAAGCTGTTCACAAAAAGGTAGAAAATCTACTTGGTATTTTTATGTTCCTGTAAATTGAATTTTAATTTTTTGTATGTTTTAATTAAATGTAATTAATTAAGACAAAGAGTAGTGAGGTGCTGCAAGAGTCTTTTCACTAAGTAATGGGCTTTACAATATGTTTATAGCAAAAATTCTCCACCAAATTTATCCCACCACACATCAATAGAATTAATCCAGTATGTGGTGTTTCTGGAAGTGATTCAGCGTGTTTTAGATCTCCTCCAAGAGATTAACACAATACAGATAGATAAAAGAAAAGAATAAGTACGTAATGGTAGTGGGTTAGTGATAAAATATGATTATTTAGTGTCCACAACCTTCTACCCACATCGCATATTAGTCTAACTTCGACCAGTACCATCTGCTACCACCTTAGGCGTCCTTAAATTACCTTTATAATTCCTTGCTAACCTTTATACATCACCTACCCTTAAAAGTCTCTTAAAAGTTAACTTCTGCCTGTGCCCAACCTTGTCTCTACTCTATCACCACCACTTGCACTTCCTGTCTCTCCAAACAGTAATTGATAGGCCTATTAGCATTTCCCTAATGTTTATTGCACATGGGGTGGTACTAACCCTGCACAGTGCTTGTACCTGAATAAATCAAGATGCCGTAATGTGGCATTACATCTCTGTAGCTTTAAAATTACAACATAAACTAGGCTGCCTAAGCACAAATTTAAAAAATATCATTTTTGCCCAATTGATGTAATTGCCTCCTTTTGCCGATTTTCATTTTAACAAACATCCAGACTTAAAGTTACAGTTTGGGCTTAATGGGGACCAATATATAAAGCACAAGGGAGCAAACTTCAGGTGTATATGTGTCATAAATTAGAAATGTTTTGAATATTTCACTAGCACAGGTATAGATCAGTTTGGGGACCTTGTCCATTCATTTCCTACCTTAGACTAACTTCAGAATGTATCATTGACATTATTAGATATTGATATATTGACAAATCTGGTAACATCTGATCTCATTGCAGAAAGTATCTAACCTGAGAAGAAGCTTCCAGATGCAGCTAATTAACGCTCTTGCTGTCATAAAGGCAAAGTATGAGGTAAGTTCACACCAAACTGCTTCTATCTGACTTCTAAGAAAACACTATGATCTGATTACCTAATGGGAAAATGTGTTTCTAATCAGCATCATGCAGAAAGAACTGAAAGTTTCATACTGGTTTTATGTTTTTTTTACATTCAGGCTGAACAAATCTGGTATATTTTGTTGTTTCGCACGTAGAGGTATATGAAGATTGGTGTGAAGACATGTGGAGGGAAATCAAGTTATTAATCAGAACCATGATTGATTTAACTAATTTCCCTCCATAAGAAGAAAAACAACATGTGAAGTTTTACGAGTGAAAAGGCAATTTTTGTAACCAATTAACTAGTACCTCTGAAAAGTTGTATAGAAACACTTCAAAAAGTTAGAGCCAGCACTAATATTGTCAATTCCGCATCCTCATGGTGCTTGAAATCTGTCAAGTCTTGATTTTAAAATATCATTGTTATTCATTGTTGCAAATTCGAAGTGAATGTCAAATTTAGAGCCAAGCTGGGAAAATTCTCTACGTCAGCTGTGCTTCCATTTTGGCTTCCTTTGCTGTTAATTTGAATTCCTGACATTTCTTGCCTTCATCAATAACCCTGATTGTATTTGAATTTTCTTGTATTACCATATCTGCTCTTAAGAGCTAAAGATTTTTGTTGCAGAATAAACACGGTCAGAATATTGTCCCACAATATAAATGTGTGTCAGTATTTTTGGGAAGTAGCCAAACCACCAGCATTTTTAAATACGGTAGCTATCTAGACATGCAATCAATATGGCCTGTCTACTGCTATTATTTAGGAAAATAAAATAATAGTTTTCTTTGATACCAGTGTTCATGATAAATGATTTTGGCATTTTTTTTCCCGTTTGCAGTAAGGATTTTAGTAATTCTTTTGATATTTAAGCTGCAAAGCAAGAAGAATTGCCTTTCTGATTGTTGACGACAAGGATAAAGTTCCAACCAGCATGCACCTCGCGCACACAAAGCCCACCACCACTCCTTTATTATGCCTGCTAATGCTTTGTGCCTCCTTTCTCGAAAGCTACATTGACCGTGCAGAAAACAAAACTCTACACAATTTCAGCAGCTATGAAATGTCTTGCTGTGTTTTCTCATAATTTGTCCCTCATTTCTGCCCAGTGGGACGCAACACATATTTAACTGTTTGAGGAGGTTGACAGCAGCACAGCATTGCTCAACCCATTCCAGTGCGACTTAAATACTATAACTGTAAAAACAACAACACATACAAACCTCCAGCTAGGTTTCCATGATCTACCAGTATAATGTATAAAAAAGGTAAAGCCCAGGTGCAGCCGTTTTTGTATGTTTTAATCATCGTAGGTGGAATTGTTAGGGGATATATTCATATATCCCCTATATAATATATTTATTTGTTTTCCTGATTTTGGAGCATCATGATGACCTGGGTTTGTAGGACTTTCTTGCAGCATGATAAGATAACATATAGGTTTAGCAGACCCTCAACCAAGAAGTGGTTGACAACATACATAAACGAAAAATGCCAGCTGTTGTTTCATGTTATTGCAAACTTGTCTGTCCTCAGGTACATTTGCACCAGTTTCCAAACTCTCTCATAAAGCACAAAATGTTAGCAAAGAGCTTTATGAAGTGAGTTTCTACGGGCACGCAGCTGCTCACAATCCTACGCCCAGCAAGAATATAATGCTTTTATTTAGTGGGCTGACTCTGGGTTTGACAGTCACTGCAGGAACCTACCTGATAATGCATACCAGTAATTTTGATACTATTCACTATGGAGATTTTTGTCACTATAAGTTCTAGTGTGTGTATTAATGTGTGTATGCATATTAATAGGAACTGTACCTTGCAAATGCGAAAACATTCACAGTCCTTACCAACATTAGCATTCCAGTTGTTTACAGCATACTAATTTGTTTGAACAAACTAATACTTAGTCTTTATTCAAGCTGGTCAACCTTTTCATACATTGTTAAACCCAAAAGCACTTTCTTATGGTATTTTTGCATACCATCTTATTTCTTTCTAACTACCCTTAGGCCAGCTTTTTTAGTTTTTGGTATAAAAGAATTAAAATTTTGTGTATATGAACAAGTTAAGTATGCAATCATATCGCAAACCCTTGCACACATGATTTATTTATTTTTTTAATACCCAAATATTGATATCAAGAATTAAGCATCATTTAAAATTTTCATGGTCGGTCGGCACTGAAAATTCTGAAATTCAGCTTCATAGACACCTTTTTTTTAATAGATAATGATAATATATAGATAATGCACTAAACTATTTGAAAACCGATACCTTATCAAGTTCCCACTGCTGCTGCAGCATTGAGTCTAACCAGGGCATGAATATGATGCCATTCTGGTCTGTAAGGTTTAATTAATGTTATAAACTTCTGTCTCGCAGACGTTTATAGGAAATGTAATTCAACCTCCAGCTGCAGTTCCACTTATCAGATGAGAAGAGTGAGACTACTGAATAAACAGATAGCAAGCAGTGTGAGCGTTACTTCAGTTAGATTCACATCCCTACTGACAGTTATTATTATTATTATTTATATAGCGCTAACCCATTCCGCAGCGCTGTATTTATGTGAATGGGGCTGTAGTTTGAATACCCCTAAGCCACTTACCACGTTTTGAGTACATCCACAGTTCAGACCTTCTTAAAGTGCTGGATAGAGACCTGCACTGAGCACCCAAGCCGTGGGTGCAAACAGTGCAAATGTTGTACTGTCAAAGGCTGGATGCATAGATTTTGCAAATCACTGCAGTTACACGCAGCTATGTGAAAGAGACAGGACAAGGGACATCCTTGCCACATAACTGTCAGGGTACCTGTAGTCTCTACCTCTGATAAGAGGAGAGACTTAGACGTTTTCCCGTTCAGAAGGGCTGTTTTCTCCGTTCCTCGCGGTTCCTCCGGTCGGTTACACGCCGGCCGCGAGGGATCCACGCCCTTTTATGACGTGACGCCCAGTAGCCGACGTCATGAAGCCAAGCCTGCTCGACCTGTCACTCAAACCCTGAACACGAACCAGGACTCGTCGGGGGTGTGATTACCTCCTAGAACCGGGGTATTTAATAGAGCTTCCCGCATTTGCTCATTGCCCTGTCGTGGTTCTAGCCAGTCTAGTCACTCAGTGCTCTTGTATGTCTATTGTCTCTTTGGTTCTGACCCGGCTTGTTTGTATTACTCTGCTTGTCTCTGTTATCCTTTGACCCGGCTTGTCTCTCGCTCACCTGTCTTCTCGTTCCCTCGACCTCGGCTTGTCTCTGACCATTCTCTACTTACTCCTTACGATAAGTCCGGCCATTCGAAGGTCCGGTATACGTACCTACTACGCTTTGTACTCTGCGTGTTGGATCCCTGTCCCGATCCTGACATTACGACAGGGCCAATGGATCCTGCAGGTACAAGTAGTCAGCTTGGTCCTTCCGATCCTAGGTTTGACGCCATGGAACATAGAATGGATCAGATGGCCTTAGCGCTACAGGCGTTATTATCTCGTCCTAATAATCCACCAGAAGAGATGCGTAATAATTCTATCTCTCCTGTAAGTTCAGGTTTAGAGGTAGCCACTGTAGGTGCCTCCTCCCGTATTACCCCACCTGTACGTTATGGTGGTTCTCCTGAGAAGTGTCGAGGTTTTTTAAACCAAATCAGTATCCACTTCGAATTACAACCCCGTTCCTATCCTACAGATAGGGCGAAGGTCGGATTTATTATCACCTTACTCATTGAGAAGGCTCTGAGATGGGCCAATCCGTTGTGGGAAAACGATAACCCGTTAGTATATAATTATAATGCCTTTGTAGCTGCTTTTAGAAGAACTTTTGACCCTCCTGGTAGAAAGGTCAATGCAGCCAGATTACTGTTGCGCCTTAGACAAGATAACCGAACACTTGTGGATTATGCACTAGAGTTCAGGTCCTTGGCGGCAGAAGTTAAGTGGAATGAACAGGCTTATATAGACGTATTTTTAAACGGATTATCAGATGTAATACTTGATGAGGTGGCTACTAGAGAGCTTCCTGAGAGTTTGGAGGATTTAATCTCTTTTATCTCTCGCATTGATGAACGCTTAAGAGAGAGGCAGAACACTCGAGATAGAACCCGTAGACCTTCCTTTAAACTAGCTCCCTCATTTCAAAGTCCGGAGACCAAAACCTTACCTTTTCCAGAACCTATGCAGATAGGCAATACTCATCTCTCAGAAGAGGAGAGACAGTATAGAAGAAGGGAGGGGCTGTGTATGTACTGTGGAGTCAGAGGTCACTTACGCCTAAATTGTCCTAATCGATCGGGAAACGCTCGCACCTAAGTTTCTCTAGAGGACAGGCCTTGGGTGTTTCTATTTTGTCCTCTACTCATAATTATAAAGATCATAGGCTTCTGCTACCCGTTTCCTTAACTTGGGAGAGGGGAGTAGTAGAGACTGTGGCATTGATAGATTCCGGAGCTGCTGAGAGCTTTATCGACCAAGTTTTTGTCACTAAACACACTATTCCATCTCAGTTAAGGGAGACGCCCTTGGCCGTTGAGGCCATAGATGGTAGACCTTTAGTTGAGCCTGTGATTTTTCATGAAACCATACCCGTTAACTTAACTGTTGGTATTTTACACGAGGAAGACATATCTCTGTTACTCATTTCATCCCCTTCTGTTCCCATAGTCCTGGGGTATTCTTGGTTAAAGAGACATAACCCTATTATTGATTGGGAATTAGGGGAGATAATCTCATGGGGTCAGAATTGTCAGGAGAAGTGTTTACAGAAAGTCTCACCGCTTTGCATAGTTAATACTTCCACTCAGTCTACCGACTCTACAGAAGTACAAATACCGCCACTGTACCTGGACTTAAAGGCGGTATTTGACAAAAAGAAGGCCGATACTTTACCTCCACACAGGACCTTTGATTGTAAGATTAATCTACTCCCTGGTACTATGCCTCCCAGGGGCAATGTATACCCTTTGTCTACTAAAGAGAACGTAGTCCTAGAGGAGTATATTCGTGAAAATCTAGACAAAGGATTCATTAGGAGATCCTCCTCCCCTGCCGGGGCTGGGTTTTTTTTTGTTAAAAAGAAGGATGGTACGCTGAGACCTTGCATTGACTACCGAGGTTTGAACAAGATAACCGTTAGAAATGCCTACCCGATTCCTTTGATTACCGAGCTTTTTGATCGTTTAAAGGGTTCCAAGATTTTCACCAAGTTAGATCTCAGAGGGGCATATAACTTGGTGAGGATTCAGCAGGGCCACGAGTGGATGACGGCGTTCAACACTCGATATGGGCACTACAAGTATACCGTAATGCCTTTTGGTCTCTGCAATGCGCCGGCAGTATTTCAGGACTTGATCAATGAAGTTCTTAGGGAATTTCAACATGACTGTGTTATTGTATACCTGGATGATATACTTATACATTCTAGGGACATTGAGACTCACCACAGACAAGTCAGAAGGGTTTTGCGCAAACTTCTTCAACATGGCTTATACTGCAAACTGGAGAAATGTAGTTTTGATCAGTCTCAGACAAACTTTCTTGGTTATGTGATTTCTGGGGAAGGGTTTAAGATGGATCCGGATAAACTCCAGTCCATTTTAGACTGGCCCTTACCTAAGGGTCTCAAGGCCACTCAGTGGTTTATTGGATTCTCCAATTATTATAGGCGCTTCATTAAGGGTTACTGCTCCTATCACCAATATGACCAGACAGGGGGCTGACACTAAGAATTGGTCTACTGAAGCACTTCTTGCTTTCAAGACTCTCAAAGAACTTTTTGCTTCCGCACCAATTTTAGTTCACCCTGATACTACTCTGCCTTTTCCTACTCGAAGTAGACGCCTCAGAGACGGGTGTAGGCGCTATCCTGTCCCAAAGATTAGGTGTGGATAAACCATTACATCCATGTGGTTTTTTTTCCAAAAAGCTATCTGGTCCTGAGAGCAGATATGACATTGGTGACAGGGAACTACTAGCAGTTATCATGGCTTTAAAGGAGTGGAGACATTTATTGGAAGGGACCTTACATCCTGTTACTATTTTGACGGATCACAAGAACTTGTCCTATATTGGGGAGGCCAAACGATTGTCCTCCAGGCAAGCTCGTTGGTCTTTATTTCTCACCCATTTCAATTACGTACTCACTTATAGACCTGGTTCTAAGAATTCTAAAGCCGATGCTTTGTCTCGCCAACATGAACCTTCTACTGTATCTGAGCCAGTTTTATCCTCTATAGTCCCCAAGTGCAATATTATCGCCAACACAAGTCTTAAAATTCATTCTCCACTGCTTGACCAAATCATGAAGTTGCAACATCTGGCACCTAGGCAGACTCCTGTGGCAAGACACTTCGTTCCTCCTGAACTCCAACGGGAGCTCTTACAGTGTTTTCACGAGAGTAAGGTGGCGGGGCATCCTGGCATTCGCAAGACATATTCCTTAATCTCTAAAGATTTCTGGTGGCCTTCTTTACGAAAGGATATTAAGGATTTCATTGCAGTGTGTGAGATCTGTACTAAGACTAAGCAACCTCATACCCTTCCATGTGGTCTATTACAGCCCTTGGGCATTCCAGAGAGACCATGGTCCTGTTTGGCCATGGACTTTATTGTTGATTTGCCTATTTCTAAAAGACAGACTGTGATTCTCACTGTAGTCGATAGGTTTACTAAGATGGCTCATTTTGTGCCTTTACCTAAACTTCCGACTTCTCCTGAATTGGCGGAAATATTCGCTAAAGAAATTTTTCGTTTACATGGGATACCTTCCGAAATTATTTCTGATAGAAGTTCCCAATTTGTTTCACGTTTCTGGAGATCCTTCTGTTCTCAATTAGGTATCAAATTGAATTTTTCTTCTGCTTATCACCCTCAGTCTAACGGAGCTGCTGAACGTACCAATCAAAAAATTTAACAATATTTACGTTGTTTTGTTTCCGAACATCAGGACGATTGGGTCGGTTTGATTCCTTGGGCAGAGTTCGCACACAATAATCTTGTTTGTGATTCCACTCGTTCTAGTCCCTTTTTCATGAATTATGGCTTTCATCCTTCCATTCTTCCTTCGGTCTCTTCTTCCCAAGGGGTACCGTCGGTTGATGTTCATGTTGCCAATCTGAGGAAGTTGTGGGATCAGACTCGACAAATTCTCCTACATAATTCCATGTTGTTCAAGAAACACGCTGATAAACGCAGAAGGGCGGCTCCTGTTTTTGTTCCTGGTGATAGGGTATGGTTGAGTACAAAAAACATTCGTTTAAAGGTTCCTTCTATGAAATTCGCTCCTCGTTACATTGGTCCTTACAGGGTCCTGACTCGTATTAACCCGGTTGCGTATCGCCTAGTTCTTCCATCTGCCTTACGCATCCCTAATTCTTTTCATGTTTCCTTGCTGAAACCGTTAATTTGCAACAGATTTTCCTCCACTGTTTCCTCCCCTCGCTCTGTTCAGGTTGAGGGTCAGGAGGAATACGAGATCAACTCCATCATCGGTTCTCGAATTTCTCCAGGGAGGTTACAGTATCTTGTCGACTGGAAGGGATATGGTCCTGAGGAGAGGACTTGGGTACCTCAGGAGGATGTACATGCTCCTCGCCTCCGCAGGGCTTTTCACTCCCGCTTTCCATCTCGTCCCGGTTGCTTCCGCCCGGTGGGCGTTTCTGAAAGGGGGGGTACTGTCAGGGTACCTGTAGTCTCTACCTCTGATAAGAGGAGAGACTTAGACGTTTTCCCGTTCAGAAGGGCTGTTTTCTCCGTTCCTCGCGGTTCCTCCGGTCGGTTACACGCCGGCCGCGAGGGATCCACGCCCTTTTATGACGTGACGCCCAGTAGCTGACGTCATGAAGCCAAGCCTGCTCGACCTGTCACTCAAACCCTGAACACGAACCAGGACTCGTTGGGGGTGTGATTACTTCCTAGAACCGGGGTATTTAATAGAGCTTCCCGCATTTGCTCATTGCCCTGTCGTGGTTCTAGCCAGTCTAGTCACTCAGTGCTCTTGTATGTCTATTGTCTCTTTGGTTCTGACCCGGCTTGTTTGTATTACTCTGCTTGTCTCTGTTATCCTTTGACCCGGCTTGTCTCTCGCTTACCTGTCTTCTCGTTCCCTCGACCTCGGCTTGTCTCTGACCATTCTCTACTTACTCCTTACGTTAAGTCCGGCCATTCTAAGGTCCGGTATACGTACCTACTACGCTTTGTACTCTGCGTGTTGGATCCCTGTCCCGATCCTGACAATAACCTATTCAATGAGACAAGGTTGTTGTGGAGCTTGTAGTGTGCTTTTAAACCATTAGTAAACAATCCCAACGTTTTTCAGTCCTGATCACTATTTATTCTCATTTTGTTATTGAAACCAATAAAGGCATCCAAACCATTTCATCTCAATGAAGAGATCTGGATGCAGTTGCCCTTTATTTTTTCACTCTGCGTTGTAAAACACTGCCATGTAATAGATACAGCAATGTTATGAGTACAGGGTTAACACCTCTCATAAAGAGTATTTGATTGACGCAGAGCGGCGTCTTGCTGATCTCAGCCAGGGAGGCGGAGCGGCTGTGGTGAAATCAGTGTGGCGAGGATATAACTGTAAGTAAAAACTACCTTTTAAACCCTTACTTGGTGGGGGAACTCACGCCTAAATAGTAAGTGTAGTACTTTAGCATTAGGAATACTTGTTAGAAAAGCTATACAGTCTTTATATTATTTACAGTATGTCTCTGTTGTAGCATTGCATGCATATCTTTAATTGTAATTTCTAATCCCTTTACAGCATAATCCTTCAGACAGCAATGGGATAAATTCCTCCCATAGTGCATCTTCAGTAAAGATCGATGCCCTTAAAAAGAAACTTGATGAACAGGAGACTTTAATTCAGTCTTTGAACGCACTTATCTTAGAAATGGAAGAAAATGAGCAACCAAAACAGGTATTTAAAAATCTTATCTTAGTCTGTATTGAATTGTATTATTTTTACAATATATAAATCTCTAGCAGCAGATTGATATTAGTGGCTTAAGATAATTATTTTGCAGTCTGATAATAAGCTGACCAATATATCTGACTCAATGAAAATTACTTATATTTTATACTAGTGTGCGCCAATAATATTCACTAAACTCTGAATTGCAATGAATCCAAATTGTAGGCAAAAAACGCTGATTTGGAAAGAATTCCCCAATTTCACTACATTTGCAAGTTGGATATTTTTTCTGAAATGTTGTATTTCAGTTCACTACAATTCAGTGTTTAATGAATAAGTGCTACAGTTATAATCTTTATGCCTAGGCTGACTGTTCAATATGAAACTTTATAAATATTATATAAGGCACATTCACCTGGTGGATTTGTAAAATTTCCACAATCTTATCCAAAAGATGTTCAATACCGTTCTGTCTACTGTCACCTGAGCATGTTTTACATTTGTAAACCTGAAACAAATCGGTGCATATGTAAGTGCTTTACCATGTAATACTATAAATCGTTTTCAGATATTATAAAGTTATTCCATGTTTACGAATGCCATACCAAAAACTAAAAAGGGTGAATTGGAATCCAGTTAATTTATCCAGATGAGGCAAGGCATCCCACATCTTAACCCTGAAGAGAGACGCCAAGCACTAAAATAACTTTTGCTAAATGAAGTCGTTTTGGTGAATAGGTCATACCAATGGTGCCTTTTAGGATATGGATCACTATGTTCACGCAGCTGTAGCCACATCTCCCTTGGCTGAGTCCCACAGCCTCCATACACTCTTTCTGAAAAATAGTCTAATTTTGTTAGCTATACTTATTGCACAGTATGTTTAATATAGAATTTCTTATTGCCTGCTCTATGAAATGCCTGCTATAGTCGGCAACAGCCACCTGTATAAAAATAACAGAGCAGGAGATAAGAAAAACTGCTGTAAGATCTGATTGAAAATGAAACCATTTTTTTTCAGGCATACTGTGTGAGTCACAGCCAGGGAAGGTGTGGCTAGGGCCACATAAACAGGAACAAAGATTATTTAACTCCTAAGTGCCAGACAATTGAGCAGTGAGATTGCTTGGGCATGATCTTTACACCCAAACTGCTTCATTAAACTAAAGTTGTTTTGATTTTTCGAGTGTCCAGTTAAGACTTCCTATTCCCCATATTGCTTCATATTCCATCTAAAATCTTTAAAAAAAAAAAAAAAAAGATTATGAAATGCTGCTTTTAACTTCAGATGCACAGTACCCCTTGCCCTCTGCTATGTTTGTTGCATTTTGATACAGCATCCACGTGCAAACTGAAATCACATAAAAAGACGGCAAAAAAAAGAGATTGCTCTTACGATAAAAAGCATTATGAGTAGGCAACCTCTAACACTCCAGATGTTGTGGATTATTTATCCTATGATACTCTATGAGCATTATAGCTTGCACAGCATCCTGGGATATGTTCAGAATATTGGTAAGTGTGAATGTGGTCTAACCCTCCTATATTTTACTAAAGAGTCAGAATGAGTTAGTGTATCTACGTAAGCAGTTAAGCCATTTTTATTTTATTTTTTTTAAATAGACCTTAAATACCCATGATCACATTTTCTTCTGTGCTATCTGGTAAAGTGAAATATTCAGTGGCAGATCATATTTGTTATAGCCAAACAGTGTATAGCATATTTATTGGTAGCAAGGAGTCTGCTATACTTGAACATCCGTTGTTAAATTGCTCCCTCCAATGGTATACAATGAAACCTACAGGTAGATCATTTTCTGGAAAGTGCACAAATGAAAACAGCATCACTTCTTTAATATTATTTTAGATCTTTTGGACCATGTTATTACAGATTCTTATTTGTTTATTTTATCTGTAATTTTAAATGAGTATTTTACAGTATTTCCTTAATAATCTCTTAGCCTAGCCAATATACTCTAAATATCCAAGGATTATGCCTTAACTTAAAATGTACATAGGTGTTCCATGTTTGAAACCTTACAATTGTAATGGGATATTATTATATTAGTTCGATGGAATAAAATAACCTCCTGTTGAGAACTGAAACCATAGTTGTGCAGCACACATATTTACTTAAAGGGTTCCTATTGTGCCAGGAAAACAAACCCGTTTCCCTGGCACTATAGGCTCCTGGATTGACCCCTTCAGCCACTTACCTGAATCCAGCACCGATGACCTTCGGCGCTGGGTCAGGCTCTGCCCATGCTCCTCCCCCACCGACGTCAGCTGACGGGAGAGACCTATTCAATGCTTTCCTATGGGGAAAATCTGACGCTGGAGGTCCGTGAGGACGTCCAGCATCAGACAACGGACTAAAAGTCTGTTTGGATTCCGGAAGCACTCTAGTGGCTGTCTGTCAGACTGCCACAGAGGGCAGACTTAGAGCTGCAATGTAAAAACTGCACATTTGCACGAAGTGCAAAAGGGTTAGAGCACCCAGACCACTTTAATGAGCTGAAGTGGTCTGGGTGCCTACAGTGTCCCTTTAAGGAACTTTATTTCACGTTTAAAATCAGAATTTTCCTATGTATTTATACACTGAATTACATATCACTATTAATTGGTGTCAGAATGGTTTCCATTGCACTTGGGAAGCCAGTGAACAAATTATTGTGAATAAAGCCAAAGAAATAGCTCAGTAAACTAAACTGGATCCACTGATCTGATCTTAATGCAGAGCCTGTATCGGATTTAATTGAGGAAATATGTTTTTGGATAAGCTTTTTAAATGATTTAATATTTTTGGATAAACGTTTAAAGTGAGTTTTAGTCCAAATATTTGTTTTAAGTGTTAAACTCTTTTAGATTGATCAGTATTGCTTCAGACCTGAGGAAGATTGGAAAAGTCTTGAAAGCTTGTCTTTGAAATATTATGTTAGTCCAATAAAAAAGGTATCTTTGAATACTGCAATACTCTGGTATTTTGGCATTATATATGCATTTTTTTGTTCTTCAAAATATTAAAATATACATACATAAAAAATTATATATATATATATATATGTATATATATATATATATATATATAATGTGTGTGTGTGTGTGTGTGTGTGTGTATGTGTATATATATATATATATATATATATATATAATTTTTTATGTATGCATATTTTAATATTTTGAAGAACAAAAATCATTTTAAACGTTTATCCAAACATATTAAATCATTTGGAAATTTTATCCAACAATATTAAATTGGGGGCTGTATTGGCAGTTGATAAAGCTTTTTGTTGAGGTTTGACAAGGGAGGGTGTTTTAACGTAGTACATTGAGAGGACAGAGAATATTGTTTTGTTCAACTTTATGCTTTGTCTTTTTTTTGTTTACCATCTTTTTTTAACCATTGGCTAGGACAGTAAAATTATTAAATATTTTTGAAATGTAATGACTTCTTCCAAATCTGGTGTTTTTGTTCTGGCATCAAAGAAAAAAAATCAAAGAACAAAAGTAAAAAGTTAATTTTAATCAAAACAAATGAAGAAACATACACCAAACTTTTATAACACATTTAAAAATGTTGACTTTGAAAATCAGTGTGCACATATGGCTTGAGCTCATCTCCAAGTCATGTCACTGGAGGTAATGAGTGTGAGTGTGTCTTCTGTATGTACACCACCCGAACAAATGTATTACAATAAAAGCCAATTATCAGGGTATATAAGGTATATAGTAAGACATAAGCAATGTGTGTGCAATAGCTCAATGTACATTAAATGTGCAATGAATTCCCATGTGGAGAAAGGGTAATGGGGAAGCACACGTTGAGCATATGGTGCATGTGAGTGGGGTGGCTGCACACTCACACATCCCTAGCTACCTCTACATTACCAACCCAGTGATGCCAGGTGCATCACTGAAAGAAAACACACAAACACAAATAAGTACATATTGGAGGTTTGTCTGTAATAAAATAAGTGAATTTCCAATGCAATACATAGTCATGTAAAAAAATAACATGGATCCTAACCAAGCAGGAGAGGGCCATTTACCATGCAAAATGGGGTTCTTGTCTTGGCAGGTGTGCTGGACAGACCACCATTAACCAGGAGGGATCTCCAAATAGCCCACCACTCTTCCTTCCATGTGTGGAAGATGACAACAATTGGGTAAAGTTCCTTTCGATCAATCTAAGGACTAGCATAGTTTAAAATAAAGACATTTTTTAGCTTTCCTATGTCTTTCTTAAAGTCTTCATCTACATCATCTTAAAGTCCTAATTTGGGGGGTAGTATTCCATGGTTGTGGGACATCCCTTTGATTGCCCATTTGCAATTATCCAATCCAGTTGTACTAAACATAATGTATTGCAATGTATTTGTGTGTTTCTATTCACTGCTGCACTTTGCCAATATGCATCTTTAAAAATATTAAGTTGCAGTGAGTGAGGTCACACCAGCATTGTGATGCTTTGGGGGTGTCTGCACTCCGTAATCACTGCTGGTGTAAACCAACCCCTCTGGCACAGCAAAAAATGTTTTTATTCCCTCCTTTGCTATGTCAGTTTTGTCCAACTTGTGCGTACGGTGTGGATTATACATTTGTTCCCTTTACGATAGTGGTTTTAACATTTTAATTACTGCCTTTAACACCATTTAATACACTCTATGAGATGTCACTGAATGAGAAGGACACCGTTAATTCCATAACCTACAGATTTATTGCTTTATTTGGTTGTTTTTTAACCGATGTGTGGTGTTAAATCCAGATCAGGTCTGTTTTGAAGAGATTTGTGTATCCCATGGTCCTTAGGAGGTTAATGTGTAAACCCATAGGCTAAAATAGAATGAGAGAACATACAATTGTCTTTTAAAAGTAAATGTATCTAAAACTGATAAAATTGTATAGTAAATCCAAAACATATAACAATCTCTCACCATTTCATTCTAAAAACAAAACGTTAACACAGGTTGCTCACCACTGGATTCATCAAGAGAATAAACATACTAATCTAGATTAAAAAACAAATAATCTTAAATTTAAAGCGTATAATGTTTTTTTCTGTATCTGTGTATTAATAAAGTAACATCAGAAATAAGGTTAGTGAATCCAGGAGCTTGCAATTTAGTATTTTGCTTTGTTTAACATCAGCTCTCGGTTGTAGGAAGTCAAGATTCACTGCTCTAGACAGATGGTGCGAAGAATACCATAAAAACTCAAGCATTAAAGTGTAACAGATGATTGTAGCTAGAGAGGACTATTCTTTTGTTCATTGTGCTAATGAGTATATTCACTGCAAAAGGGAACAGAATAGTTAATTACTTGCAATTCTTACCTATAGCAGATGGTGGCGCAAGAGTTTAAGCTTAGATTTAAAAAGAAAACTGAATCCTCAATGTTTGATATTTTCGCGTTCAATGGATAAAAAACACTGAGAATTTTGCATGTTGACATTTGTCAATTATTAGGCTTTTAGTTTGTCAAAGAATGGAATAACCGTTTGACTCAAAAGGATTGCACAGTTGATTAAGTAATTTATATTGTAAAACCTACTAAGGAAGAATTTTAGACCACCTTACTATACATGGTAAATATACAGTATTTGGAAGTATTTCTGTTATTTCATTTCTATTTAATTGTATGTGTGAAATATGATTTGAGGGTATATTTACTGATTTAAGTAATTATTCATTTATAATAGTTTGGCTTACAAGCCATTATTCATAGGTAAGTGTGAATTCATTAAAGTTGTAAAGTATTACCCTGTAAATTGCACCCTGTCGCTATAAAAATATATTTTTATTGAAGGTTTTACTAATTTTTAGGGATCTTTTTTTCTTCTGCAAGGGAAAGCTAAAGTGGGCTTTTAAAGAGGCAGTTTAACCCCTTAAGGACACCTGACATGTGTGACATGTCATGATTCCCTTTTATTCCAGAAGTTTGGTCCTTAAGGGGTTAAGCACCATAACCTCTACAGCTGAAGATCTCCTATCAATGAGATCGATCTGAAAATAGCTGAGACCAAATCAGCTATAAACTGTTTCCATTCAGTTGACAATGAGTACGGTAAACCACTGAGAGCTGAGCTAAATGAAAGTCATTTTCTTTTTATACAGAACTGTATCACTTGTCCTACTTACATTTTTAAAGGGACCGTGCATTTTACATTTTCATGATGTATCTAGTTTTCTGTGTATTTATGCCCCAGGAGATTGGAGCACACTATCAGTGATACTTCATGTGACATAACAGTATTCAAGCACTTGGTACAGGCTACGTTCAGAGTGCTGCCTTAAGCACTCTCGTATGATCTAACTGCTGTGAGCCATAGGCGTGGGCACAAAGAAAAAAAGTTACTATCTCAATATTACGTAAAATAAAATAATTTAGAAAATTTGCATGTTCCTCTTATGATAACTAGGTAAATACAGGCATAGTCATGTTTTTTTTAAAATGTAAAAAAACATAGCAAACTAACCCATACTCATGCAAAAGTGTGCTTAGAGATCTGAACAAGGCACAAGATGCTCACGTTGCATTATATGTGCCTAGGCACAACACCCCTTGTGCACAGCAATGCTCTATGTAAGCATAGTGTAAGCATGTCTAGATAGTGATTTGGGATAGTGTGCAAGTAACTTTTTTCTTTGGTTTTTATTGTATATATTGGGGGTGATGTGTGTTTCTGCCCCCCCAGGAGTAGTGGGAGTTTGAGCGCAAGGCTTAATATTCTATATGTCTAATGATGCACTTACTGGGAACATGTTCCTGGTGTCTCCAAAAGTGAGACACCAGAGAGCAAACGTAGGACAGCAGGGCTAAGGTCAGCTATTATCACATAACATTTCCTAATGCGTCTATGCTTTTAAATAAATCATTATATGTGTAATACACCTATGCTGCATTTTTACCTGAGTATTTATATCTTTCATAAACTGGAAAGAAGACAGTAGAATGGGGAAAGAGAAAAAAAGGCAATAAAGTAAAATCATGTTTTTAAGTTATTTACCATTTGCCTCTAGAGTTTTATAAACCCACCATCTAAATCGTCCATTATTATAGCTTTTTATGTTCTTAATTCCAATATTTGTTTTAATATGTTGCTATATGAATACTTGTCATTTCCTGTAATTTTATATTAATTTTGTCTTCCCTCTAAAATAAAGCCTTGAATTGAAAAAAGCAGCTTAATCATTCATGTTTCCTTCTCTGTATTTGATGTTTACTTTCATATCTTGTTACTGAACTCCATTGACATCACAGTAGGACAACGATCAAACCTGGATGTGTATTTAAAACTTTCTCCTACTCCTGTGTCTCTCCCCAGCATTGTGTCTGTGTCACGTGCATATATGTATGTTTCATGTAAACATATAAATTAGTTATACAATGCCGCTGTACTCTTTAAGGCAGGATTCACCTCTTGCAGCTCAGAGAACCTTGCCAGAATCAGGACATACATGGCTCAGTTTGCTGGAGAATAGTGACAGTTATACTCATCAGCAGAAGCTATCATTAGCTTGTTGCCAATCTCAATCATTGGTTGGACTCTGCAATAGCTGTCACCTTGCAGTGAAACTCCACCTAATCTTGGACAGCACTGGGGCATGTGTGTCCCTTTGCAGCTTTAACCTCAGTACTACCCTAACACCTTAACTCTAGTCCTAACCCTAACTTTAACACATTAATACTACCTGTAACACAATAACTCTATCTCCAACCCTAACATACTAACTCTAGTCCTAGCCCTAACTTTAACACATTAATACTAATTGTAACACAATAACCCTATCTCCAACCCTAATACACTAACTCTAGTCCTAACCCTAACATTAATACTACCTGTAACACTCAACTTCCCGAACACCGGTCAAACTTTGCGAACGCCTGCTTCCTTTCCCAGACCAGCCAGGAGAGCGCTATTCAGTAGTTGTGTTCCCACGAACTAGGGGAACAAACGCTACTATAAGCCAGAGGGTACTGTTCGTGGTTTTGTTCTGTTTTTAGACTTTTCTAAATAGACCGACCACACAACCTAAACTCATGGAACTATTTCTGGGCAGGAGCCTTGCGTGTGGTCGGTCAGAGTAAGACCTCCGTGAAATTCCTAAACCCCTCAACTGATCTGGGTGATTTTTGGATATGTTGGTCACCAGATCAGGGCTATCAGGGGATGTGACAATTGTGGGGATTTTATGTGTTTTGGGAAAATGTGTTTTTTCTGCCTGGAGATAATTGAGTTATTACAGTATCTGACTCCATTATCTCCCAGGCAGAAAGGAGGGATTGTATGGTATGTAGAGGAGTGTCATACTTTGTAACCTTGTTGCTATTGGTTTGTAACTTTGTGTTGTAGTCCCCCACAAGGTCCCCTTGCATGGTGACTTGCATAATAGCCAAGTGTGGCACCATTAAAATTCAATCCTGTTGTACCCTTCGTCTAGGCTGATGTTTGGGTAACTGTCTACTTGCTGGGGAGAAACTGCTTGGATGCTGCATTTGTCTGGGAACTGTTCGAATCAACAACCAAACTTTTAGCTATAATCACTCAGGCTACAGCAGTTTGGGGGGGGACAAGGCATACGGGTATCTACAATACCAGCGGTCGTAACACTAGTTCTAACCCTAACTTTGACACTTTAATACTAGCTGTAACACAATAACCCTATCTCCAACCCTAACACACTAACGCTAGTCCTAACCCTAACTTTAACACATTAATACTACCTGTAACACAATAACCCTATCTCCAACCCTAACACACTAACGCTAGTCCTAACCCTAACTTTAACACATTAATACTACCTGTAACACAATAACCCTATCTCCAACCCTAACACACCAACTCTAGTCCTAACCCTAACTTTAACACATTAATACTACCTGTAACACACTAACCCTGTCTCCAACCCTAAATCTAACCCGAAGACAAGCCCTAACCCCAACACTATATTGTTATATATTTTTCAGCTTATGAGCAGTATGTGCTGATTTGATAGAAAGATGACTTAGTGTGCTTTTGCATCAAGAGAATACGTTGTATGTTATGTAGACAATAG
Organism: Pelobates fuscus; assembly: GCF_036172605.1. Taxonomy (NCBI): domain Eukaryota; kingdom Metazoa; phylum Chordata; class Amphibia; order Anura; family Pelobatidae; genus Pelobates; species Pelobates fuscus. Next base: position 349,191,559 of record NC_086320.1, on the reverse strand, counting down.
AGAAGAAGAGAAAGCGCTAATTAACACAAAGGCAGCAACCCTAGAAAGGGAGATCCCTCAAACCCTTTCGGACACCAAAACAAAGGAAAAGAAATAAGATAAGGGCTGCACCAAATCTAGTATTGGGAGATAGAAACAATATAAAACAGAAATCACAGATAAAAAAAACCCAAGCTAGCAATAAATATTATAAGGAAAGTCCAAAAGAAGGATCTCACTCAGATCCAGTAGTGGGTAGCGTGCTTAGTTGTGAATAATATACTCAGTGTCTTTGTACAGGTATGTCCACTTTTATGAAAGACATAAAATAGAGGAAACCAATAGTGCAATATGTATAGTCCAATATATAAGCTATATGTAAGAGGATGGAATGCACTCACATTTGTAGGAGCTTATAACTAGCTCTAGCGTGAAGGACGTACAGCGATATAATCCCCGCTTAACGGATAGATATATGATGTCCAACACTCAGGAAAGGAGTAAAAAGAGACAACTAATAGTGCTCACCGAGTAAAATATCAGAAATAGATAAATAAAATAATACTCACAAGTGTAGAGCAGGCTAACTGCTCTCTGTAATCAGCATTAGTGGTATGATCCCCACCTAGGATATCTTGCAGTACTAGTAGGTAAAAAGCCAAGAGAAGATAAAATAGTAAAAGTCTATTTAAAAAAAAAAAAAAAAGAGTGGGGGGCGGGGCCTGACCGCCGGTCGGAGCTCCTGCTTCTGAGCTGAAATATCGGAGCTAACTGCGGGCCACAAGCAGACACCGACCTGAAAATATGATCACAGCACTGTTCAGGCGATGGGGAACCTGGTGATACCCGACAAGACGCCGTTCACTCGCGTCAGCACGTTGGTCACGTGGTGTCCTGGTTACACTTCCGGGTATCGGACGACCGGCGGCTTTTTTCCACACACCTTTTGGTAAGTTCTCATTATGATTTATATACTCACCTCACACACTGTATCACTGATCTTGAAAAAGGCCCTAAAGGGGTCGAAACGTCGATCACAGAGATTTTTTTGCACATGTAATTTGCAACTTTGAATAAATAGAATTGCTTACAAGACCTGTGAGTGCACCTTTTTCACAAATTTGGATTTATATACAACGCTGAGGTTTGCACCCAGGCAAGAATTTACACGTTCAGCAAAAGGGTGTGTGCCAAGATTACTTTCTTTTATATATATATATATATATATATATTATATATATATATATATATATATATATATATATATATATATATATATATATATGCCTTTTTGACCACTACTCCGTTCCTTTCTATCGATGTTCCAATATTGAGAATTAACCGTATTAGACTGCTATGTATTCTGCTATATTGATAACGCATACCTGTTTTTATTGTACACACTCCTTTATTTAACTTATTTCTATAATATAATATTAAAACTTGAAATATCAAAAAAAAATTCAAGTCCTCTGCTATTAGCCAGGTCTGAATGTTATTTGCAACTGTGAATCACCTCCTGTGCTGTGACCGTAGTACTGGACAGGTCGACAGCACATGTAGCCATCTTAGTCCTACCCTCAAAACACGTGCACGCTCTACATTTGTGGTTTTGCTGACAGCATCCAAAGCTATGAATGTCAGAAAATATAAATAACTTATTTTTAATCGTAAAATTAGCATTTTCTTAAGGATTCTCATAGACACTGGGGGCTTGGCTCAGTTACCAGGGTAAATTTCCACTCATCAATGGCTAGCGGGCAAGTGGAGATTTTGAGCGCTATTCATACATGCATATATAGATACATGCAGGGAACGCTTGTTAGAGATCATAAATCTCCCAAAGCAAGATAAAGGTCTTATAGAAAATACACAAAATCACCGTAAATGAAGGAAATTAATTTGTCATGTTATGTTATGATCATGTATTAGTCAGCCTGCAAATGAGATAGACTGCAGTTGTTGTTTTTTTCTATTCCGTCTCCCTTAAAAAACACATTCAGAACCATCTCTATTTATCTGTCTATCTATGTCTGTGTGCATACTTAATCTGTATATAATGATTTGCTTTGTAATCCTAATAAACCCACTCTGTGTATTGCCAACATTCTAATAGCCTCAATCTGTTCTTTTGCTTCATTGATTTGCATAGTGAAAGGCTAAATTCAAGTATGTGTAAAATAGGTAAAAAAAATACACATACGTGATGTGTTAGTCTAGACAGTCAGAACATGGCATCTTCAAACGTATTTAAAGGCTTTGAAATAGCCAAGTAAGTAGGGGTATCTATTGCCATAAGCTCCAACTGCATTCGAAAAAGACTTTTTCATGGTGGAAGTTGCAAGGATTAAACAAAGGCGTGCATAATAAAAATGTAAATGAGCTTGCTCTCCCAAAATTATAACTTTAAAGTCTTTTGTTGGGCCCTATCCTTAAACCGTCTTACAAGGTAATCACTGTTTGCATAGAGATTTAAAGTGAAGTGCTCAATAGCATTAGACGCCTGCACAGTCTATATGTGACAAGCATGCAAACTCATGTTAATGTTCAGAATATGAATTGCCTCCGGGTGGCTGCAGGACCAAGGAGAAAACCAACTGTGTTGATATCAGTGGGCCTGATGGACTCCATGTGGCTTAAAGGCTGAAAACTTCACTACTTTGACATGTGATGTGCTCCTTATGACACTGGCAGCACTGTCACAGAGAAATGGTACAAAGGCAACAAGCCCCCCTCCTTAGCAGTGCACTCTGCAACCCCCTCAGTGCTGGACGTCCACAAACTCCCTGCTTTTGCCTAGTTACGGACAGCACTTTCCTAAACACACAGAGAGCTATGTGGGTGGATAGGCCCCAGCTGCCTTTATAGAGGCAGTTTCCATAATAAATTGACCTGAATGATGAGGGCACACAAACAGTTTGATATGCATTATCCCTGTCAATAAAAATGTCCCCATGCGTTGGTCTTTGTATGTAATGTACTGCCGGCTTTCTTTCAGCAAGCGCTCTCTTTAGTTGCTTTCCTTTTCCCCTATTCATATTTTAAATATGCAAAAGAATGCAAGAAATTATATGACGGCCATGCTGTATAATTATTGCCGGTGAGCAGCACACTCGAGCCTTTTGTCCGCGTCCTTTAAAATAAAAGGCTCCCTAATATTTCAGATTGTCTTCGAATCAGAAGATGACCCAGAAAAAGAGAGACTTTTGGAAGAAAATCGAGAAATGAAAGAAGAAGTTGACGCTCTGCAGGGTAAAATCGAGCAGCTGGAAAATGGTCTACTGCAGAAAGAGAAGCATATTCAGATGCTGGGTAAATTCTACACACTGATTTTTGTTAATATAATTGAAGATTAAGCAAAATGTAAATTCAAATTGAATTTTTCTTTTCATTTTGTTATTCTCTATTAAGGGTTACTCTGAAAATATGTAAATTATGTGTGTATATTTCTACCCTTATTTGAATAGTTAATTGATAAAACTATATTAATTACTGCTTAATTAATCAGTATGATTTATTACTAGTTTCATTGATGGTGTGCACTGAAACAAAAATGGCCATGTTGTGTGATGGTGATATATATAATATAGGGTGTGGTTATATGAAAGTATATCTATATATTACTGTTAAAAGTAGAAGAAATACGACAGTAATAAATGAAATAAATAAGTTAAATTTTGCCAAAATAGTGAAGTCTAAAAAAAAACAAAAAAAATTCAGATTCAATTCTAAGTTGGCTGCATTGGAACATTTTTTCCCACCTCTGTTTTTTTCCTCGGTTTTTGCAGCTCAGATATCATTACCATAAGGCATTGAACCATTTAATGAATCTCTGGATTAAAGGAAAATTAAGTGCACATATTTTTTATGTTTTTGTATTCTTCATAGACGTTATTTATCATAATTTGTGCCAGCCATGTTTTTGTCTTCAAAGCTCCCCAGATTGGACAAGGCTATCGCATATGACGTCATGCCATTAGGGTATCACTTGCTCTGATATTTAGCCAGTGTGCTAATTCAGGTTATTTGAATAGTTGAAGTGGTATTTATCTATTAATCCATTATCTGCTGAACAAACCATAATCCACTCAAACTTATGTTATGAGATTTAATGGTGGTTCTTATCTTTTCATACCATGCTCTTTCAGCTCAAAAAACCCACCTGCTAAAGTACTTTGTATTTGCTGTGACTAACAGCAAGGATGTCCATTAATGGTTTTGATCAAAAGCAATGGCCATTCAAACCCACACTTGGTTCTTGAACTTATTTCTTAATTTCCCTCTGACCAGCCGGCCAAACAGCAGGAAGAGGTCCATGAATGTCAAGGGCAGTCACAAAGGTCAGAGTACTGCCAGGACTTTCGTCCACAGTGCAAAAGATAGGGGTTTCGTACTGACCTGCATTGCACAATGTGAATGCATTGTCACATGGCTGAGATTTCACGCTCTGCATTTCTTTCTCATTGTTTAGATCTAGATGTGGGCTCCATGAAACAGAAAATGGAAAAAGACCAAAAGACCATTGAGAAGGTGTGACTTTTGACATTAAGTGATGGCTTTTTTAAATATGTTAATGACCAGTCTGTAGCATTATCTCAAATTGCAAGAAAACTTGCCGAAAGAACTGGGAACAAAACGGTTTTGTATGTTCAGATTGATGGCTCATTTGAAGGCAATGAAAAGATGACAAGCAGCTTATCAAAGTGAGATGTAATCTTCAAAGTCCATTGAAGTGGTGTTTCTACTAAAAAACAAATAGTCGTGTTTATACCATTTTGCAAAGGAGTAAACAGAATCAGTGTTGTATTAAATCTTTAACATTTTAGATGCATTACAATAGACCATAGTGCTTGATTATTAAAGCACAGTGAAACTTGAAATTATACTATGTTTGCACAATGAAAAGACAGATTCTTAACATTCTCCTAGAGTTTTGTAATCAAATATATTGTGATCTATGTCGAGCTTTTAGCATAGTATTTGACAAAATATTTATAATGATGTTGACATTTACAAATATGCCTATAATCCATGTTAATTAAATGATGCCATAGCGGAAAATCCATTCAATTTATCATTGTAAGAAATACTGGAACTTTTCATGACTTCCATAATATCTGGATAATTCCTCTTCTGAGCATTAATGGAAAATCAAAGATATCTCAGGATCTGATGCTCCTTCTCCTGTGTAACAAACACCATACTGTCAGCTGTCTGTGTAGACTGTGTAGATTAAAACGTCAGAAGATCGAACCAATCTACTACAATCATATCTATACTTTCTTTACCTGTCAGACCACCGTTACTATCCAGCTGATAACCACCCCAGCACCAGGAAAATGTGGCAATAAGAGAAAAGAAAAAATGATAAGCAAACCAGTCACAAATATAAACAAGACAATTTAAATATTAGATTAATATTAATTCTTAATAAAATAATCCAAATGAGTCTCTTACAGGTTATAGTACAGACAGGAGCATGTAGACCGTTTCAGTACTGGCCGAGTTTACTCAATGGGTCATCATGTAGGATGTGTAAGGAGACAAACACAAAGAGAGATCTCTGATAGTGTAGTAGTTAATATAATTAGTGTATTGGTGCAAGAAAAAGCACAAACGCACTCAGAAGTGGAGAGCTACTATGTCAAATATAACAGTGTGTAGCGATATTTTCCTTACTTTAGGAAATGTAGGTGTATACACATGTACAGCAGGCAACGTGAACAGATATGGTCTTGATCTACTGTTACGATGTCTCATGCAGTATATGTGGAAATAAATACAAAGAGAAGATACCAATAGTGTAGTATCATTGGAGTATTTAATAAATAATTTATATTATTCCAATATTTGAACTGTCTTGCTAGTATGTACCATTTCATATGTATGACTCTTTTGCTTATCATTAGGCGTAACCTGAGGTTTTTCCTTTTCTTTTTATTGCTTTATCTTATTGTTTGGGTCTGAAAGTACCCATTCCTTCAGTGTTTGCTGCCTCTGAGCTACCGGACACTCTGTTAGCGCTGTATCTATTCTACATGTACCAGGAAGATGTGGGTTTTGCATGTGGAACCCTGTTAAACATGTTGTGGCCCTCTGCCTTCGTCCAGCATTTTATCATACCTATATGACTTAGGAGAGAGTGGTTCAACCTGCAGCCGCTATAGGAGTGCACACCTATAATACATGTTTGAAACATTTACAATGTCGGGGTGCTACCAACTTAGCAGTGTCCCACAAACCAGACAGAACTACTGCAAAATGTTGTTTGCAATGCACAAGACTTTAATGTCGAGGCACTCCTGCACTTTCTACAGTTGATGTCAATGATGGGGTGCAGCATAAACACTATATTGAACTGTATTCTCATTACAGAATAGAAGAGAATAAGGCAGTTAATGCAGTCCATGAAGGGGGTGAATCTGGAATATTTTATTTTGCATGCCAGTAAATATTCACGCAGAGAGTGCTGTTTTATTAATGTCTATACCTTATATGCACTCATACCATAGTGTCTTTTGTTTGAGAACTTGATTTGATTTCTGTTCATTTTAGCTGTCTTCTGAACAAGATAATTTGAACTCGGTACTCGAGGAGAAGTCTGCAGCCATTGCACAGGTAATATAGAGAGCTGTGTCTCCTTTCTATGTATCCTTTGTTATTATCTGAAAACACTATACTGCTGTAAATGTGGGTTGGGTGGTGTAAATATATTGGACTCAAATTAACTTGTTTAGAATATCGATTATTTTAGTGTTGCAGTATTGCATAATAATATATCACTGGCGAGCATAACATATAGTTCAATATACTCAATAAGACTAATGATGCACTGTTTACAGATTATAATACATAACGTTTTTTATAACGTTAAAATTTGAATTGCAGTAATTGAAAGCAGTGACAATGGGTAACCTCCCACTCAGAAGCACTTAACCATAGGTATGAAATAATATTGAGCCCCAAAGCATGTGGTGTGAAGCATAAAGGCTTTATAGAGCATTACACCTCTCTTTCTTAATATCTGTGTATGCACATGCCATGTTGATCCACATTGTATAACTGTTTATTGCCATCTACCAGCATTTCTCAGCATGAGGATTCACCATCTGTTGAAATTCAAAGGTTAATGGTATTTGTTGAAATGAAATGGTGGTATTTGGGGTGTTTTGTCAATTAAAGAGTTTCTTGGATAGAAAATTGTCTATTAGGTTTCTCCTTACTATGGTTGCTTATGGCAATGTTTCTCCTCAAGATCTGGCCAGACTGAAGATGTAACACCAGTTGTAGCTTGGTTGCTCCATCTAAGTGTTGCTTCTAAGTGTGTGTGTGGTTGGAGATATTCTGGAGAGTTTTACAGAAGCTTCAACTGTCTAAGATTTGTACTAAGAGTTTTCCTTTTTACTGTTACAGGTAAGATTCATCTGTAGGAAAAGGTTACTGATTGCACAAGGTTTGATTTCCTGTTGGTAATTATAAGGCATTTGATTGGATTAGGTAGCTACTTGCTATTGATTGCTGTGTAAATTAGCTATTGTTTGCTAATAAGCAGAGGCCTACCCAGGTGTTAAACATTCCTAGTGGGAGGTGATTTTAGGAGTATATAAGGGTTGTTGTCATTAGCTTGGCTTATAGAGCTTGGTTGCTTCTTCTAAGTGTTGCTTCTAAGTGTGTGTGGTTGGAGATATTCTGGAGAGTTTTACAGAAGCTTCAACTGTCTAAGATTTGTGCTAAGAGTTTTCTTTTTTACTGTTACAGGTAAGATTCATCTGTAGGAAAAGGTTACTGATTGCACAAGGTTTGATTTCGTGTTGGTAATTATTTCCAGTGGCAATTGTTATTAAGACTTTCCAAGTTCCAAAGCCTGTCTAACCATTGAGGAATAGAATAACTACCTCAAGACAGTCACATTACTTCTAATAGTTGCTTTTTAGAGAGCTGCATCCTTTCTGCTTTATACGTAGGCTCACATACAGACATGTTCATTCGCTGAAGTGCCCATCGTTAGAAATTCAAATGGAATTCAAAATCTTAACATAGCTGACCTGGAGAAGTCGTCCGATTTGGTTACTTTTTACCGTAAAAATGTGAAATTCCTTCTGGATTCGCAACATTTCGCACTTTCGCAATGTGTTTGGTAAATGTAATACATTGTGTATGTTATCCTGTATCTGCCTCGTGTGAATTTGGTCATTAGAACTGTTTGTACACAATGAAGTATTCATATGGAGCCAGCCGGCAGGTTCCTTTTGATATAACCCTTCAGCTTCCCATCGCACAGCTCCTTTAATTGCCATGCGACTACTGTCTGCCCGTACGTCACATTAGTACAAATGCTTTTGTTACAGTAAACTGAATGTGTTGTTTATCATAAAAACCAAAACCCAGCTTGCGTTCAATATTTAACATGTGCTGCAAAAGAATATGACAGTGTCCGGGAGAGAATGTTCTGCTCTCAGAAAATCAACGCGCCTTTAGATATGTAAAGAGTCATTTTCATGCCGCTTGTCAAAGTCTGGGCCAAGTGGTGAAGACTTTACTTATTTTGTTTTGTTTGACTTCGCATTGTGCATTGTTGTGCTCTCTGTCATAGAAATACATGAAAAACGATACTTCAGGATTACAATGAGAGCTTTCTGTGAAACCAACTGGTGAGGGCTGGGAGCTGGGCATAAATGACTGAGTGGCATCATATTGAGTTAAATAATGAAAAAGACTTTGGCATGTTGCGCTGTTTTACAATCTGACATTCTAAAAAGATTTGACCCCTTTTTGTCAGTAGAACAATCCATGGATTTTCAGCGTAAATGAGTTTATTTTGGTAGTTAAAAAGGCCGTTGCTTGGAAATTGTGTTTTATTTTAAAAAAAAAGTGTTCTGGTGTTCATAACTGTTAAATTACTATTGATGTTTGTGGCAGGATTTTTTTTATTAATTGCATATGGTTTCTTGCTGCCAATAACCATTTTGTTTTATACTCCAATTTATTCAATAGTGAAAATGATACATGAATTTTATCTTCAATGTGTTTAGTTCAGACACGTTTCTCGAATTGACAAACTGAACTAGTCCTTTTATTATTATTATTATTATTATTATTATTATTTTATTATTATTATTATTATTTTAACATGTCTGATTTAAAGCTTATAGACACATACCTTTACTAAAACAACTATGTACGATCATTTAACGTACTGAATAGTAAGCATCTGATGGGACAGCAGGTGTTATTCAGAATCCCTGCAATTCTGTATGAATGACACAAAAATCTGATACATGGCTTTGTAATATGAAAAAGCCTTCATTTATATGGTGGGCCTCATTCCGTATTTGGTTAGGTTATTAAGATTTAGATCTAGATTTAGATAGACCTCTTGATCACTGTGCGTCAAGGGATATCAACTGAGCTTTACGCTAGAGGCCAAAGCAGTTATTCGGGGTTGCTGTTTTTCGCTCTGTGAGGGACCTCCTAATTGTTTTGGGTCTAGACTGACCTTTTAGGTGGAACCAATATAGTCAGTGCTATATACGTTTTTTCATTGCGAATGTGTCGATTTGGTAAAAAAGGAAAATTAGAAAACTGTGATTTTGGACCATAACCGAATCTATTTACGTTTGCTTTATCTTAGCAACTTTCCTTTCCTCTATGTAACTGTGATTTTTTTTTTTTACTATTGTCTTCAGAAAACAAACATGTTTCTTATTTATCTATATATATGCAGCTACAGCATCAAAAAGAAGAGGTAGAAAATATTATGAAAACAAAACTTACTGAAAAAGAAAGAGAGGTACGTTATTTTTAAAGGTAACAGAATTTAATCAGTGACCCATAAGATTTTTCTGTCTGTCTCCTTCTATGTGACTATCGCTCCAAAACATATCCTGGGTACTCAAAACATGAACTGAACGGAAATAATAATCAAGTAATAAAAAAAATAACATGTTTGCCACTTTAAACACATATCTGGGTGAAATTCATAGGTATCAAACCCTCATGTGTCCGAGTACAACGCAAAAACCTCATGGTACAAATATCTATAAAGAGCGTTGTCCTCTTACTGTTGCTAGATGCAGAAAAAAATGAATAAAACCTGATCAAAATGAGGAAGTAATTTAAATCAATTATTTAAACATGACATTATGAAACATTAGCGTTTGTAATAAAACTCCTGGAAACCCTTGTAAATCTCAGCATAATGGAAAGGAGATTTTTACGATTTTTGCTCAAACTATGATTTCTGCTACAAGTTGGCTGATATTCAGTTATCTTCACCAATCGCTTCCTTTAGTCTAGAGCCATAGCAGCAAGTTGTCAATAGCTGCTCCTAATTAATGGCCATTATTGTAATATTGCTACGACGTATTGTGCGTACAGGTGTAATATTCACCGGCCTTTCTATAGTTTAACAGTCTAGTGCCTCTAATCAATATTTTCCTTGATGGACGATCAGGATCTCCATTCTGCAGATAGCAAGTGATAGCCAAATACTTCATATAAACATCTAGGAATGAATTACCTTAATTGTTTAGAACTAGTATTTATAACAAGACTTGTTTACCCCATTATATTAATCACACTTATTTTGTGAAATCATGACACTTGGTGGGAACTAGGCACATGTTGCGATAAGACAGGCTATGTAACCATTCGCTAGCAAGTGATAGCAGAATTACCTGATAAATACGTTACCAGTAAATTAGCATTTCCAATTGCCAAATCATATAACATATAATGTTGTTATGCAGTGAAGCCAATCATTTAATGATTAAGCTGATTTTCCAGGTACAACAGAACTTATGATGTATGCATATCTGTATTCCCTGAACAAAAACACAATTCTTTCTCTTACTGTGGAAGTTACTTACCGGTAGTTATTTTTTGTAAATTAAAATGCTTTAACATATAAATGTGTGGGTTATGAGAACATTTGCAGCAATGTTACGTTAGAGTGTGCGGCTGGTGAGACTAGACTTGTGGAGCATTTGCATTAGTGTGGCAGCTTGTGCTTGTCCCAGCTGGAATGCTACATGCAAAAAGCAAGCCGTGATATGGATCCAGAGTTTATTTTCTAAATATATCTTTTTCAAGAATTGCTGAAAGGGAACTTGTGCCATTTTGTGTGTCTTTTGCACTTGTCACTCCGTACAAGCACTTTGTGTTATCTTTAGGGAATTCTATGTTTCTTCAGATAAATGTTTAACGCTGAAAAGAAACCCTTAGAGAAAACATGTCTTATTAATACTTCCTGAACTGTTGTATTTCAAAATGAATAAAGCGACATTGGGGGGACACCCAGAACATGTATTCTTCGGTAGTGGTGCTGCCGCAAAGACCAAAATATATACAAAACACAGACTAAGGAACAGCGCGCACAAAAAAACTCCAAAAATAGTTTTAATTTTTACAAGGCAACTTAAAATCACCTATCTTAGCAAAAATATACAGGGTTTCAGTTCCACCATATGGCCATATTGTGCTAAGCCCACCACTACGTTACAGTACCACAATATCGAAGGGTCCTACACTAATTTTAATATGGTAGATTAACATGCCAACTGCAATACTTACTGTTTAAACGGAGACTCTTCTCAAATTCATTGCTTTCCTGTGATCCCCTCTAAAGAGGCACCTTTAGTGGAAGGGTGGAGTGCTCAACTCAAAAGAAATCTGTTCCTTAATCTGTATTTTGTATAAATTGCGGTCTTTACATCAGCACCACTACTGAGACATGCTTTTTCTGGGTGTTCCCCCAATTCCCCTTTTTCTATGTTAATTTGGAATCCAGACCAGATCCCTTTGAGTTGAGACCCCACCCGTCCACTATAGGTGCCCCTTCTGATGTGACCAGAGGAAACATTTGAAGAGTGCCTCTGGAAGTAATCTAAGCAGTTCGTATTGGGGTACTGTGACATAGTGGTGTGGATACCAGGAGCAATCACCATAAAAGATGAATAAAATCTAGTATATGAGAATCAAAAGAAATTGCAATATTATAAAATATGGAAAGGGAGTTTAAGATTCTAACAGTTCTTGAAGGCAGTAATGGGGGATAAACCAAGAGTTGGGTATAGAAGAAATACTACAATTAAAACTGTTTAGCCCTCAGAAAACTCAGGAATCTTAAAACTACAAGTAGACAGTACATTTTAATATGAAATGTATGTACCCATGTGTGAGAAAAGGATGTAAAATGTGATTTTATGTGTCCAGGGGGAATAATATAATGTTTAGAACTAGAGGTAATATACAAGATAAAGAATATACTATAAATAGTTTTATCAAATGCAATATCAAATTTGTAGTTTATGTTGGGCTGTGCACTCTGTACATTTTTTTAACAAAAGGCTAAAATGTATTAATGTTAACTATATCAACCATTTTATACACTTTATAAATCAAACAAACTAAACTTAATTTTGTTAAATTCTACTTAGAATATACAAACCATAAAGTGTGATAACCAGGGTATTATAAAGTACTGGAAAAGTGCAGATACTGATCTGATCTGAATTAGTAGGTAGGACAACTCCACCACTGCATTAGTGTTTGCCTGGTCATTCTGGCACTTCACGTCAGCATTCTAATGAAATAAATACTTATCCTCTTACATTCTATTCGGTTAGTTCACTAATCAGTGTATTGCATTCGTTACAAAATTAATGAAATAATCACAGAGTTGGAAACTTTCTCTAATGTAGTTAAGGAGGTTATTTTGTGTTTCTTATTTTATTTTTATTTTGTATTTATTATTTATTTTTTTGTCATTATACAAATGATTTATTAGAGATATTATTGTATTTCCTGTAGAACTGTAAACAGGTTCAGGTTAATTATTAGAGACAAATATCTATTTTAGAACCCATTTCTGGTGTGACCGTAGGAAAGACATGCTCACAGACCCCTTGGATATTTGTAAGGATTCTGTTGCTGTGTTTGAAAATACAGATTTATAAATTGCCAACAGAATACATACGTTATATTTATGTGTGAACATATTGTCAGATACAGTTAATTGAGTAATACCAGGCTTTCTTCTTAACCCCTTAAGGACACATGACATGTGTGACATGTCATGATTCCCTTTTTTTTTTTTTTTTTTTTACTCTTTTTTTTTTTTGCAGTGCAAAGTTAGGCATACAGGCTTGCATGAACATTGGAAAGGTTGACTGCAGTAGAAAGCACAGAGATGTGATATACAATGTCAAGAAAAGTTGCACTGTTTTCTGTAAAGACATGGTAAATTAGTGAATGTCAAATGGTAGACCAAACAATCTGATAAGAACTAAGCTGAATCTAGTGACAACACAAATAATAACACAAGATTAAATGTCCTCCAGGGAGCATATGCTTGGGGATTCATGCAACAAACTGCTTAGTTTGAATATATGAGAACAAGAGTAGGTTAATGCATAGAAGTGAGAGTCACAGATAAAAGGCATTAGGGCAGATCATATTCATTGGCATTGTCAGCAATAGCTTTTTGAGACAAGTTAAATGAGCTGATTACTTCGACTAGTAAAATCCACTGGAGCCCCCCACAGCAAGTACTGAGCACTTCTCGGATCATGCTAAGGGCTTTATATACATGTAAGCTGAGCTGAATGGCCCCTCAGCACCCCCCTGACCCCTGGTTTGGTTAAGCCTATTAGTGATGTATTCCCAGCATAACGGCAAACCTGGCCTGTTCTGTTTGACCAGTCCCAAGTCACAGCACAGGCCCATCTTTTGCGCCCTTGGTCTAGCGCTATCAGGAGCCGACATCTGAATTCCTGCAAGGGGTGCTCCTCCCGGGTGTCAGGCAATAATGTAGGGTTTCGTCTCTTCAAGGTTTGAGGCCCAGGTGAGTGGACGCTTGTACGTTGGTGCTGGGAAGTAGGTGTGAGCAGCCGAGGGTCCTTCTGTTGGACTATCAAAGTCATGGTGTAGGGGGCCGCTGCAGCCCAGCCCCTAGAGCAGAGGTCTTTCCTCTTCGTCCCTAGGGCGACAGCACGCGGGCCGCTATTTTAAATTCCAATTGCCGGATTTTGTTTCCTCCCTGCTTCTTTGGATGCTCCAGTGAAGACCGGGATAACCCCCACCGGTCCAAAGGGGGGAGAGGGGCAGCAAGCGCTTCAGAGAGCCCGTATGTGGAAGCCAGGGAAGAAAATCTGGGTGGCCGTCTGTCCCGCTCCTTCTTCCGAGTAGGCCGAAGACTTCAAAGTTTCCTGTCGCCCTCATGGGCGCTAAAAACTCCCGATTTTGAAGTCCGCTGCAGCACCTGCAACCACTGGTCCACTATGTTGCAATTTTTGGCCTCAGATTTGGCGTATGATCCGCAAATGTCAGCTTAGAAGGCTGAGTCCCTCAGGAGCCTCTCCTGCATGCCTCCTGTTTCTTATTTTATTTATTTTTTTAAGTTATAGCTTAGCTTTGGGATGATGTCTAGGGTCTGGGTTTGCAACTTGTCCAAAATTCCTTGTAGAATCACAAAAATCCTTGTTAAAAGTTAGTGTCTGAACAGTGTTTGTATGCATTTTGCATTGTTAATCATGTCCTTCCTCAGGCAAGCTTTGAGCACCAATCAGTATCACTATTGACAAAACGTGATATATTTATTGTACAAAATATTGACAGAACACATGGTGGGTGGGGATGGCCTGGTTTATGCCTTGCCTTCATTTAAGTGATCGGATGAATATGTGAATATGGAGGTAGATCGATATGCAGGTGTATAGACTGCTGGATGGTATATATGGTAGATCATTAATTATTTTGAAACAAATTTCTACAAATAACAACCTGCCCAAGTCCATTTGTTTTCAATCTATAAACTATAAATGGATTCCAAGTTTGTAATACCATTAAGTCATGTTTTCTTTATTTTTATGGAATGAATAAAGCAATTAAATCTTTTATTTAGTAAATGGAAACTGAATCACTGTGTTGTTAGTTACCATCTCTTTTTTTATATCTTCGGTTAGATAATCCACAGAGCCTTAAAAAAAGGAGCATGTAGCATCTCTGAAATACACAGGTGCCGGATTAGTCTTTTATCACTGCCCAGTTTATTCCTCTGAAGTTTGTTTGTTTTTTTTCTTCGTTTTTTTCCCTAGTGTCTTGGGATTGTGAATTGCTGGTGTTCCACAGACTTGCTGATTCCTTTTGTTCCACCCACTCACATTTGCAGGCATCCCAACTCGGCTTTGAAAAAGTAGTGATGGCCCATGTTAAATATGCTCATCAATACAATTTATTGTTGGTAAATTGGTGACAGGATCAAGCTGCCTTGCATTAATGAATTGTTCATTGGCAAGACATGCTTTCCGCATCCTACCAGCCTAATGAATATGTTAATCTAGATTATCCCAAGTGATGGGAAAAGCACTTAACAAGAGTTACTGTTTTCTACAAGTGCTGGCTGTTGTGGTTCATTGAAACACGACTGTTTTATAAACCATTTTTATAGTCATCAAGTGTTAACCATGCAGTGTTTATGGCAACTCGGATTTTTCATTTGCTTTGATTATTTCTCATTTCTATAGCTAATGTGTCTTTCACACAGACCAGGTGCAAGTTGTTTGCGTTTGCTCATAGGAAATATTTGCCACACCATTATAATGAGTATATAACACTTATTATGAAATGCTTACAGCCATCATCTAACAAAGTGATCACATTATTGATATAGGGCAAAGCAAATATATTTTAATGATAGAAACATGTCTACTCAACATTGTGTGTCCGTAGACTATTTCCTTTTTGTCTTACTGTGATGCTAAAAATATTGGGGACATTTTTCCTGGACCTTTTGGTCCAATTTATTTTTTATTTTTTTTAATTCTTTATTTTCTGTGCGAAATTTATTGCTTTTACAAACTTTTGCCACAATGGCATATCAACGGTATAACATGGTACAGTTAGAGTATATTCAAGATACAATTGGTTACATGTTTTTAGTTATGGCAGGGCTGGTGGGTTGTAGCGGTATGTAGTCGCTATCTAGGAGGAGTGTGTGTGTCACTCTGTAGATGTTGTCACCACTAACTTGGCCTGGTTTGTTTTGGTGGGTAGTGGGTATCGGGTCTAGTGAGGCTGTTTTTTGTTAGTGTCCTCTACCAGGCGATATTCCTGGGGTATTTCCCTGTGTGTGGTACAGGGCTTAGTGTGTGCTCCCATGGAGTGGTCGTGTAGGCTTCCGTCATGTGGTGATTCGCTGGTGTAGGTCTATTCGTGGGTGGTCTAGTTGTGTGTGTTAGATCCATGCTATAAAGGGTATGGCTAGTCCGTATATGCCCGTTGCGGAGCCTGTGGAGGAAGCCTATCCATACTGTCTGACTATGGCTTTGCTAATGTGAGGCGTTAGTGAGTGCGGGATCGCTTGGGTGATATGTGGGCTCCATTGATTGCTCTTCCCCTGTAACCCAGGGGCTGGGGGAGGGGTAAGAGGGGTGTTCGAGCTCCGGAGTGTGTGTTACCCATCTCTTGGTTATGGTTTGGACAGTCTGAGGTATAGTGGGATTTCCTGTAGAACTAGAAATGTCCCATTTTTCAACCGGGGTTGATTGAAGTTGGCTTCAAGTTAGGTCATCGCTTCTTGTATTTCCCCGTGGTCAGGGGCTTTTCCGCTCCTCGCTGTCCTCTGCCTGGGGCCTGAGGTTACATTTGTGCGTTGGTTCTTTAGTCCCAATGTGTTCAGCAGTGCCGGTCCTTCTGCGGGGTCCGAGATTTTGTAATGTTTTCCCTCTTTAGTTATCCATGAAGTCTGTGGTGTCGCCCACTGGTAGTTGATACCTGCTTCCTGGAGGGTTGCGGTGAGTGGTCTCATGGTCTTGCGCCATAAGAGTGTGTCTCTGCTCAGGTCTTGGAATAGGGAAAGTTGGCAGTTTTCAAACTCGAAGGGGGTTTGTCCTCGAAATGCTGCCATTAATCCCAGCTTATCGGTCATAGTGCAGCAGCGCAGGATAACATCTCGTGGCGCTGACGTGGGGGCCTTGGGTGATTTTGCTATCCTGTATACGCCATCAAACATAAACTGCTTGGCTTGCTTGGATGGCAGGATTGTTGCCACCAGGCGCCTGACGAAGTGGGGCAGCTCTTCCAGTTGCAGGTTTTCTTGGACTCCCCATATTTTTATGTTTTTCCTCCTGCCCCTGTCGTCGATTATATTGAGTTGCCTGGCCATCAAGGCCTGTGAGGTTTTCAGGGTTAGTACAGTTTCCCCAAGGGTTTGTAGGTCCTGCTTCAAGTCTGCCAGGCCTGTTTCTGTTGCTTGTGTGCAGGCTGTCACAGACTGTACTTCTGCGGTGAGTACTGCCAGATCTCTCTCCCACATGCTTTTAAGGTTGTCCTGCAAGCTCGTGAGCATTTCTTGGATGTCGCTTTTGGAGGCGGGTGTGTGGTCTCCTGCCTTCGGCATTGCCTCCGGAGGGTGAGTAGTGGAGGGGAGAGTGTCAGTGTGGTCTCCTGCTCTCAGCATTGCCTTTGCAGGGTGAGTATTAGAGGGGAGGTTGTCTGTGTGGTCTCCCTCTAATGGACAGGCCGGCGGTGCCAGGTTTACTGGTGAAGGTGGGGTCTGCAGCATTAAGCTTATGTCGCGCTGCGTTTTCGGATCGTGTGGGGGCTGCTTTTGCGATCTGCGCCCCATCTCACTCGCCTCGGTGATTTCGGAGTAGTCCGGTGTGTAATGCGGGCTGAATCCCCAAGAGAGTTCAGACGCGTGTCCGCTCCCGAGGTAGGCCCTGGGGCCTCGTTTTCGGGTTTTTCTGCCCGGGGTTGAAAAAAAAGGCATCTGTTGGTTCAGCAAGCTGCGTTGGAGCCAGCACCCTCGGTAGGATTTATGATTTTTGTCGGGTTCTGAGTATTTTGGCCGATTTAGTCGTTTTTTCTCCGGCGCTCTGGAAAATAGCGACTTCTCCATTTAGACTCCAGGCTCCGCCCCCCATACAGCAATTTTTGGTTTTATTTTATTTTGTTCTTGATCAAAAAACTAGGATTCTTCCTTAATTTGGAGGTCGAGACTGCAATTAGACGCAGTGATACTACCAGACAACCTTTTTTGGGGGAAGGGTCTGGTGTTTGAGAGCCCAACATTTTCTGAACATGTTTTCTTTTTAAGATTACACACATTAGTGCAGTGTCCCCTTTCCCAAAATTACCTCATGGGATCACCTTATCAATGTGTTTCTAACCCATTCTGACGGGAATAAAAGCTGAGCTATCGAAATTAAAATTGCTATTTTATTTTTTGTTATTTGTAACTTTAACACAATGTGGTGATGTATCAATCATTGCACCTTCATCATCCATGCCTTTGAGAACCAGTACACAAAAATGAAATCATCACCCTGTTAGTTTGTTGTTGTTATTTTTAATTAGTTTACATTCCTTTACTTTATCAATTTAACATGCAGGACTCATTTTCATGCTTGCCTAGGTGCAAATCCTGCGTTAATCCATAGTCAAAAAATGTATGAGGGAGCACACTAGGTCTTAAAATTAGTGCAAAAAAATATTTATTGTATTTATAGAAAATATATATATACACAGTTAATGTATTTTCTAGAAATACAATAAATAAATGTTTGCACTAATTGTAAGACCTAGTGTGCTCCCTCATACTATATATTATGACTACTAGACAATGTCAAGTGAACATTTTCTCTGGCAAGTAGAATTTTAGTCCTGCCAAGCATAATATAGCTTGGATGAGTACATGCGTAGGACTTCACATTTTTTTGAAAAACAGAGAGTATGAGAACCCTGAGGCAAAAGCTTAGAGAAAACCAGTAGCGTGCCCTTAGATTAGTATTTGCTCAGCTTTTTAAATGTTTTTGTTCACTTGTGCCATTAAAAAGAGAACCTAAACTATTTGCATATCAGACTGGTCCCACTCATAAGGGCAGTCCAGGACCAAACTACCGGCATGTCCTCTCTGCACGAGAGATGCAGTAACCCTGGAAGATTGTTTCTGCCTCCTTTGGGCTTCACCAGGGAAATGTAGCTGATTCCCCTCTAGACACAGGGAGCACGGGGACCGCATCTGGATTACCCTTTTAGTTTAGGGAGAGCCCAACAAATATATATATAATCCCAAATAAAAAGGGTGCACCCCAAGGGAATTTAAGTGAATGAACTTGATATAATTTATTTCATATAAACGAAAAAGATACACATAGTCCCGATCGACGTTTCAACCCCTATATGGGTCGTTCTCAAGATCTTGAGAAAGACCCGTATAGGGATCGGGACTGTGTGTATCTTTTGCTAACATGCAATAAATTATATCAAGTTTATTCACTAAATTCCCTTGGGGTGCACCCTTTTTATTTTGGATTATCTACTAAACGCGGATAGCACCGAGGTAAAAACATCTGTCTTTATATTTTAAAGGTGAGTGCCAAGCCTTTGTTATATTTATATTTTCTAATTTTCAGTGTTGCAAATGTCCTCATACCCCCATTTACTGCAGTATCAAAATGATCATGAAAAGTGGCTTCAAATGAAACACAAGAATAAGACACATCCATAGATTAATCTACTGTTAACCATTTAATGTATTTCTTTATTATTTGCATTAAACTATAAATAACATATATGAATATTTCCCAAACATAAAATATCACAAGCAAAATTTACAATCTCAACCCCACCAAAAAAGCAATTAAAACTAATTTCTAATGTATGACACACTGCTTGGCCTGATCAATACTGATTCATTTTTAGTATGAAGAAATCACAATTACAATACGAGAGTCCCATTCAAACAATAACACACCAAACAAGATTTTAATGTCGGCAGCATCCATCCATTATCAGGCTGCACTGTGTAAACACTTTCCATGTCCCGCTATCATTCTTTTGTATGCTGTTTGCTTTGAACAAGCCATCCCAGTTTTAGTGAGTGGGTAACTATAAATATAATTGTATCTGCACCTATCTCTTCTGATATTTATACAGCTCACTTGAAATGAGATTTGTTTTACAATTTACCCTTTTCCTGGTTTAAAGATATTTAAAATAAATAATAATTGAAAAGCAGCCACTGTATTAACCATTAAAGATCCTTGTGTATTGTTAGCACACATTTTCTTCCTTGTTTGCATTATGGTACTTATTGAATGAGAAGCACACATACACCTGCACCTTATTCAGGGCTTGGGCAAAGGCTTCTATTTAAAGAGCCTGTTTGCACACAGTTCTAAAGCGTAGTGTGTTAGTAATAAGGTTACAGTTATTACTTAATATTGTTTAACCATGTGTATGGAATATAAAATATAGGTCCTATTCGGAAATGCTCGTTTAAGGTGCATCTTTAGGAAAAATAAATCTGTCACTCAAAGTTTATCTGTCCTTCAAAAATGACATGTTGGTTCTTAACCCCTTTACTACTGAGCACTTTTTCATTGAAAAAAATATTAGCATAACATTTTTTTTTTTTTTTTTTTTAATTCTTTATTTTTCTGTGCAGAGGTGGTTACAGGCATATATCATGTGCCACAACAGCACGCATAAATTGAGCATCAGGGTTAGCATCACATTTATTTTAAACAACAGATGCTTAGCTAGCATATAAATATTTCACAACCATGGAATCAAAGTTAACTTTACTTTGGAGTTTCATGTATCATAAAGGGTATATATTTTCAGTAAGGAAGCACTGCTTGTCTCTTTATTACACATGCATACACCTATTGTATCTTTCCCCAGTGAGGAGAGAACAATTGTATATGCAGCAAGAATTGTAGCCTAAGAGAGTTTAAAAGCCCCGTGTTTGCTCCTGTCAATAAGAAGGCAGTACCGATGAGAGGCTGCATTGCAAAGGGAGCAGAATGTGTCAGAAAGTCACTCGACAAAGTGACAGCTTGAAATGAAAAGTAGCAGGGTTCAATCTACGCTACGACAGAGTTGAAAGTTCATCGTTTAGTAGATTCACACTTCAAAGCTAAACCCTCGTCCCCACTGCCATTCTGTTTCTTCTATGAATGGAATAGTGACTGTGTGTCTCTTTTAATAATTCTTTGTTATCCTAATTTTTGGGAAACATTTGAATAATAGCGTATGTTATGAGTGATGCAGCATCTCAAAGGGAAGATATTGCAACAGATCTGTGTTTCCCTATTTATTTTCTGAAACAGCGCCCCTGATGGGTCATTTTATTTATGTACTACACTATATCTGTTTATAATATTTTTGCTTTTCAAAATGTTATGTTGTTTTGACAGCGCCAACAAAACTGTAACAATCTAGCCATTTTAAAAGACTGCTCATTGTGAGTATGCCAAAAAGCCTAATTTATTTTTGCTTGTTTGTTAGAGGCATACTGTATTTGCACTGGTGGTTAAGTTTACTTTTATGTATTTGTGACTCTATTAAATAAATAGATATATTGGTTACCAATTGATATATGATCTTATCAGAGCACAGAGTCTTTTGAAATAGCGCCACAAATTTATAATGCCTTTCTATTAGAGATGTCACGAACATAAAATTTTCCGTTCGCAAACGGCGAACGCGAACTTCCGCAAATGTTCACGAACCGCCATAGACTTCAATAGACAGGTGAATTTTAAAACCCACAGGGACTCTTTCTGGCCACAATAGTGATGGAAAAGTTGTTTCAAGGGGACTAACACCTGGACTGCCGGAGGGGGATCCATGGCAAAACTCCCATGGAAAATTACATAGTTGATGCAGAGTCTGGTTTTAATCCATGAAGGGCATAAATCACCTAACATTCCTAAATTGTTTGGAATAACGTGCTTTAAACCATCAGGTATGATGTTGTATCGATCAGGTAGTGTAAGGGTTACGCCCGCTTCACAGTGACAGACCAAACTCCCCGTTTAACGCACCGCAAACAACCGCAAACAGTCCATTTGCACAACCGCAAACTCCCCATTTGCACAAGGTTAGATGCCAAGCTAGCCATGTCCCATTCCTTGTCCTCACTGATGACAACATCATCATCATCACACCGTACGTCCATGTGTGTAATGCTGCCTGACTGAGACATATCCCTGTTATCTACATCCTCTGGCAATAATGGTTGCGCATCACTCATTTCTTCCAACTGATGTGTAAACAACTCCACTGACAGATCAAGTGAAGCGGCTGTGGTGCTAGTGTTGGTGGTGGCGGCAGGCGGGCGAGTGGTAACTTGAGAGGTGCCCGAAGCTAAGCTTGAGGAGGATGGTGCGTCAAGGTTCCGAGCGGAAGCTGTAGAAGATTGGGTGTCCTGTGTTAGCCAGTCAACTATGTCCTCAGAACTTTTCGAGTTCAGGGTACGTGGCCTCTGAACACTGGGCATTATTCTAGGGCCAAAGGGAATCACAGTACCACGACCACAACGGCCCCTGCGGGGTGGCCTGCCTCTGCCTGTAATTTTTTTTGCGATTAGTGGTACTATGCGTGCAAGCTACTGTGACAACAGGTATGGGTGGCACTGTGCACTGGCAGAAGTTGACAGAGTAGACACTGTAGTCCTGACACACACGCTTGCAGACAATTAACTGCAATTCAATCTATTACAGTCGAAAACATTTTTTTTTTAAATGTACACTGTATATTGTTATACCAGATATGAGTTGCAATGGTGTGACACTGTGCCCTGGCAGGCCCTGAAACGCACACGTGTGAAGGAAACTGACTGCTATTATATTACAGTCAAAAAAGTTTTTAGTTTTTTTTTAAATGCAAGCTATTGTGACACCAGATATGAGTGGTGGCACTGGGCAAGTGGGCACAGTATACGCTGTGAGCCTGACACACACGCTGGCAGGCAGGCAACTGCAATTAGATTACACAGGGGGGAAAAAAGCAGACTGATGTTCTAGCCCTAAAAAGGGCTTTTTGGGGTGCTGTCCTTACAGCAGAGATCAGGACTGTAGTGGACACTGAATACACTAGCCTAGCTATCGATTTCCCTATTATATCAGCAGCAGCTACACTGTCCCTCCTCTCACTAAGAATGCAGCTTCCTGGGATGCCCAGGAGCAGCTACTTCCCATCAGGAGCTCCGTTACCCCCCCCCCCATCCCCCCTCGGACCGGTGGGGGTTATCCCGGTCCACCCCTGAGAGGCTAATGGACGCACAGAGCACAGCTGCCCAGGCTGACATACTCATCTGCGACTCTCCCAATATGGCGGCAGCCGCGTGTCCTCCTGGTACCAGCAAAGCATGGCAGGATATTGAGTCTAAGCTGGACAGACTCTTTAATCAATTTTGGAAGCAAATAACAAGCAGGAAGCCCCAACAAGCTCCACCACAGCCCTAACAAGCTCCACCACAGCTAAGCGAAGCAGTCCCCATTAAAATCCACCAACGCAAAAGGCGTCGAAGACGGGACCTGAGGCACAAACAGAAATGCAGAGCCTGCCCCACGTCAAGCACTCGCCTCCACCTTAAGCCACCACAATCCCGCACCGGACATGAAGCACCACCGGGACTGATCCGACCACCCGACAAAACAAGCTTCCACCACCTCAAGCCGTGAACCCGGCACTCAGCCAGAGACTTGCCTTTGTTGTTCCAGGTATCAGGGACTCCCAGGGTCTGCACCTGGCGCCCAGAAGGGATCTGATGAGCACAAGCAGTAAACAGCAGCTTGCCAAGCATGTCCCACTATAGCCGATCCTCCACACCATGCCTTTGATCACATGAACTGCTCTCTGCACATTAACTAATCGTAAAGTAGCAAGCGTTTAAACATGTCATTATTTCACCTCCTAAAGAGTTTATTGTCGTAGTTCCTTACATGCCTTTACCTTAACCGTTCATGTTATTCACTAGTCTCATCTCATGGGGCGACTCACACTTGATTTATAACTAGTGATGGAGCTGCTGATATAAATACACAGTTGATAACGTGCAAGCTACACCCTAAACATGACAGCCATCTTTCACAACAATGTACTGCTATATACTCATACCTTCAGTGCAACTAGCCATGATATACGCACGTTCCGCCTAGCATGCTCAAATATAACACACTTCTGTCTAAAAAATAAAAATAAAAAAAAAGAATGCAGCTTCCGAATGAATCTAAAATGGATGCTGTCCAGGAGGTGGGAGGGTCTGGGAGGGAGGGTCTGCTGCTGATTGGCTGGAATGTGTCTGCTGACTGTGAGGTACAGGGTCAAAGTTTACTCAATGATGACGAATAGGGGGCGGACCGAACATCGCATATGTTCGCCATCCGTGGCGAAGGCGAACAAGCTATGTTCGCCAGGAACTATTCGCCAGCGAACTATTCGGGACATCTCTACTTTCTATGACTCAAATTTACTTTGTGTAAACAAATATAAGCATTTTTATTGCATTTCTCAGTCTTTCTGTAATCATTCACATCACTTGAGGTAGCAATGGGTCCCTTATAAACCATAAAATCACTTTGCTTATGTCCCCATAAAAACAAAATCTGTCTCTTTTATCACTTGATGTATAACATAGAAAAGTTTGTATTAATTAAAAAAACAATCCTTTTCATCTCCAGCACAGGAAAGGGTGTTTTACAGTATATAAACAATGAGGAATTATCTGCCCTGATAGGTTGATTCCTGGAATCTATGGGTTTACTCGCCATTTAGTAGGGATTCTAGGCTCTCAGCAAGCTACTGCCCGGCCTTCAATGATAATATGGTGGAGGAGTTATGCTTCCTTCTCGCACTATACCAGCTCATAACAGGAATTGAGGCAATGATTGGCTGAGAGCACTCAGCTGACACTCTCAGCCTATCAAGGCCCACTACCCTTGGTATGGTATGATGTGGAGCATAGCTCTGCCTCCATCATTTTATCATTGGAGATCAGGCTGAAAGATGCCAGAAACGATGAATCTAAGCAGTGAGTATTATATTATTATTATTATTATTATTCACAGCGCTGTACGGTATTATAAGAGGGTGAGATTTAACAGTAAATTAGACAATTACAAAATGTTACAGGAACAGTAGGTTGATTAGGACCCTGCTCAAACAAGCTTACAGACTTGAGGAGGTGAGGTATAAAAACATGATAGGGCATCAAGGGGACAGCAAACAAACAAGGTGGGAAGTAAGAGTGGAGTGTGGCCCTTTAGGAGAGAGCGAGAGACATGTTTGTAAGATAGAAGTTACTCTGGGAGGCTATAAGCTTTTCTGAAAATATGGATTGTGAGGGACTTCTTAAATGATTGAAGACAAGGGGAGAGCCTGATGGGGGCTTTTTAGCGCAAATTAACAGCAAGGGTGTGAGCAGTGTACAGGAGAAGGTCACTGGCAGAGCAGAAACACAGAGAAGGTGCATAACTATGGATCAGTGAAGAATTATAACAGGGGCTAGAGTTGGTTAGAGCTTTATAGTTAAGGGTAAGTATTTTGAATTGACACAGGAAGCCTGTGTGAGAATCGACAGAGGGGCGAGGTGTGAGAGGAGCAGCAAGAGAGAAAGATATGCCTGGCGGCAGCATTCATGGCAAACTGTTGTAGCAAGACAGTACTGAGGAAACTGGTTAGTAGGAAATTACAGTAATCGATGCAAGAAATTACTAGAACATGAACAAGCTTCCCGAGGCGTGTTGATTAAGGGTGGACATGGGCAATGTTTCTGGGGTGAAATTGACAGATTTTAGCTACAGACTGGACATGAGTCACAAAGATGAGGCCAGAATCAAAGATCACACTAAGACATCGACCTTGCATAGACAGGCTGATGCAGATACCATCAACCAGCCTGGAGAGCGAGAGAGAAGGGTCAGTATTGCTAGGAGGAAAAATAGGAAGCTCAGTTTTAGAGAGAGTTGAGTTTCAGAAACCAGGAGGACATCCCGTTAGAGATGGAAGAAAGGCAAGCAGTGACACATTGTAGAACAGCAGGGGAGAGATCAGGGAAGAAGAGATATATCTGCATGTCATTTGTGTACCGGTAGTAGCGGAATCCAAATGAATGAATGCGTTTTCCAAGAGAGGCAGTATGAAAAGAGAAAAAAAGGGGACCAAGAACAGAGCCTTGGGGGACTCCAACCGAGACAGGATGAGAGAAGGAGATGTCATTGGAAAAGGAGACACTGAATGAACATTGGGTGAGATAGGAGAAGAACCACGAGATGACAGTGTCACAGAGACCAAGGGATTGAAAAGTTTGGAGAAGGAGGACAGGATCGGTAGGAATGTGCATGGGCATGGTTTGGTTTGGTTTGGCATTCCGAAATTCGGGACTTCAGCAATTCGGCCTAACCCTAACCCCAGGGCTCGAGTCCTGCAGGAACGCGTGGGAACAACGTTCCAGCACTTTTTTCACAAAATGCAAAAAATGCCGCCCCCAAATGCCCCCCGTGTTCCCCCTGTAATGGAGGGGCCACCTCGTGCCCCCCCCCCCCCCGGTGGGCGCCTGACTACCTATCAGACGCGGTGAGGGAGCTATGTTCTCCCAGCTCTGCTCCCTCACACGCCGTTTGCTGATGCCGGGAGCCGGAATATGACGTCATATTCCGGCTTCTGGCATCAGTAGACAGCCCGTGAGGGAGCAGAGCTGGGAGAACACTTCAGCCCCACTGGACCCCAGTGGACCCATCCATGCCAGCTTTTCCAAAAGGTAGGGAGGCTGGGCGGGTGGGAAATGTTAATTCTAGTAATATTAATAATTTGTATAAATATCTGTTTGTGTATGTGTGTGTGTATGTATGTCTGTTAGTGTGTGTGTTCGTGTGTGTATGTATGTGTGTTAGTGTATGTGTGTGTGTAGGTATGTCTGTTAGTGTATGTGTGTGTGTATGAGTGTATTTATGTCTGTTAGCTTATGTACGTGTATGTGTTTCTGTTAGTGTATGCATGTGTATGTTTGTGTGTATGTGTTTCTGTTAGTGTATGCATGTGTATGTTTGTGAATGTCTGTCAAATCAGTAAGAGTCTGTTTGTCAATTAGTGTGTGTGTGTCTGTCAGTGTGTTTGTGTGTGTCTTTGTCAATGAATGAATGTGTCAGTGAATGTGTGTGTCAAATCAGTGACGTCTGTGTGTTTGTCATTGAGTGTGTGTGTTACTGTCAGTGTGTATCTGCCAGTGTGTGTCAGTGGATGCGTGTGTGTCTGTCAGAGAGTGTGCTTGAAAGGACACTATAGGCACCCAGACAATTTCAGCTCATTGAGGTGGTCTGGGTGCAGTGTCCCAGTCCCCTTAAACCTGCAAGTGTAATTATTGCAGTTTCTCGGAAACTGCAACAATTACCTTGAGGGGTAACTCCACCTCTAGTGGCTGTCTACTAGACAGCCAGTAGAGGGACTTTCAGGTAATTAGGTGACCAAAAGTCGCCTAACTGTGCTGGATGTCCTCACGCTGTGCATGAGGACATCCAGCATCTGCTAAATACCCATAGGGGTACCCTATACCCATAGGGGCACTATAGGGAATCATAGCGCTAGGAAAACAACTTTGTTTTCCTGGCACTATAGTATTTCTTTAAAAGGAGCAGAAAAAGGTGGAGTCTAAAGAGGAAGGGGTGGGTTCTTAATCAGGAAGAGGTGCACCCTTGACAGGAAGGGGTGGTAAATTTAGATTAGGGGAGTGCTCAGGTTTAGTCATGCCTAGGGCAGCACAAAATTAAAATACACCACTGTGTGAGTGTCTGAGTATGTGTGTGTCTGTGTTTACCTGTCAGTGTGTGTGTGTGCACATGTTTATATATGCATACGAGTGTATTTTTTTTGGTGGGGGGGTGTGGATCTTGGGTGAGTTCCCACACTTTTTTCCCCAGGACTTGACCCCCGCCTGTTGACCCTAACACTACTCCTAACCCTACCCCAGCCCCTACCCCAATCCTACCCCTACCCGTTTTGCCACTTTTCAGAAGCCTGAAGCACTTCGGAAATTTGGCAATTCGGTTCTGCACTTCGGAAATTTGGCAATTCGGTTCAGCACTTCCAAAATTCGGCACTTTGACACTTTGGAAATGTGGCACTTTGGACATTCAGAAGCATCCGAATTTCCGAAATTCATCCGAATTTCCATTCGGACCAAACCGAATTGCACTTGCAGAGAAGTCAAGAAGAATTAGTATAGAGTAGGGACCTTTTGGATTTAGCCGCAATTAGATAATTTGTAACTTTAGTCAGATCGGTCTCAGTAGAGTGGAGGGGCGGAAGTCAGATTGAAGAGGGTTGAGAAGAGAGTTGGAATTGAGGAAGCAAACCAAACGGGTAAACACAAGTCTTTCTAGGAAAAAGGGAGCAAGCATATGGGACAAGAGTTGGAATGGGAAGACAGGTCAAGAGATGGCTTTTTTAGGAGAGGTACAACATTAGCATGCTTAAGGGGAGCAGAGACAATGCCAGAAGAAAGAGTGTAGTTGAAGATGTGTTAAGACATGGGCATATATATCTGGTAAGGCGAGATGGGATGGGCTTAAGCGGACAAGTAGTGGCACAAGAGGAAAGGAGAAGTGCAGTCACCACTTTTTCAGTAGCCAGGGAGAAGGAATGATGGGTAGGAAACTTATTGTTCAAGTGCGGTTGAGAGAGAGAGGGGAGAGAAGGGGTGAGAATTCTTGTTTAGTAAGTGAGATGGGATTTGGAGCTGCGACTGTGGACGCCAGGCACTATAACCACCTCATTCCGTGATTATGGTGCCTGTAGTGTTTCTTTCAAAAAGGTTTGAATGGTTTTTTTTTTAGGATAGGATATAGTTATAGATGATAT
Source organism: Pelobates fuscus (assembly GCF_036172605.1). Lineage (NCBI taxonomy): Eukaryota > Metazoa > Chordata > Amphibia > Anura > Pelobatidae > Pelobates > Pelobates fuscus. The sequence goes on along the minus strand of NC_086320.1, from coordinate 349,162,933 downwards.
GTGGACATTATTAACATCTATGGAGTAACAATGTTTTTATCTCAGCAACGTATGAGAAAATTACTTAAAGTTGGGTTTCATTTTCTTTTGAAAAAACTGCAGAAACAGAATCATGTGATAGGTTGAGCTTGATTGATTTTGGTAATTTCTACCAATACTGAAATGTAACTTATTTCAGGTCAATTTATATAATGATTGACATAGAGAAGGGGTAGGCAATTTTTGGCACTCCAGATGTTGTTAACTTCATCTCCCATAGTCATAATGCTGGCAACAGCAATCTTGCAGATAACTTGTGATTGGATAACTCGAGACAAGGTGCTACCGCTATTAAAGAAAATGAATGTAAATAAAGCTCCGGGGCCTGACGGTATTCACCCACGAGTACTTGAGGAGCTAAGTGGGGAAATAAGTGAACCTCTGTATTTAATTTTTCAAGATTCTTTTGTTTCAGGTGTTGTACCGGAGGTTTGGAGGAAGGCAGATGTTGTTCCTATATTTAAAAAGGGTTCAAAATCCTTGCCTGGAAATTATAGACCTGTGAGCTTAACTTCTGTAACTGGGAAAATATTTGAATGGCTATTAAGGGATAATATTCAGGAATTTATTGGGAAGAACTTTGTTATTAGCAATAATCAGCATGGTTTTATGAAACATAGGTCATGTCAAACTAACCTAATTGCATTCTACAAAGAAGTAAGTAGAAGTATAGATCAGGGTGTTGCAGTGGATGTGATCTACTTGGATTTTGCCAAGGCATTTGATACGGTTCCTCACAATAGGTTAGTCTTCAAACTAAAAGAAATTGGTCTAGATGAATATTCTTGTTCTTGGGTAGAACATTGGCTTAGGGATAGAGTACAACAAGTTGTAATTAATGGTACATTTTCAGGCTGGACTAAAGTGGTAAGTGGTGTCCCTCAGGGTTCTGTTTTGGGACCACTTCTATTTAACATATTTATAAATGATCTTCAAACAGGCATTGAAAGCCATGTATCAGTGTTTGCAGATGACACAAAACTTTGTAAAGTAATAAAATGTGAGCAGGATATTGCTTTGCTGCAGAGGGATTTGGACAGATATGGGGCCTGGGCACTAAAATGGCGTCCTATGATCCAGGGGGGGGCAACGGGGCAATTGTAACCCCCTCCCCCCGAGATTCCCCCCTGCCGGCTAATGCAGGGCTGGCATTGTCCAAGCGCCAGCCCTGCAATGTGCCTGCGGAGATCAGAGATCTCCCTCCCCGGTCCGCAGGCACCGTGCTGACAGCCGGCAGGGGAGGGAGAGAGGACCCGGGAGCTCTTACCTGCAGCTCCTCCGGGTCCTCCTCTCGCGAGCATGGAGCGTTGCCGCGGTTACCACGGCAACGCTCCAAATCTCGCAAGAGTGAACTCTAGCCCTGGAGCGCGGGCTAGAGTTCACTGTAATCACTGGACCACCAGGGATTCCCACTGGGACCACCAGGGACTAAGAAATGTCCCCCCTCTTCCTCAATAAAGGTAAGAAGGGAGGGGAGACATAGAATATTTATTTTATTAAATAAAAAAAATTAAAAGCCTCCCTACCCTCCTTTCCCCCCCCCATACAAACACTGCCCCCCATACACACACTGCCCCTCCATACACACACTGCCCCCCCATACACACACTGCCCCCCATACACACACTGCCCCCCATACACACACTGCCCACATACACACACACTATACACACTGCCCCCCATACACACACTGCCCCCCATACACACACTGCAACTCACACACACACACACACAGACACTGCCCCACACATACACTGTCCCCTAACACACACACTGCAACCCTGACATACACTGCCGCCCTCACGCACTCGCACACACACTTCACCGCTCACACACACACACACTGCACCTTTCACACACACTTCACCCTTAACACATACCACTGCTCCTATGCCCTATATCCCAGCAGACCCCAGGTAAGTTGGCAAACTGTTCTTAAATGGTTTGACTACTTACACTATGGGCGCCATAACTACTACACTGAGCTGTAGTGGTTATTGTGCCTGGATTATTTCTTTATATAATCTACAAGTGCCCCTCCCGAGATCAGGCTCTGGATCTGCCACTGCTATGACGATAGATGGTTCCATCAATCTCTTTATAAGAGATGCATGTAAACTATGTGGCAAGGTGGATATGTTAATATGTGAGCATATTAAAGACCCTGTTGATTAGTACAATGTACAAACTACAGCAAAATCAATTAAATAGTGGGGATTCAAGTACAATTTATGATCTTGCATTATATATGTCTGCCATTGCATTTTTGTTTTGCTAATTATTCACTTTTTTACAATATGCTTTTGTTTTTACCAGCAAACTCGTATACAACAAGAACATGAAGCCCGACTACGTGAACATGGAAATAAAGTCCAAGAAGACTTACAAAAACAAAGACAACTGCTGCTCCTTGAAACTGAACAATTGAAAAAAATGCAAAAACAACAACTAATTCCTAAAGCTCCGAAAGCTGATGTGGCGGTACAGCATTTCTTTCTAAATCAAGTCAATGTGTAGCTGTGTCTTTAACTGTCAGCTGACTGATTTCATTTTGTTCATAAAAGTTTTACAATTCACAGACATCAATTAAAACACCCTAACAAGTAATACAAATGTCCAGCAATCAAAAATGATTTCTCCTATGGAAATCTGTGAAATTGAAGACCAGACATTTTTTTTAACCAACCACAATTCCTAACACATTCTTCTCTAGCCTGCAGTCACAATTTCATAAAAAATATCTTTAATTAATGCAGAACTGGACCTTAAATTATATTTCCACGCCTGCCACTTTTTGAGGGTGGTTAAGAGTGGAGTGGATTCTCATTGGAAGGGGGTGAAGAGTGCCCAGGTCATAGTTTTCCTGTTTAAGGAACCCAGTAAACAATTGGCATCTACCCACCCACTAATCAGGGCAACTCTAGCTATCAGGCACTCCGTGGTTGAACCTTTGAGTCTATCTTCCTTTCCCTCACCTTTGACCCCATTTGTATACAATCCCGTCTTTCCCCCAGGAACAGCACCTACAGTATTTGACACGATGCTCTTGCAAAGAATTTCCCAGATTCGCCATATCCTTAGGTCAGTAGGCTACACCCCATTGGATACATTCATTGGAGGGCACACACCAACTTTCATGCTGCAATTCCACTACCACCAACTCACTGCTTACTATGCAAAACCTCCCTGCCTTGTGAGATACTTGACAAGTTTCAAGCCTTTATGTCTCCATGCAGAACATGGCCAAACACTTGATCCCATTATTCTGGCGTAAACCGAATCCACCATCTATAAAACTTTTGTTTTCTAAAATAAAGGACCTCAGGGCAATGGAGGAGCTTATCTTTAGCTCATCCGGCTGCATCCACACATACACTGCAATCTGGGCTCAATGGCTGACCACTATAGAGCCTGCTGATTTTTCTGCTGTTTTTTAGACAATTCTTGACAGTCCCTAACAATTTTCTGACTGCATCCACACTAGCATCTACAGTCCAAGATCGGTTGATATGTGAGTATGGCTGATGTTATTACGAGATCCACCTCTCCTATTTTCTTCTTAACCCCCCTTACCTGTTCAGTCTGTTTTATCTGTAAGATAAATATTCATAAGCTGGATAGGCAACCAGTCTTGTTGCTTGAATTCATATGAGTCATACCTTTTCAATATAACAACCAGCATAGCTTCTAAAGTGTGATATATGTTATTGAGACCCGTGTCTGTGTCTCATCATGACTGAAATGATTTTTCACTGGGCCCTTCAAGTCCCATATTGTGCTAATGGTTGATTATCTAAATTGAGACTTTTATTTATTTATCCTTTTTTTTTTCTTCATTTCTCTTCAATAAATACCCCCAAAAAACATGTTTAAGGGCTGCCTATATCATTAATACCTGCCAAGAATGTGAATAATTAAAGGACCACTCTAGGCACCCAGACCACTTCAGCTTAATGAAGTGGTCTGGGTGCCAGGTCCAGCTAGGGTTAACCCATTTTTTTTATAAACATAGCAGTTTCAGAGAAACTTAATGGGTTAAGCCTTCCCCCAAATCCTCTAGTGGCTGTCTCATTGACAGCCGCTAGAGGCGCTTGCGTGATTCTCACTGTGAAAATCACAGTGAGAGCACGCAAGCGTCCATAGGAAAGCATTGTAAATGCTTTCCTATGCGACCGCCTGAATGCGCACGCAGCTCTTGCCGAGCGTGCGCATTCAGCCGACGGGGCGGAACATAGGAGGATCGGAGGCAGAGATCTCCCCTTTTCCCCTTTCCAGAGCCGGGCAGGAGGGGGACCCTGAGGGTGGGGGCACCCTCAGGGCACTCTAGTGCCAGGAAAACAAGTATGTTTTCCTGGCACTAGAGTGGTCCTTTAATGGCAAGATTCCACCTCAACTGAAGCCTTTGGGGGGTGGGGGGATAGGGAGGTTAAGGGATAATGTCGGCACCAAACAAATTTAGTTTAATGATGCAGTACCTATGTATCGATCCTGCCCCTGCAGTCTCACTGCTCCATTCTCTGCCATTTAGTAGTTGAATCAATTTTCTTTCTGTTTATGCAGCGCAACCACACCTCCTCTGGCTGTGACTCACACAACCTACATGACAAAAAATGTTTTTTTTAATTTAGATCTTACAGCACATTGTGTTTATGTCCTGCTGTTGATTTGACTTTAATCACACACAGGAGGCTCATGCAGGCTCTTTCAGACTCTTAACAGAGTAGGATATAAGATATTATAAATTAAAGTGACTGTGCAATAAAGAAAATGTAAACATCAGATCTCTCTTTACAGCAAGTTTGTAGGGAGACTGTGCAAATCACAGCCAGTGGAGATGTGATTAGGGATGTATATAATAAGTGATTTAAGGGGACACTATTGGCACCCAGGCCACTTCATCTCACTGAAGCAGTCTGGTGCAGTGCCCCTGCTCCTTTAACCCTGCAATGTAAAACATTGCAGTTTTAGAGAATCCACTAGAGACATTTCCTGCATCTACATGGACGTGCATGAGGACGTCTTGCGCCTTAAAAAAATCCCACAGGATAGCATTGATTTAATGCTTTCCAATGGGGAGGCCCTAGTGCGCACATGCAGCACTTGCCGGGTATGAATATTAGGTTCCCGGATCGCTGTGATGTTGTTGGAGGAGGAGCCCACGCACTGAAATCAGGTAAGTGAAAAAAAGGGCGCGGGGAGACCATGGCAGAGAAACACTATAGTATTAGCAATACAGAGTTGTATTCCTAACATTATAATGTTCCTTTAACTCCTAAATGGCAGAGAATTGGAAAGTTAGAATGCAGGGTCATGCTAAAGCTAAAGTTCTTTTGCTGCTTTTAGTGTCTCTTTAAACATTTAAATGATGCTGCCTAAGGATAGCGGTGAAATAACACAGGAAAACCATGTGATTCCCAGTGATCCCTAATAATCAGAAAAGTCTGAACTGACCTGTAGCGGAGCCCTAGTCCTAACAGGGACTCTCCTCCGCTGGTTACTCCAAAATATACTCAGGAACAAGTAAAACAATCAAATGGAACAGTCAGGCACAGCAAAGTAATCTAAGAATCTCCTTCCACATCCCCTGCAACTGGACGACACTCAGCTCTGGGGGTTTTACTCAATTTTATTCACACATACACAGCTTTTATGCCATCTCCCACGCAAGGGGTCTCACAGGCAGAAAATGCAAGGGTTTCAATCCCAGGATCCCTTGTGCTCCTCCAATTTAATTATCTCTCAGGTACAAAAAATCCCCCAAATCCCCCGCACACCATAAATCTCCCAACCATACATAGGAACCCCACAAAAAGTACATTCCCTGATAGCCCCGATCTGAGTGAACAACATAACCAAGAATCACTCAGAACGGTTCGGTAGAACGGGAACGGCATCGTGTGGAAGATTTGACCAACCAGACACGATGTGGTAGCCCAAAATAGTTCCAGGAGAATAGGTGCCCTTGCCTGTCTCTGTTCGTGAGGTTACTGTGCGAAAAACATACAAGGGAATCTCTTGTTCACGATACGAATGCTCTCCCTGTTCAGTACTTTATATCTCCCAAACGCCATTCGTGGAGGTGGTCGGGAACAAGGACGGGCAGCGGTCGACAGTTTACTGGTGTTTGCGAGAGTGCCAAGCCGAAAATAGTTGCAGGCACTCGACGACCAAGTACCGCTGCCCTTGTTTGGAAGACAAGATGGCCGCCATTCTCCCAGCCACGTGTTCGGTTATACGAAATGGTGTCCACCCAGGAGAAGCACTCATTAATTGTTTCCCTTGCAGTTTCACACTTAAGTGGTTGGTGTTAACGTTCTAATGGGGTACAGGGGTGGTCCTTGTTCAGGAGACAAATGTATTCCGTTCGTATTAAGTCTCCCGAACGGCCAAAAAAGAACCACACAAAATAACTGGGGCACAATACATGAAATAACAGGGGGAAGATCTGGACAGCCAATTTATGGGATAAAAAGTAGCTTGCACATGTCCAGTCCGCTACATGACCCTTTATCACAAAAGGGAGGCTTGATATCCCTAAATAGGCATTCATCTTCCTGTTACTCTCTATAGGTTCAATTCTGTGCACGGTCCAGAGTCTTTGGTAGCATGCAAAGCATTTTTTAACTACTAAATACTGTCTTGTTTTTTTTTTTTTAACTAAAGGAAACAATACAATGTGTAATAAATAAACTGTGAGTTAATCGCTAACATTTTTATTAAAATTATCCATTTCAGAATCTCAGTGCAGATAAAGAACAGCTGCTCACTCAGATTAAAAAACTTACATTCATGAATGAAGATCAGGAAAAGAGCATTGAACGGTACAGTTATTACATACATTGTTTGAAGCACCCCAACATCCTCATTACCTTCCTGACAAATGTTCCAATGGCTGACTCTATAGCATTGATCCTCTTATTGTCCCCTTTACCTTTGCCTTGTCCCAAACAACTTGTACATTGAAATCCTCAACCTACCTAAAGCATTTTATTATGTGATTACAAGTGTGTTATTAAGTATTTTTTACATTTTAGGCTTCGGAGAGAGCTAGAGAGAGTTAACAAAGCCTGGGAAAAGAAATTTGAAATATTAAAGCACAGGTATGTGAACTACTTATTCACCTGTGTGTATATCTACTATGCATTGCACCAGCTTGCTGTTTAATATGGGGAGCTTGGGATCTACATTCATTTTTAGCAATGGGCGTGCATGGGGTAATAGAGAGCGATTGTATTACTCTAATGAGATGGAGCAAGAGCTCACATCACAGACAGATTTCCCATCAGGCAGAATAGGCACCTGCCACTTATAATGCGCCCTTTTGAAGTTTAGGTGGGCTGTTGACGGGAGATTAGTACCAGCAGCCTTGGCTTGTGTCATCTGTAGTACAGTCAGCTTCCTATGCTTGATAGCAGAGCTGCAGAAACAGTTATCCAGGATAAACTACTCAACACTGTCCTAGCTCCTACAGGGTCTGTGTGTAAGTCTGTACAGGAAGTAGAAGGGATTATTTCCCATCTGCCCACTAACAGCATCTCACACAGGAAATACCATGAAAGAGGAGCGGAGACAGCACTGAGTGATGCACACTGTATACCAGCTCCTGCACCTCTACTATCAATTATAGGAGGATGCGACTTTGCAGATAACCCATCAGACTCCACATGCCTGTACCCTAAACAGTGGTGTATTCTGGTTTTGTGCTGCCCTAGGCATAACAAAACTCGGGCACCTCCACCCTTCCAAATTTCTCTTCCTGACAGACACACGTCCTCACAGAAGCATGCACTGACATACACTCACTTACAGATACACAGTCATTGTCACACGCACTGTTTAACCAACACAACGTTCACTGAAACATACACATTCACAGACATACACATGAACTAATTCACAGTTACACTACCTCACAGTTACACACACAATCACATTCACCGACAGACACACATAAACACTAACTGATAGACACGCATTCACCGACAGACACATACATAGTCACTAACAAAACTAACATGCACACTCACTGACAGAAATGCATACACACTCACTGACAGACACACACTCACTCAGACGCACGCACACACACTGGGACACACATATACTCACTGACAGATACACACTGACAAACACATATACAACACTCACTGACAGACACATATACACTTAGTGTCAGACACACACATTGACTGACAGACACACATACACTAGCTGACAGACACACACTAACAGACATACGCATTTACTGACAGACACACACTGTTAATGACAGATACGCATACACACACTGACACGCTGAAACACGCGTATATACACTGACAGACACGCATACACACACACTCAGTACACAAACATGCATACACTCTCACTGACAAACACATACTCACTGACAAACAAATATACATGCTCAGTGACAGACACACACTCGCTAACACACACACTCTCTCACTAACCGACACACTAACACTCACTAAGAGGCACACACTAACACACCCACTAAGAGGCACACACTCACTAACAGACACACACTAACACACTCACAATTAAAAAAGAAAAAATTAAAGCCCCCTTGCGCGCCTCTTAGTGATGTCATATTCCGGCTCCGGCATCACTGCGGTGCCTGCGAAGGAACTGAGCAGAAAGATCTCATGGGAGAGTGCCCCCTTGAAGCCCACCTACAACATCAGCTTCGGGGGGGCCCTAAAGTGGCCAGCCGGCCATCTCTCGGCCCCCAGGGACAAAAGGCTGGCAAGGCATCTGCCAGGGCGATTGGGGGCTGCTTTTTTGCCGCCTCTGAAAGTGCCTCCCAAGACAAATGCCTTGTCAGCCTCACGCTAGATACAGCGCTAACCCTAAACAACCCCTTTCCCTAACCCTAAATGTAACCCCTTACAAAACGTAAACAAACCTTTAATCCTAAATTTAACTCCTATTAAAAATGAAACATGTAATTTACAGTGAGGGAAAAAGTATTTGATACCCTGCTGATTTTTAACGTTTGCCCACTGACAAAGAAATGATCAGTCTATAATTTGAATGGTAGTTGTATTTTAACAGTGAGAGACAGAATAACAAAACAAAAAATTAAAAAAAATGCATGTCAAAAAAGTTATAAATTGATTTGATGTCAATGAGTGAAATAAGTATTTGATCCCCTATCAATCAGCAAGATTTCTCTTAAAGGGAGTGCTCCTAATATCAGCTCGGTACCTGTATAAACGACACCTGTCTACAGAAGCAATCAATCAGATTCCAAACTCTCCACCATGGCCAAGACCGAAGAGACAAGACTGTAGACCTACACAAGGCTGGAATGGCATACAAGACCATCGCCAAGCAGCTTGGTGAGAAGGTGACAACAGTTGGAGCAATTATTCGCAAATGGAAGAAACACAAAATAACAGTATTCCTTGGTCTGGTGCTCCATGCAAGATCTTACCTCGTGGAGTTTCAGTGATCATGAGAACTGTGAGGAATCAGCCCAGAAATACACGGGAGGATCTTGTTAATGATCTCAAGGCAGCTGGGACAATAGTCACCAAGAAAACAATTGGTAACACACTATGCTGTGAAGGACGGAAATCCTGCAGCACCCGCAAGGTCCCCCTGCTCAAGAAAGCACATGTACAGGCCAGTCTGTGGTTTGTCAGTGAACATCTGAATGATTCAGAGGAGAACTGGGTGAAAGTGTTTTGGTCAGATGGGTATTCCCCAAAACACACAGCCAAGGCAACAAAGGAGTGGCTTAAGAAGAAGCACATTAAGGTCCTAGAGTGGCCTAGCCAGTCTCCAGACCTTAATCCCATAGAAAATCTATAAAGGGAGCTGAAGGTTCGAGTTGCCAAACGTCAGCCTCGAAACATTAATGACTTGGAGAGAATCTGCAAAAACCTGATGGCCAACTACAAGAAACGTCTGACCTCTGTAATTGCCAACAATGGTTTTGCCACCAAATACTAAGTCAAAGGGGTCAAATACTTATTTCACTCATTGACATGCAAATCAATTTATTTATTTTTACATACGTTTTTCTGGATTTTTTTTTCTTTATTCTGTCTCTTACTGTTAAAATACACCTACAATTAAAATTATAGACTGATCATTTCTTTGTCAGTGGGCAAATGTTCAAAATCAGCAGAGGATCAAATACTTTTTTCCCTCACTGTATCCCAATAATACATTTAACCCAACTAAACCCAATAATTGTAAACACCTCTTGTAACACAACTATATCCCTTTTCAAGCTTTTAATCCTCTAAACACCCTTTGTAATCTTACTCTGACATTAACCCCTATGTAATCTTAACTCTCCTTCTATAACCACGTATAACACTCCCTAAATTCACATCTTTAAACTCAACACATTACATTAAGTATAAATATATATATATACATATAATATATATATATACATATAAATATATATATATACATATGCTGTAGTCAGATTTGTATACATGCTTCTGTGCCTGGAATATCCAGTTAATAAATGCATTACTGGGGGCGTGGCCGACCGGACATGGAGTAAGCCGCACATCCACGAGGCTCTGCCACCCCTAATAACTAGCCCTCCTGCTGCCAAAGATGGGGAAAACCAGGCGCCAGATGACCCCTGGACCCTTGGGAACTGCTTCACCAAAGCGGGTCCCATGGATGAATTCTTATCTACTCCCGACGGCCTCGGATTCACGCAGCAATCAGACAAGATGGTGCCGGACTCACCGGGCGCCAGCAGCACTGCTGATTCCATGTCGGGATCGGTGCGCCCAGACTCACTGACGCAAATCTCGGCAGAGCTGGCTGCAATAGCCTCTAATATGATAACTAAGGCAGATAAGACAGCACTGGTGCAAGAGCTGAGATCCGTCATAAGGGAAGAGATTCAGGAAGTGCGGAGGGATCTTACCACCCTGGAGCAGCGTGTCACGGAACTGGAGGCAGAATGCATGCAGGCCTCCCAACACTCCCAAGCCGCAGACAACGCCACATCCCGGCAAGGCTCTGTCCTCTTAGACCTGAGGAGGCAGGTTGAGGACCTGGACAACCGCGGCCGCTGAAATAACATCAGCGTTAGAGGCCTGCCCGAACGAGCTGGAGAAGACCTGACAGCCATCCTCTCACGGCTTTTCACGCAGGTACTAGGGAGGGAAGCCCCCACCACATAAAACATCGAAAGGGCCCATAGGGCTCTCCGACCCCCCAGAAATGACGGGCACCCCAGGGGCGTTATTTGCTGCCTTCTCTCATTCACCCTGAAGGATACCATCATGAAAGCAGCCAGGCCTCAGGCCATCACCTACATGGATGCCCAGGTGTCACTTTACCATGACCTCTCCCCTCTGACGCTGGAAGCCCGCCGAGCGTTGAGACTACTTACCAGCATGCTTCAGGAGAGAAGGATACCGTACAAGTGGGTAGACCCTTTCAGCCTACAGGCTAGGAGAGATATCACCTGGCGCACACTACGGTGGCCGAATGATGTACCCGGGTTCCTATGAGCCCTGGACCTACCGGCGGTTGCAATACCCAATTGGATCCTGATGGATCCACCGCAGCTAACTGCAGACCCCGCCAGGACGCATTCACCAGGTAACAGGGGGGGTCGGCCCCAGAAGGGAGGAGGACCAGACGGTCCTGAAGAATGAAGCCCCACACAACCAGCCCACGCCCGCCCGGGGGCCACACGCTCCCAACCTGAGTGGGATATGCCCTCCGGACTTGGACTTCCGCCCTGCCCGGCATTGATGCCCTGGACTCAGCTGCAGAGATGACTTTGGGGGTATGTACTTTGCCTCAGTAACGCACTTGCACTATCTGCCTGTGCGCTCCCCTGAGCTACCTTAGTTGAGCCGGATACAGGCAGTAGGCTCACGACCCCTAATTATACTAAACTCTCGCCGGTCCTCACGACCCCACGCAGCAGCCCCTTCCTGTATATCAGATCGGGTTATCCATACCCTAGAGCAACAGACCGATCTCGGGTCATTGTTGCCTATTCACACCTGACGTCCCCTGCCCCTCTACCCCCCCACGACAGAACCAACAACCACTGACTGACCTCACCTGACTGACTAATACCTCTCCCTACGTTCCCCCGCTGCCTTCTGCTCTTTCCCCCTTATACTTCTCTTCCCACTCCCTTTACCCCTCCCTCCCCCCCCATTGCCCACCCCCCCTCATTGCCCACCCCCCCTCACGCACGCACCGCAGCGATGGCACAGGGATTCCAACCAGCTCCACTCAAGCTCTGGTCCAATAACACCAGGGGCCTAAACTAGGGATCGACCGATATTGATTTTTTAGAGCCGATACCGATACCGATATTCTGTGAACTTTCAGGCCGATAGCCGATATAATTTGCCGATATTCTGTACATTTACCATTTTGGAAAATAAAAAACTATTTCTAAAGGTAAATGCACAAAATATACATGCCACGTGTAGTGGATGAAGTGTGTTTAGACAGGGGAGCTGTGTATGTGTGTGTAGTGGATGCTATGTGTGTGTAGTGGATGCAGTGTGTGTGTATATAATGCAGTTTGTTTGTATAGTGTGTGTGTGTATATAATGCAGTGTGTGTTTGTATAGTGTGTGTGTGTATATAATGCAGTGTGTGTGTGTGTATATAATGCAGTGTGTTTATATAATGCAGTGTGTTTGTATAGTGTGTGTATATAATGCAGTGTGTTTGTATAGTGTGTATATAATGCAGTGTGTTTGTATAGTGTGTGTGTATATAATGCAGTGTTTGTGCAGTGTGTGTGTATATAATGCAGTGTGTATATAATACAGTGTGTGTGTGTATATAATGCAGTGTGTGTGTATATATAATGCAGTGTGTTTGTATAGTGTGTGTATATATAATACAGTGTGTGTAGTGTGCATTATATATACACACACTATACAAACACACTGCATTATATATACACACACTATACAAAACACACTGAATTATATACACAGTGTGTTTGTGTAGTGTATGTGTATAATAATAGTGTGTGTGAGGGGGCATTTTTTATTAAAACATGTTTTTTAAATTTTTATATACCGTACATTTTTTTTTTTTAATATATATATTTAATTATTATCATTTATTTTTTGTTGTCCCCCCTCCCTGCTTGTTGCCTTGCCAGGGAGGGGGGATATGTTAATCCCTGGTGGTCCAGTGGCATTGGCTTAGCTGGGGGAGGGAAGTGGGGTGGGCAGCAAGCGTTTACTCACCTCCCAGCAGCTCCTCCAGCTCCCCAGTGTAAATCTCGCGAGACCCGCGGCCGTCAGAGCTGGCCGCGGGTCTCGCGAGATTTACACTGAGGAGCTGGAGGAGCTGCTGGGAGGTGAGTAAACGCTTGCTGCTCGCCCCCCCAGGACCGCCGGACTTGTAATGAGCCTGGCGGTCCTGGGAGGTATTATCGGCAATATCGGTATCCCTATTGGCTGATACCGATATTGCCGAAAATACCGAATATCGGCCGATTATATCGGTAAAACCGATAATCGGTCGATCCTCAGCCTAAACATCCCCGAAAAACGTAGACAGCTCCTGCGGACGCTGTGGTCGCTTAGGGTGTCCGTGGCCTTCCTGCAGGAGACTCACTTTAGGGACGGGACCGCCCCCACGCTGCAAGACAGGCGATTCCCTCAGGGGTTCTTCGCGAACCACTGGGACTCCAAACGCTCAGGAGTAGCCATCCTTTTCGCGGGGACAGTGACATTCCAATGCAACTACAGCCGGGTGGACCCGTTGGGACGCTTCCTTTTCCTAAAAGGAACCATAGCAGACCGACCGTATACCCTGGCCAATGTGTACTGCCCCAACCGCGGCCAACACTCTTTCCTGGCCCGGACGCTATCTCATCTGGAGAAGTTCAGGGAGGGACTCCTGATACTGGCAGGGGACCTGAACATGCCCCATGACGCACAAGCGGATACGTCGCTAGGTACTAGCACCATTGTATACGCAAGACCAAACAAACATTGAACAGACTCAGCCTAGTTGACTGCTGGCGGGCGGCGCACCCAGATGAGAGAGACTACACCTGCTATTCCGCCCCACATAACCAATATAGTAGGATAGACCACGTCTTTGTTGCACAGGAATACCTCCCCTTGCTCATGTCCGCGGACATAGGGATTCTCGGTGACTCTGACCATGCACCCGTGTCGGCTCAGATCAAGTCACCCCTCTTTAAGCCGAAGTTACGCCAATGGAGACTAAATTAAACCGTACTGTCGGATACGGAATCCACGGGACTGACCGCACGATTGCTCTCCCAATACTTTGAAACCAATGCCTCCCCTGAGGTGTCTCCGCTGGCTGTATGGGAAGCACATAAATGCGTTGTCCGAGGGCATTACATCAGCTACTGCACGCAGCGCAAACGAGAAAACACCAGAGATGTCCTGGAACTGACCAAACAGATAGCCGATCTGGAAACCACGCACAAACGGGAACTCACAGAAGACACGTACCTGCAGCTGACGGGCGCGAGGAGGCAACTCAGATACATACTCTCCCAGAGACTACTCAATGTGTTCCGCAGGTCCAAACGCTACTTCTATGAGTATTCCGACAAATGTGGTAGGTTACTAGCCCGGACCATGCAACAGAGACGGAGGCAAAACCATATCCACAAAATTAACACTCAAGGACAAAAAGAGACGAGACTACCTGCGGAGATCATGCAGGCTTTCAGGGACTACTACACCGGCCTCTACAACCTGGCCGAAACACACAGCGCGCACCACGACATAACACAGACGCGAACTAACAGACTATCTTACCAAGTATGTCACCCGGAAACTTACCCCCGAGAAGGCTGCAGATATGGAACAACCCCTATCCCTAGAGGAACTATCGTCAGCGCTAAAGCTGTCCAAGTCCAACAAGGAACCAGGACCGGATGGCCTCCCTGCGAGCTACTTGCGCACCTTTAGAGACACCTTGCTACCGCACCTACTGACTGGCCTGAACTCACTTTTAGACGGGAGGCAGTTTCCCATGGACTCACTACGGGCCGTGGTGATGGTCCTGCTGAAGGAGGGGAAGGACTCAGCGTGCTGCGCAAGTTATCGCCCCATCTCCCTCCTAAATGCAGACCTGAAACTCTTTGCGAAAGTCATGGCCCTCCGCCTCGCCAGGGTGCTGCCTGAATTGATCCACCCGGACCAGGTGGGTTTCGTCCCAGGCAGAGAGGCTCGAGACAACACCATTTGGGCCCTCAACATCATCCACTCGGCCAGGAAGCAGGGTGAGGGATTGGTCCTCCTCTCAACGGACGCGGAAAAGGCTTTCGACCGGTTGGACTGGACCTACCTCACGGCCACACTGCAGCACATGGGATTCGGCCCCAACATCCGGACTTGGATAGCCGCTCTCTACACGTCCCTAACGGTGCAGATTCGAATAAACTGCGCCCTCTCCGACCCGTTCCCCATACAGAAAGGAACGCGGCAGGGTTGCCCCCTATCCCCCTTCCTATTTGCCCTCTCCCTGGAACCGTTCCTGGGGGCGGTCCGGTCGGATGGGGGAATTGTGAGGCACATCATAGGAAACACGGAGCACAGGGTTGCGGCATATGCTGATGACATGCTCTTCTTCCTGGAAAGACTGCTGATATCCATCCCGAACTTATTGGGTCTCTTCCATACATTCGGGAAAATCTCGAACCTGAAACTCAACACAGAAAAGTCCGAGGCCATCAACATCTCGGTCCCCTCTGAACCTAGTTAACACTTGCGATCCCAATTCAGATTCAGATGGTGTGGCTCGAAACTAAAATACCTCGGCATCTGGTTGACCAAAGAACTCTCGCATCTCTAGGAGAATTTTGCCCCCATCCTGACCTCGCTTTAGGCCGATATGCAAAAATGTACGGACCTATATATTTCCTGGTTTGGACGTATAAACACGATTAAGATGAATATTCTCCCACGCCTGTTGTACCTATTCCAGACGATCCCTATCTCCATACCACGAGCATTATTTCACTCTGTATCCATGGCAATTTGAAGGTTTGTTTGGAAGAGAGGGGCACCAAGGGTCAGCAAACAACAACTGGAGCAACCCAAACATCAAGGGGGAGCTGGGCTCCCCTCGATCCTAGGCTACTACCGAGCAACCCATTTGCTGAGGGCTGCCGACTGGCATGCCCGCCCAACGGAAAAACTGTGGGTGCGAGCAGAGATCACACAGGCAGGTGGAAAAACACCCTCACTACTGTGGAGGACAGGAACACCACTCACTGCCCTCCGCACGGGCAACCCCCTCATCGACGCGACACTGAAGGTATGGTGCGCCCTCCGCGACCTGCAACAGCTGACCACCCACACCAGCCCGCTCACACCCCTCACCTGTAACCCGGACATCGGAGGTGGATTGACACCGGCGGACCTAAAAAAATTTGCACAAACGGACTGGACCTACATGCGACAATGGTGCGACAGTGGCACCCTCAAAAACCTGACAGACCTGCTCCCTGACACCACTCCAACCGCACTCGACAGACTTCGATACCTGCAGGTCAAGTCCTACTACTCCGCCTCATCGACCAAACAACAATTCCACCGAGACCTCACACATTTTGAGAAACTCTGCTCGAACAGGCGACATTTGGAATGGGGAATCTCTACACTGTACGCGATGCTTATGGAAGGAGAAAACAGACCACCACCGAAATTCATTGCAAGATGGGAAAATGAGAAACCGGGGAAATCCTGACTGCCCAGGAATGGGACAAAATATTCCTGCTCACACACAAAAGCTCTATTAGCTCAAAGTACCAGGAGATGAGCTACAAGTTGCTGACGACCTGGTACAGAACACCAGACGTGCCACATCGCATGTCCCCGGAAAACGACGAGACATGCTGGAGGTGCGGGCAGGAAAGAGGCACTATGCTCCACATCTGGTGGGCGTGTCCAGGAATCGCCTCCTTCTGGGAGATGATGAATTCCAAAATCAGAGAAATATCAGACCCGGACCTCCCGCTCCAGCCCCTTCCCATGCTGCTACATCATACGACCATGACGCTCAAAACATATAAGAAATCCCTGACGAGACATCTGCTGACAGCCGCGAAGTCCCTGATACCCACTTTATGGAAGAAGGCGACAGCCTGTTCCAACAATGGGTGGATAGAGTGGGAGAAATCCACGCCATGGAGACAATGACTGCAGACCTCCAGGGCCGGTCAGAAAAGTGCAACCAGACTTGGACTCCCTGGCTCATTTACACCTCGGTGGCTAGAACAATCCCCTAAGTCCCATACCCAGGCCTTCGCGCCCATCCCCATTACTCTCCCCTCCGCCTCGACCACCCTTGCTCAGTCTTCTTCTTCCTCTTCCTCTCTCTCTTCCTCTTTCTCTCTCGCTCTCCTCTCCGCCCACTCCTCTTTTCTTTCCCCTCCCCTCTGACTCGCACCAGACCGGACAGTCCCACACCCAGACACCGACCGTACCATATAATCTGCGCATCGTCACACACAGACGCCACAGCTAGGGCAGACCTGGTGATGACCATCGGACGGAACCCCTCGCAGATGGGGTGACATACTGCCCACACCCGGGATGCCCTAGACACTGTGCGGCCCACAACCTCTCACGTCGCAGCCCGGGCCACGGTACGCATAACCAATGCAGGGACCCACACCCGACCCATCGACCTCTAATCACTGGCGCCACAGAGCCACAAAAGCGAGAGAGGGATATATTACAAAAGATACTACCAGCAATGTACCGATTGCTGCACAATATATCTATGATTGTATCTGCCCTTCCTAACCTGAACACCCACGAGATGCCAAACCGCTATTGTGAAACGTGACCAGGGCTTGTGAACGAATGCTGTAGACAATGCATATCCTTAACATAGAACTGACTGCCCTCTCTTTATTCCCTTCTGTACCCTCGCTTAAAAAACAACTGAAAATAAAGATTGTCAAAAAAATGCATTACTCACTTTAACCTCTTCTTTTAAGGGGTGGGAAAGACAGGGGCACCTAAGAATAATGTGCCTACAGGTACCGTATATGTAAATCCGGGTAAATCTGACTTTCGTGATCCCATCTTCTTTTGACTGCCTGTGTGAATTACTAACTGGTGTTTTCTATACTTAGTTGTTCTTATTGGTGTCTTGGAAAAGCTAGTCTTTTCTTGAACTAAGTTTGTGGCAGTTTAGGAATCGCTATATGTTTCAAAATCAATGAGCACAGTCACCCAGATACAACTGATGAATTTGCGAAGAAGTTGCCTTTTGTGATTAACAGAGTTGGAGATTGTTCTCCAATTGTTTTATTTTCTCTAGTTTAGTTGGAGTCGAACATTAGGGAACAGACCCACTTTTTGTCCTTTGTTACTGAGAACAGAAAGTGCTTCTAAAATTGGAAAACCAAGTTAGTTCTAAAAAAGAAACCCGCTTGCATCTGATTACTTTGGAAATGATTGACTAATTATATTGCTCTAGTTGGACTGATGCTACCACGAGCTGACTACAATTGTAACCTTGTGGTATGGCATCTGCAAGCATCAGAGAACAGAGATAAGTAAAGACAGCTTTATGATTTGTGGCTGTGGATGATAAGCCAAAGGATGCCTTTATCTTGTACACATTTCATATGAGCCTA
The DNA here is from genome assembly GCF_036172605.1 of Pelobates fuscus. Taxonomy (NCBI): domain Eukaryota; kingdom Metazoa; phylum Chordata; class Amphibia; order Anura; family Pelobatidae; genus Pelobates; species Pelobates fuscus. The sequence goes on along the minus strand of NC_086320.1, from coordinate 349,144,275 downwards.
TTTGCGCTTGAGTCATATTTTCCCTTTCACTATCTTGTACTATATTAACTATTCTCTTTTATCATTTAATGTTTAGCTCTTTCTCCTTCAGTGTCCCTGTTCCAAAGTAACTGAATTGTTCCTTTTATATTTAAACATTGTTCACTCTCTGGACTATTTTTATTTATTAGAGATTGTGTATGTACGGAAGCCCATAGAGGCCATTTGTTTTTAATATTTTTCGTACTTGTTAAGTCAAGAAAATAACTTGTTTTCTCAGCAGAGCAAATCATAAAAATATTAAAAATACATGGCCCCTCTGGATTTCCATATGTATGCAAAAAATGTTAATTTTTCAATAGAAGATATTTAGCAAAGTTATAATGGTGCCACATTCAAAGGATGCATATTATTAGAACATGATGTGCATGGTATAATCATATTACCATTGTGACCCCTAGAGATGCTGCAGATTGTAACACCCATCACTCTAAGCCTGTGGAATGTTTATTAATTCTGAGGTTTTAAAGTCTTTATGAAAAAGTGGGCACACTGATTCTGTTATTTTGGTTTGATATTCTTCCAATTATAACTTTTAAGATTAAGCAATTCAATTTTTGCTTAGTGAAGGCTTCTGCAGGATTGTAGCATCAAATGATATACAAGTGGTACTGTAGAATTTAGACGGATTTAGATAGACTGGGGGCACTCAAATGACAGATGAAATTTAATGTAGAAAAATGCAAAGTTATGCACGTTTGCATAAAGAATGCACAAGCAACTTATACCCTAAATGGATGCGAATTAGGGATAACTACACACGAGAAGGATTTGGGAATTGTTGTAGACAACAAACTATGCAACAATATGCAATGTCAATCAGCAGTGGCTAAGGTCAGTAAGGTATTATCATGCATTAAAAATGGCATTCATTCTCGGGATGAGAATATCATTTTGCCTCTTTATAAATAACTGGTAAGACCACATCTTGAAAATGCTGTGCAATTTTGGGCACCTGTTCTGAAGTAGGATATTATGGCATTAGAATAAGTGCAGAGGCGGGCTACAAAATTAATAAAAGGAATGGAACATTTTAACTATGAAGAAAGGTTAACAAATTTAAACCTCTTTAGTTTAGAAAAACGTCACCTCAGAGGGGATATGATAACATTATACAAATATATCCTGGGCCAATACAAATCATTATGTGAAAATCTATTCACGAGGTCAAGTGTTTAGACTGGAAAAAAAGAAGATTTAGTCTAAGGCAAAGGAAATGTTTTTTTTTACCGTAAGAACAATAAGGATGTGGAATTCTCTGCCTAAAGAAGTGGTTTTATCAGAGTCTGTACAGATGTTTACACAGCAACTAGATGCATACTTCCAAAAACAGAATATTCAAAGATATAATCTTTCAATGTAGGGTAATAACTGCTTGATCAAAGGATAAATCTGACTGCCATTCTGGGTTTTTCACCTTCTTTTGGATAAACAGCAAAAAACAAATGTGACGAAGGCTTAACTTGATGGACACATGTCTCTTTTCAGCCTATGTACCTATGTAGATTAAAGTAGTATACAGAGATCCATTTAGCTGTAATGTTTCTATTTGTGTTTCTGTCAGTGGTAGCATATATCATGTACATATGCTTAGTACTTGCATAGCTGTCAGCAAACATATGCTTCTCTGAGGTTTGCCTGTAATCTAAAATCACCAGGCTGGGGACAAGGACTTTACTGAGCTACAAGCAATCCATTGAATAGTGTGTGCTGCTGGTGTGCAGCAGTTAAAAGCTGTAGAGTGCATGTGGCATTGCTATAAGTTATACCTGTATGCCAACAGCAGGGTTATAAGCTGTAATCCTCGATATATATAATATGCATATTGTTTCAAGCACTTTTATTTGTATTTGTAACTTACATCTCGATACATGACATAACCCTGCTAATTTCTGGTTCCGCTCTTATCCATGCTGATAGCACTGCAGAGCCTTAAATGGCACTCTAGCCACCTGCTCCCATTCTCAGTGATGTTTTCCTGTATACATTTTCTCTATAGCACATATTATCATAGCAATTCTAATATACAAATGCTCTTACTCACCAATGTGTACATGCTTGAGATCCTTATTAGCATGTTCAAGACACTCCTCATAGAGACAGTACAGGGTTATTCACTATGTTCCAATCAGTAGTGAATTAAAATCTGAGCGACAAAAGAGCCATGTTGTCACTATAGCTGAGTTGAAAAATCTTTCCAGGTATTTTGCCTCAGTTTTGCCATTCAGATATTAGTTCCATACAATTTGTGAGTAATCCTGGGTAGTGTAACTAGGGGTCAGCTTCAAGAGGCAGAAGTCCACCCCGTGTACCTCCTGCAAGTGTGGTGCCTTTATGGTTCGATAACTCCCTTAGCAATTACGCTTATCAATTTAAACTGTGCAGTGTAATATAAAAACCTAGCTACTATGCAGTCTAATGTGTGACTGAGTATTTCAAGAGACCTCCACTTGGCACTCCACTTACTGCTGTCTCCCTTACTGGGTCAGCAATAGTGCAGTGGTACTCAACCAAGTCCTTAAAGGGACAATATAGTCACCAAAACAACATTTGCTTACTGGAGAGGTTTTGGTGTATAGATAATGTCGCTGCAGTCTCACTGCTAAATTCTCTGCCATTTAGGAGTTAAATTACTTTTGATTCTGTTTATGCAGCCCTAGCCACACCTGCCCTGGCTGTGACTGACACAGTCTGCATTACATCAGATGTTAACTTACTTTAAGGGTTTTTATCTCCTCCTCTGCAAATTGAACTTTAATCACATATAAAAGGGTCTAACAAGCTATTAACAGTGCAGAATATATCAATTCTAGATTAAACAGAATTTGCAATAAAGGAAATGTAAACGTTAGATAACTTTGCAGGAAGTGTTTAAGAGGGCTGTGTAAGTCACATGCAGAGAGGTGTGGCTAGGGCTGCATAAACAAATTGATTTAACTCCTAAATGGCAGAATATTGAGCCGTGAGACTGTAGGGATATGATCTATAAACAAAAACTGCCTTATTAAGCTGAAGTTGTTTTGGTGACTATAGTGACTTGCTCCTTCTCAAAGCATTATCATTCTGTAAGGTGTGTAGTTACAAATTATTTTTCTGTTTTAGCTTCCATGCTATTAAAGATGAAATGTTCCTCAGACAGTCTCTTCACCGCCAGGCCATGAATCTTCACCGAGTGTCTGTCAGTTATATGGTATGAATAGTGTGTTTTTTTTAATCTAAATTCTTAAAGAGACATATCTTTCTCTGTTAGAGGGTTATTCACTGAACTGAGAATGTAATTCAAAAAATCCAAACTGGAAAAATGATTTAACTTGGCTACTTTGGCCTTAAATTTGAGATTTACTTTGAGTTCTGTCCTATGGAGCTATTATATTTGTATATAGATTCAAAATCAGTTTACATTTTCTTTTAAATAAATAAAAAAAAATGTGAATTTGCTGATCTGTGGCACTTCACTCTCAAGGTTATTTACAAAGCCATCAAGTGTCAGAAATTGAGCAGGAAATTGCAAATTTAAGGCCACAAGGGACAATTTGGCAAAAAATCCTCCAACTTGCCTCTGATTCCAGCTCAACAATTTTGACCTAACACAATTGATGGATTAGTAAATGAGCCTATTATTATGCCATACATGTCGACACCTGCAGGCCACTGTATGTTGGAGAGAGTTTACAAGACTGTTCTGATTGGCTAAGGCCAGCTACACATGGGAATTTATTTGGAACCGAGGCTTGTGAAACTATTACCTGTTCAGTCGGCACTATGATTGAAGTTATTTATTTTAAAGGGATCCTATAGTGCCAGGAAAACTAAGCTGTTTTCCTGGAACTATAGGGTTAATAGGTTCCCCCCCCCCTCCTTCGCGCCCACCCTCCCATGGTGCTGAAAGGGTTTAAACCCCTTCAGCCACTTACCTGAATCCAGCGTCGATGTCCCTTGGCTCTGGGTCAGCCTCCACCCACGCTCCTCCCCCGCCGACGTCAGCCGGTGGTGGAGACCTAATGCGCATGCGCGGCAATGGCCGCACACGCATTAGACCTCCCCATAGAAAGCATTATTTAATGCTTCAGGTCCGTGAGGACGTCCAGCGTCAGATAACAGACCAAAAGTCTGTTAGGATTCCAGAAGCGCCCTCAATGGCTGTCTGGCAGACAGCCACTGGGGGCAGACATAGAGCTGCAATGTAAACATTGCAGTTCTCTGGAACTGCAGTGTTTAACGGATCACTATAGGCTGAGGAACACAAACATGTATTACTGACCCTGTAGTGTTAAAACCACCATCTAGCCCCCTGGGCCCCTCATGCCTCCTTGAATATAGCAAAATCTTACTGTATTCAAGCCTGCATGCTCTTTGTCTCAGAAAAACAAGCAGTCTGCTGACATCATCAGAAGTGGTAGCCTGATCCAATCACAGTGCTTCTCTATAGGATTGGCTGAGACTGACAAGGAGGCAGATCAGGGCAGAGCCAGCATGATTCAAACACAGCCCTGACCAATCAGCATCTCCTCATAGAGATGCATTTAATCCACGAATCTCTATGAGGAAAGTTCAGTGTCTGTATACAGAGGGAGGAGACACTGAATGTTTGGATGCATTTTCGGCAGCCATGACCCAGGAAGGATCTCTAACAGCTATCTGAGGAGTGGTCAGTGAAGTTATCACTAGACTGTAATGTAAACACTGCATTTTCTCTGAAAAGACAGCACTTACAGCAAAAACCCTGAAGGGAATGATTCTACTCACCAGAACAAATTCAATAAGCTGTAGTTGTTCTGGTGACTATAGTGTCCCTTTAACATTGCAGTACTAAGTGCAAAAGGGTCACAGCGCCCAGACTACTTCAATTAGCTGAAGTGGTCTGGGTGCCTACAGTGTCCTCTTAGTATTTCAAAACCAATAATACTTGTTTATTAAAGAGGAAAAATGTATATGAAATCTCTCACACACTCTGACTTACAATGGTGATTCCAAATCCACATACAGTGATATAGAAATTTCAAAAAAGTGATTATAGTGATATTTATTAAAGAGGAGACAGATATCAAAACTATATCCCACTTGTGCCAGGGGATTTTTTTTTTTAATTTATAAATTTTAATGTAAAAAATATTCTGTTTTTATTATATGCAGGAAGATGGCAGATTGGTTGCACCGACTACAAGACTGCCTGCAAAACAGAACTTCTGTTTTCCTACTTTACCACTGGTATGTAGATACAATGTACAATAGTGCAAAATAAAGTCCCATGTTAATAATGTGCAAACATGGGATGAGACTATCTATATTAATAGATTTATGAAATAATATTGTTGTTCCTTTGCAGCCCCAAATAGGAGCCAGGCCTCTGTCTCCAATGCAGATGTCACATTTTACTGAGAGCTACGTAGGTGTACAAGAGGAAGACCTATTTACTGACAATGGTATGTTTGCAAAGCATGACTATGTGAAAGACCGTTCATCCATTTATTTGGTAATATTCTGAATCAGAGCAATTAAGCAATATGGTATTTGCTAAATCTGATTAAAGCAATATTGCCAGCAGAGTAATACCATTTTCAGATAACTGAATTATAGAGAGCATAGTAGTAAATACCTGTTGAAAATGTGACTATTTTCCAGGGGGCTGATGGCCTCTTCTATGAAAACTGTCACTTCACCAGAATTTAACCCCTTAAGGACACATGCCATTTGTGACACGTCATGATTCCTTTATATTCCAGAAGTTTGGTCCTTAAGGGGTTAAACTACTGAGTACAACATTGAAGATCACCTAGAACCTGTGTTAAACGTTTCTTAATGAGATGCGCCATATACTTTTGAATTTTTTAAAGACATATAGAAAGTGACATCATAGTCTAGTTCAGACTAGGCAAAGCCCGGACAAACATTGCAGATGAGGAGGAGAAATAGTAACATGTTTTCATTGTACCTCTTTATCTGTATGCTTTCTCTATTCTGACTGACAGGTACAAGCGAAAGAGCTTATTATAGTAATAATAAATGACTTCCATAGTTACATAGTTCTCTAGGTTGAGTAAAAAAAACTAAAGTTAATCAAGTTAAACCGTGAAGCTCATTTTTTTATGATGTTGATCCAAAAGAAGGGGAAAAAAAAACAGTTGTGGCAATTTCCAATAATGCCACAAAAATGGGGAAAAAAATCCTTCTTGACTCTATAATGACAATCAGATTTTTCCTTGGATCATCAACCAGTTTACATACATATCAATTAAATCGTTGAATATTCTGTTTACTCAAAAAAAGCATATTTGCCTTTGTTTAAATTATGTATAGAATCTAATCCTAGATCTTTTTTGGTAGAGAATTTCAGATCTTTTTTGCCCTTATTATAAAGAACCCTTTCCTCTACTGTAAGTGAAATTACCTTTTTTCCAGTCTCAATGGATGACCTCTTATCTGTTGTATTTTTATGCTAATGAACAGGTTAACACATAGTGGTTTGTACTGACCCTGTATATATTTGTATAGTGCTATCATATTCCCTCTGAGATGCCTTTTTTCTAAAGAAAAGAAATTAAGGTTTTTTAGCATTTCCTCATAACTAATGTTTTCCATTGTCCATACTAATTATGTAGCTCACCTCTGCACTTTATCTAGTTTTGCAATATCCTAGTTTAAAACTGGTACCCAAAAGTGTACCGGATATTAAAGGTGGTGATTACCATTGATTTGTAAAGGTGCAAACTTATATTTTGGGTAAACTTATACATGTGTATTTACACCTGTACTTGATACTATTTAGTGTGAATTGTTCCTTATTGGTATGTAAAAATGTAGTCCGTGATGGGAGGGGAAGGTGTGGTGGGAATAAGTAAAAAACATTTAGCCCTGAGGCAACTATATACAGAAGGACGTGCCAGGACGAAGCGTCCGGTGTCCGAATAGAAAGTATCGGCCCAATGGAGCCAGAATGGGGGAAGGGTAATTGTAAAATATATATAGTTAACCACTTGTACCCTTAGGGTGTATTCGGATATGAGTGTCACCAGCTACCACTGGTTAGTCACATGTCTAGCATATTAGTCTCTAATGGTACAGTCTCAAAGAGTAACCATTTACCAATTTTTTACCCAGTAACCAAAGTTATAACACAGAGATCAAACATATTAAGCATATCAAGCATATTAAGCATAGTAAAATATAAGGTGAGCAACCAAATTAGTGTATTTCAACATTCTCACGTGTCACCATGAGTCCTCGTTTAAGAGGGTCAGGATCGCTCTTCGCCAGCCGGCTGATAGCGTGTAAAAGTCTCATTTGTGTTTTGTCATAGTAATCCAATCCTTAGAGATTTTTGTGGGTGATTTGCGAGCGTCTTTAGTGTAGGTATTGTCTTCTTGGTGGTCGATAGCAATGCCCCAATCTTTCAACAATTTCATCCCGTCCGTCACAGATCTGATCTGATGCTCTGTACCATTCTTTTTGACAATGAGACGTGTGGGGTAACCCCATTTATATGAAATCTCGGTGTCTCTTAATGCTTTGGTAATTGGCATAAATTCTTTGCGTTTCATTAGGGTAGCTGCTGACAGGTCCACGAACAGCTTGATCTCTGTATATTGCGCCGGTATGTTGTCGGCGATCCGCGCTGGGCGCATAATTCGTTCTTTAGAGGTAAAATGGTGCACACGGGTGATTACATCTCTGGGTATAGATGGTGCAAGGAATCTGGGCTTCGGCAGCCTGTGTACGCGGTCCAAACAAAGATCTCGATCTGTGAGTTCCGGGCACAATGTTTTGAAGAGGGTTGTAGTGTATTCCCTCAATTCTAACGGCCCAATATCCTCAGGTATCCCTCTCAGACGTATATTGTTGCTTCTATCACGGTCTTCATGATCAGCTGCTTTTGCTGTTAGGAAGGCGATTCTTTCTTCCATAGAGTCATATGCTCCTGTAAGAGTGTTGTGAGCTTCGATAATTTCTTCAGATTTATCCTCCAATAAGGAGGTGCGTTCCCCAATCGCTTGGACATCTGCCCTTACATCACGGGCCAGTTTGGAGAAGTCTGTTTGGAGAGATTGTTGCAGCTCTTGCAGCATCCTTTGGAGTGCTGTTTCTGATGCTGGTATGGTATTCCCCAGCGAGATGGAGGTGCTGTCGCTCCTATCGGAGCACGCCATAGGCGACGATGGGCCGCCGGCGCCATTTTGTGGAGTCCGCCGCAGAGGTGTTAAGGCCACGACTTGCATCGTTGCTGGGCGTAATTTGTTTGTTTTTTTGCTTCTCTTTGGGCCATGGCTATCTCGGGTGTCGGGTGGTTATGTTTGGGAGCTGGTGAAGGTCGGTATTGCTCTTCTATTCGCTGTAAAATATATACCCTCGTTGGAGCTGACGGCTCACACAACCATGTCCTCGAGCTGCCAGGCCACGCCCCGCAAAGTTATATTTTGAGCATGTGAATCAACACCCCTTTTATACATGAAAGCACCTTACTAGCTTTTGCAACGGCAGACTGGAATTGCATACTGTTGCCTAGTTCGTGATCTATAATTGTTTCCAAGACCTTTTAATTTAATGTTATCCCTGACTCTACCCCATTTAATGTATAAGTGCTTGTAGGTTCTTCATTCCAAATTTTATTACTTTACTTTTATCTGTATTGAATCTCATCTGCTACTCTCCTGCCCAGTTCCCCAATTTATCCAAATCACTTTGTAGAGTTCAGACTGTATTATCTTACCTAGTTTTGTATCATCTGCAAACACGGACAAATGACTTTCAATATCCACTTAAAGATCATGTATAACTAGAATAAAGAAAAGTGGACCCAGGAGAAAACTCCACTTATTACTTTTGTCCAATTTGAACATTTCCATTTACATATCTGCAGTCTGTCTTTAAGCCAGTGTTCTATACAAGAACACAGTGTTTCGTCTGAACCAACAGGTTTTTTTTTTACTAGTAACCTTTTGTGTAGAACTGTATTCAAATGTTTTAGCAAAATCCAAATAGATCATATCTACCTGATCACCCTGATGTATTGTTATATATTTCTACTCATTTTCTCATAGAACGCTTATTAAATTAGTTTGGCATGACCTGCCTTTCATAAAACCAATTTGATTCTTGCTAATAATAATTTTGTTCAAAATTAATTCTTCAAATAATTTCCCAACCACACATGCTCACACGTCTGTAGTTTCCATGTTCAGCTTTTAAACCCTATTTAAATATAGGCACAACATCTGCTTTTCTTTAAGAAAAGAATCCTGAATAATTACTGTAACGGACGCCTTCCGTTGACGTATGCTCCTAGCGCTTCCTGAGGACTCCCAGCACTGCAGACGACACCACAACCACCGCAGACTCCACAACCGCCGTAGCTTAACTGGAGCCGCGCCGTCTTCCTTCCACCCTGAATGAACCTCCAGCATTCAGGACCTTGTGGGAAAGACCGCTCCTCCAGGAGAGGGTATCAGGAACAAGAACTAAGTGATTAAAGCTCAAGGGAGTATGCAGAGCATAGCAATCCCCAGTGTGATATAGCAGGTCCCTCCAATAACGAGACAAGGCTACGTATTGAGGGTCAAGAAGAACTCTCTTGTTTAATTACACACACTCTGCTTTTATGCAATTCTCCCCTGCAAGGGAGACGCCCACATCCAATTAAACATTACCCAATCACACAATGGTTACCTCCCACAGATTCCCTCCCCTTAGCCTGAGAGGTAACCCAATTATAACATACAGTTTAAACATACATTTTTATACATTTTTATAACTTTAAAACTATACATCCAATATTAATAAAAACAGTTCAAAAGTTGGAACACTGCTCCCAAGTATTTAAAGGGCCAGGAACAGCATACAAAAACATCCATTGGGCCCAAATACAAGTCTCAAAGGGCAATACCTTCCAGGGCCATAGTTGCAGGGCAGGAGGCTATCAATAAGTCCTCTCCAATGCCCAGTGGCAAATGGCAGTTTGTCACAATTACAAATAGTGGTAAAGATATTTATACTAAACTTCCTAAGCACCTGTGAGTGAATACCATCTGGCCATGTGGCTTTGGTTACACTAACATTACTTAATTTCTGAAGCACGGTGTCCTCAGTCAACCAATCACATGTTTGCTGTATGGCTTTTTTTAAGGGGGATATTTTAGATGTATAGCCATAGATTCTTCTTTCCTATATACTGAAGAGAAATAGTTATTTAGAATTGTTGCCTTGTCCTCATCCTCACCCATCTCACTTTCCAATGGACCAATACGTTCACTCTTAACCTTTTTGGCATTAACATACTTTTTGGGGTTGGCCTTGCTCTCTATGGCTATGAGCTTTTCACTTTCGAGTGTAGCCCATCTAATGGTACTTTTGTAAACCGTATTGACATGCTTATAATTGTTATAGGAAGCAATCAACCCATCTGATTTAAATGTTTTGAACACCCTTTTCTTATATTTTAGCCTGCCTGTGTCTTAGTATTTTTGCTTGTTGGCATAGTTACTAACAAAAGTACTTGTCAGGATGCAGTTGGATTATTATAAATGTAATAAATGGATTCCTTTTGAAAAAGAATCTTCCGTCATTATATTCATGCCTGAAAACCTTCATGTTCCCTCTGGCTTGACATTTCCCCATTCCTCCTGTGGGTGTACAAACATGGAACTTAGACAGAGTTTCCTGGTAAAAGTGGTAAATGCAGCAAAGAAGGGGTAGTCTCACCATATAAGTGGGTGGGATTTTCAGTTTTTTTGGTATCTGGACAGGGCAAACTTCCCCTTCCCATGAAAATGGGTGTTTGACTTGGAGTCCTGGCTAATACCTACCAAGTTTCTGAAATACCTGGTGAAACTTGGTAATTTTCCAAGTATGTAGATATGGTGGATTTTCAATTTTTAGTATATGTGGACTAAACAGCTTTTTTATTTTATTAAATGCCTCCCGTACTCATGCTTAACCGTTTCTCAACCAAAGAGGAGAGCAGCTTATAACAAAGATATTCCACTGCTCATCCATCTGGCAGTGAATGGGTTAATGCCCACACAACATGAGACTTAAAACAAGACCAACGTTAATTATTATTTCTCTTCTGCCTCAGTAAGCAATTCTTCCTCTACAATAACCGTGTGTAATACAGATGACTGGAATTTTGTGGTTTTGGCATCATTGAGGGCTTTGGGGATTATGCAAATGTGCTTATGAAAATGTGGTCTTTTGTATTTCTGTAATCCCCTGTACATAGAGAGAAAATACTCCAACATTTGCCAACAACTGAACTACAGTACAACAATGATAATATTTAGACATATATACAATGGGATGTATCATTTTTATTATCAATTTCCAAACTGATTTGATCTGAATTGCCGAATTACAGTGATTAGTCTGGCTATTCAAGCAAAGGGTAGAGAGCATCTTATGTAATATCAAAGGGTTTAGTTAAAGTAGCCAACAATAAACACATAATTCTGTATTAATATCTTATATGGTTTATCCGCTTTATATTGAGATGAGTGTATTAGTCACATTTCTGTGGACTTCATATTTCTTTTTTTTTCCTAAAAACCTATTGATTTTTAAAAAAGCAATCATACATTTACCATATCAGATACAATTTACTATCACAGGGAAATGACTAGATATGATAAATGATTTCCAAACCTTTCCCTAATGGTGTTTAATGGAAAATAGTATGTACGCGTTAATAAAAAAATAAAATTTTAAATATCATTATAATATAGTGGTTCATACTCATGTTGTGGGTTTCTTTTACTCCCCCGCTGTAGTCCTTCCAAATTGAATTAAAGTACTTGCTTTGTTTCATCTCTGATGACTACTTTGATCCATAAATACAATATGTAAATTAAAAAAAATACAAAACATAAAACCACATTTCTCAAATAGTAACTTTGTGCAGCATGCATCCAAAGTGTTCTTAAATGTTGCTTCCCATAGATAAAATGTGTCCCCAGTGGACACCTTAAAGAGTGATATGATTAATGATAGCAATGTGGGACTAGAGTGACATAGAACACAAGCAGGATTATTTACTATTAAAGTAAGAATTCAATGTGAATTTCATATTGAAGGCCAGAGTAGCCAAAGTGAAAGCATACTTAAATAGAGCCAAAGTCTGGAAAAGAAAATCCTAGAATGGTAGGGATGTGGAGAAGGTTTAAAATAGAAATTTGTATTAAAAAATACAATGCAAACACTGTGAATATTATATCAATAATCTGCTCAGAAAAAAAATCTATATATTATTATTATTATTATTTATATAGCGCCAACAAATTTTGCAGCGCTTTACAATGTGTGGACTGATAAACATGTAATTGTAACCAGATAAGTTAGATGCCCAGAATTTTAAATTGAGCCCTATATCTTATGGGAAGCCAATGCAGGTACTGACAGAGGGGTGAGGCGTGGGAGGTGCAGGCGGAGAGGAAGATGAGTCTCGCTGCCGCATTCATTATAGACTGTAAAGGGGCAAGTTAGGAACACGTAAGACCACTGAAAAGCGGATTGCAGTAGTCCAGACGAGAGAGGACAGTGGCATGGACCAGTACCTTAGCTACATCTGGCATTAAGTAGGGGTGGAGCTGATGAGATTACAAAGAGAGGCAGTAGTCCAGGCGAGAACAGATGAGTTTACAAAGGGAGGCAGTATAGTTCGAGAACAGATGAGTTTACAAAGGGAGGCAGTATAGATTGAGAACAGTAGGGGACCAAGGACCGAACCTTGGAGGACACCAACACAGAGGGGTTGGGGGGAAGAGACAGAGCCAGAGAAAGAAACAATAAAAAAACGCAGGGAGAGGTACGAGGAGCACTAGGAAAGAGCAATATCTCCTAGACCAAGATCATGGAGGATGAGAAGAAGCTGTTGATTATCAACAGTGTCAAAAGCAGCATAAAGGTCAAGTAGAATTAGGATAGAATAGTGACCATTAGATTTTGCAGTGAGTAGATCGTTGGATACTTTAGTCAGAGCCATTTCCACAGAGTGCTGAACGTGGAAACCAGACTAAACTGGGTGGAGCAGAGAGCTGGACTCGAGGAAGTCTGTCAATCTCGCATCCACAACTCTTTCAAGGATCTTGGACGCAAAAGGCAGTAGCGAGATAGGGCAGTAGTTGGGAGCTAGAGTCAAGCTTGGGCTTTTTTAGAATTGGGGGCTACAGTTGCATGTTTTAAGGGTGATGGAAATATGACAGAGGAGAGGGAGAGATTAAGAATTTTAGTGAGAGGCAAAGCAAGAGAAGGAGACAGAGTACGGATGAGATGGGAGGGAATAGGAACAAGGAAGCGGGTGGTGGGGCGGGAGGACCGGAGCAGAAACCTCTTCCGCTGTAGCTGGTGCGGATGAACATAGAACAGCAGAGGGAGTGAGGTTGGGAAAGTATTGTAAGGGAAAGGAGAGAGATGAAAGATTGCTTCCCTTTTTGTAGAGATCTTGTCAGGGATGTGAGTTGCAAAGTTTGTGGTCCTTATATACCTGATGCTCAGTGATTGCTAAATCTTCTAATAAAAAAAAGAGGATGAGAGGAGGAAAAAAGAAAGGAAGCAACCCTGATAGGGGATAAGAGGTGGGCTAAAATAACCTTATATGGTTATAAGGTACCTACTGCGAGCTAATCAAGTCAGGGCTGGGCGGCTAATGAGAAGATAAAAAGCAAGGTGGCTAAGAAGAAATGTTGGCAGAGCCAGGCTGGAATAGTAGGCAGAGCCAGGCTGGAATAGTAGGCAGAGCCAGGCTGAAGCGTAATCCAAAGCCTTTTTTTGATTTTATTTCTGAGAAATGTAACATATAATAGTGAGTATTGTATGAATTCATCTACATTAAAGTTTCACAGGTGCAGTGAGTATAAAAAGTCTATACGCCCTCATGAAATTGCCGGTTTTTGAAGTGTAAAGAAAAAGAACAATGTACTTGTCAGATGTTTTACAGCTGCAATGTGATCTTCCATTAACAAAAATCAGGAGAAAAAACAAATAGTTAAATATAAGGAGCATTTTAAATAGGCTTTAGCACTTCATTTCAATTCAATTAGGCCTGACTGGTAGCATAGGACTTGAAATATTAAGCCGTTTATATAGATGCCCACACCACAGTGCATTTTAGCACTTCATTTCACTTAAATATATATTACATGTATCCATTTTTTAAAGTGACTGTCACTTTCTGGGTTCTTTGCATATTTTGTAAAGACCCCTGATGGTGACATCTCCGCATGTTGTGGCGCAGCAGAGATGAGTTGTACTTAATGCTGTCCTCTACACTCTTTTTTTCTTCAAACTCCTGGTGTTTCCTGCCAGGAGGCATTGTCAGTGCTGTACACTTGCACATGCCCGAGAGTACAACACTGATGTCTATGGAGAATCCAGGAGCTTCTATGGATATTTTCTCGCAATATAGATGCGATGCCTTATTCCAGTGACGCTAGTGATAGCTGGAGGGAGTGACAAAAAGGTAGCTCCACCTTTTGTCAACTTGAGGATTCTGCATAAGACAAAGTAGTTCTTCATTTGTCTTATGATATCTTTTGTCTGCATATGAATCTCAATAGAATTCCAATGCAGTCTTTATGAGAATTTCATAAGGATTTTAACTTTATGAAATGCTAGAAAAAAAATATTTTCGGTTGATATAGCCACTTTAGCGGAGATATCTTGATTAGTTGCAGTTACAAACCTGACTTTTTTTATTTGCACGTAGATGAGCTAAGTTTAAAGTATAGTAATGTAGAGAGAGCAGAGTATTAAGATAATGCTTTTAATCTCCCAATAAAACAATTAGAAAGTCCTATTCATTTCAGTGATAGACTAAATAACCTCTAGAAGCCACCATGCTGCTGTTGGTAAATGTTTCCTTTTGGAGCACGGAAGCTGTCACTAGTTGTAAACAATTGCACAGAAAATATTGCAACAGGCATGAAAAATAGCCTTTTCTAGAAAAGTATATGTGGCACATCATGTCGGATAATCAACTGTGGGGTTTACAATCTGCACTATATTTGTCATTTTCATGTTTGCATATTTATAGCAAGAGATACAAAATGCAAGTGAAAAGTACCTTCAGCTGTGTTGTTAGTGATGTTTACTGTCATTTTTTTTATCCACTGTTTATTATTGTACCTTGATGACTGTTTACACTATATTTAAACAGTTTATTGGCAGTAACCCTTTAAATATCAGTGGTTTATTCACTAAATTGCAAATTGTGCAACAAATTACTCAAAGTATAATAACACATGAATTGAAGAATATTAACATTTTTGTTGTTGTGACCGAAGATTTGCAATAGCCTTGCTAATTCTCCACAATTTCTGGATTAGTGAAAAAGCAGCAAAATTGAATTTTACATTAATTTATGAAGAGCTACCCAAGTATATCAGAGACCTAAACACAGATTATTTGAATGTCAGTTGACTTCATATCAGGTGTAACAACCCCAAATTACCTTTATTAGAGAATAACCCATCAAAATGAGAAGAAAGAACTTTCTTAAATACATTGATTGAACTGGATCTTTGTTTAAAATTCTTCACTTAAATCTATGTACTTAAGCAGAACTTTCTCACAGTGTGGAAGTTAGGCAATGTTGACTTTCGCCTCATTAGGAACCTCCTTAATGAGCTGAAAAGACACGACTCCGGCAGATAAAAGCCTTAAAGTGTTAGCGATTCTTTACCTGCTTGTCAGCAAGAGAAAGCTCAAATATGTATATCTGATGCACAGAAGTCACACATATTATCCCAGCAGATTACATTGTTTTTTCTGTGTTGCTACATTCCCTCTGCCAATGGGTATGGTCTGCGGGGTTTAGCCTACAACCCTACTTATCAGTTAGCCCTTTCATTGTCATATGCATAAAAAAATTACTGTTTGGTTTACTACTGACTTAAAACTGTGGTTCTATATAATTCCTTTCCGTATGCATTTTTTTATACTAAAAGCTGGATTTATGTAATAGTAAACCTGCACCTCCCAAGTGTCCCTATTTAGGAGGGGCAGTCCTTATTCTGGGGCTCAAATCCCTCTGTCCCTCTTGTCTTTCCTATTATCCTTCTTTTCTAGGATCTCCACATTGTTGGTGTGTCCGAGTGTATAACAGTAATATGTTTAGAAATCAGTGTGTGTAAATAAGATACATCGTTCTTGTGCTAAATTACATTTTAGTTGAATAAATTGTTATTTGCAAGTCACATAATATTTCTCAGAACAGCCGTGCCCTTGGCCACACCACCTCTCACATTCAGAACAGCCTGCCCCCCCTGGCCACACCCACACACACCCCTAAAATTAAAGTGTCCCTCTTTGTCCATTTGAAATGTTGGGAGGTGTAAATCTATATCTACAAGGAAGACTTTGGGGTATATGATCCATATCAATTAAACTGTGAACAACATTCTCTCCCCGCAACCTGATTCCTCTCCGGAAACTTTCATCAAAACAAAACACTAAGCCCTCAATGAACACTATCCTGGCAACCTACTTTTCTACCCTACCCTTACCTTTTGTGTAACATTACCCCACTCCCTCCAGCATGTAAGCTCATTGAGCAGGGCCCTCAATCCCCCTGTTCCTGTGTGTCCAACTCGTCTGGTTACAAATACTTGTTGCCACACTACCATCTGTCTCAATGGGACATCAGGAAATATTTGGGAAGGTTTTTGAATTCAGCAACCTGGTGCTTGCCACCTTGGTAAAAGCTGGGACTGCATGGAAAACATTAGTTTGGAAATATCCCAAATTAGCAGTGAATACTAGTTAAATAACGTCTGGTAGCAAAAGCAACACTGTTATTAAAATTCTCTTTAGATTATGTAATTTTTAATCCATTGTTTTCTGTTTTCTATGTCCGTAGAATCTCAGCAGATCCACCACTGCACTCCAGAAACACAAACAATTATCTAATGAGTTACAAACAGGATCAGTTTGTTATATACTTACGAGTGATTTAGAATTTACAGATTTGCCAATGCTTAGTGTACAGAAGGCTGTGTGGACTTTGAGTAGAATATAACAGTGCTTACCAATCTAGTTCTCAAGACATACTAAAGGTCCAGGTTTTGGTCTTATTCCCATTGAAAAAAAAACTTGGAAAGTTAAATCCCAGACTGTTTATGCTCTGAAGACTGGATGGAGATAGGGGATAGAGGATGTAGTTGCAAATAGTAACTCCGAAGGTTGGAAATGTAGCTGTAATTTATTTATTTATAAAATATTTTACCAGGAGGGATACATTGAGATTTCTCTTGTTTTCAAGTATCTCCTTGGTCCACAAAACATTACATTGTTACCATAGGATACAATATTACAAAAATACAATATACAAACTATATATATATATATATATATATATACATACACATATATACATTTAATATATATAATAGGTAATAAGTATAGTCAACCATGGCAAGTGCATTCTCTATTGAGGTATATTGCCATAGATTGTTTGGGATCTATGGAGATAAATACAAAGCAATTCTTCCACTGTCATTACTTATTTTATTGCAAAGCAAGAGTGCTGCAGGAAATTGGTGGGGATAGGAAACAATGAGCTGAATTCATGCTTGGACATGGACAGTGGCCGCCCAACAAATTCAGGTGCATTGAATACAGTGATTGCAAAGTGAAGTACTGATTTCAGTAGAGGGTAAATACAGAGAGTTAAAAACTTGATATAAGCCAGATATACAGTCTAAGAACCAAAAGCACCTCATCTTAATGAAGTGATTGTGGTGCATAGATGCAGTCCCTGCAGCCTTGCCTTTGAAAACAGTGCTATTTCAAAGAAACGCTGTTATCTTTCTGCAGGCGCTACGTCAATCAGAGAGTCAGTAGGGGCTTTGAACTGAATGCCCAGTGTCAGCACGCAAAGTATGGCGATGAAGGAAGCTGGGTGTGCGTCCAGTGCTCTGTTTGAAAAGCAATGCTTGTTTAGGGGAGTATTGTTCTGGCGTGAACCATATGTCCTCAATTTCTCTCTGTGAGAAGCATTTCATTAGACATAAGTCATTATGCTCAATGACTTCACAGAAGGCTGAATGGGCTGCTGTGAGGAGTTTGTCTTGGCATTTAAGTAAAGGTATGTTTAACTGCAATTTTTGATGATTCTTTTTAAAAAGGAGGGCATACTAAAAAATATATTATTAGCGTGATTCCTTAACAGCCATATAAGCTTTATGTCCCAGCTAACAGACCTTCAGAACATTGTAGTCCATAGACCAGGAATGGTTAGATACATCTGTTAGTAAACTGTAAGTCTTTTCAATACTCGACCATCCAAAATCACAAATCAAGTGCCTGCCAAAGGTTTATAGGAGTCCTGATCTTAAAACAGCTGGAGGTTCAAGCATTTGATGACCTCTGCCCTGAGAGGTCCCATTATCTTCTCTTCTCCTCTTTATACACCATAATGTGGTCAAATCTATCTGTTACAAATAAATAAAAAAAACTTTTCAGGTGCATCATACAACACAGAAAAAAATTACCTTTATACCAAGCTGTTTTTTTTATATTCTGACTTCATCAGAAAATTGTGCAACAGATCAATGTTTCTGTTTACTAGTATGCGTTTGCAAAAAAAAAATGAATTACAACTTCTCAGGACACATTTTGTTGGATTCTCAACCTTTAGAAATATACACATACAAGAAAGCACCAGTAGAGTGTTGACATTGCATTTTCCATTCTGTTTTGTATTTAACCCATTTGCCCTCAATGTCCCTCGAAGGATACCCTAAAATTGAATGTAAACATACTTTTTATTTTAGTTTTCTAGTTCATCCTGAGCATAATCTGGATTGGGGAAGTGTTAGAATGTATACAGTATCCCTTGTCTTCTGACATGTTGATAGAATTAGCATCCAAGGACACATATACGTTTTGAAACATATATTGGTTGAGAATTAAAGATGGTCAAATTCCTTAGCATTGGCTGTTTATAACATCTGCCAGCATTTTGGGGAATTTGGATTCTCAAAATGCCAGCAGATACACATTTTCACTGTATGTAGGCATTATGAAGAATGAATCATAAGATAATTATGGCAAGCTAGATTGATTATCTATGATAGATATGTTTTGGTTCAGGTGTCCGAGGTCTGCCCAATAAGTATAAATGTCCTTATCAAATAATGAATTTGGTCGGGCTAAGTGAATCTGCAGCAATCACTTGGCTCGGATGCATTCTGGGTCCGGATTAAAATCAGTGCTTTACACATTCAAACTCAATACAAAGTATTGGATTTGGAGGATTCACAGTAGCTAATTATCATTCACTTGCTTTTTGCAAGTGAATGATAAATTGAATTACTATTTGCCCGCTTACAGTGCTAACAGCCAGCAGGCAAATAGTTTAAAAACCTGCAACAATGCTATGACTAACTATGTGGTGGCTGGCCAGTATTTGCTAGCCAACCACCCATTAAAAAAGTAAAAATAAATAAATCAGAAAGTGCAAGGGGTTCAATAGGACCCGCATATTACTATAAGGGAGGCTTCATCTCTTTTCATTTTTTTCTCACCTGTGTGTTTGCGAATGGGTGTTATCGTTTAATTTTCAATTATTCCATTGTGGTATTATGATTTTTTATTTACCCTTTTTTGGGTCTGAAGATTTGCAAGAAAGATTGTAAGATGGTAAGCAGCAAATTGGGACTGGGCAGCAGCAAATTTAAATATAGGGCGTGGGGATGTTTGTGTCTCCTTTATAGTAATATGGAGATCTTTTTGACCTCATAGTTTTCCCTTTTTTTTTAATGTGGGCTCTGGCCAGTTGGCACATGGTTAACCCTCGCATTGCCAAGTATTATTAAAGTAACATGGAATTATCAATTCACTTGCTTTTTGCAAGTGAATAATAATTTGCAAATATACATCCTGACAGATGAATTTGGTCCCGAATTTTTTGTAAAACCGGTGCTATGTGAATATTCTGGATCTTATACTTGGTATAAGATTTGGAATGCGAAAGCACTGATTTAAATCTGGACACCAAATGCATCCCAGCAATTGCTGCAAATTCACTCAGAACGACCGAATTCTGAGCGTATTTGGCTTTAATAAATATGAGAATTGCTATTGCGGTTGGAATTTGGTCAATTTCACCAGATTTTTTCTATTCGGACAAAATCTGCTGTTTACTGAATACCTCTGTGAATGTTACACTGTTAACTTCTGTACTAGGTTACTTTTGCTGTGTTTTGTACTGTTGTTGCCCTAACGCAGTACTTGTAGCAGGACAAAAACATAAGTAGAATAGAATAGAGTAGAAGTAAAGAGTTAGGTTCAGAGGTCAGCCTTCAACACATGCTAATAAATAACCTGGATAGGGCCGATTTCTGTGCGTAACGAATTCACTAACTTACACTGGGTCTTTACCAACTAGTTCATCGAAATTGTATGAATGCCACCCAATACCCACATACATAATAAGTGTTTTACTTTACTAGCACGGAGCATATGTACTATGTGGGGCATTTCATGCTACTCTTACAACCTGCAACAAAGCCCTGTAGAACTTTCAGAGATCTACCTTCTTCCTTTCCCCTGCAGGGCATTGCAGAATTGTATTTGCCGTCAGCTGATATATACCTTACAGTATACCTAAAACCCTCCTCCTCACTATGGCTGAATTAGGCCAGTGTACTTTAGGGGTATTTTTCAGCCTGAGAAGGGTTTCTACAGTGAAAAAGTATGGCAAAATGTTCAACCCCTTTGTGTTCTACAAAAGGACTGACTCAGTTAGCATCAGTGGAGAAATTAAACATTAAAACTAAACCAGCACTTGAACAGTGAACTCGAATAGTGAACTGTTCATGTTTATGTTCAAGGTAAGGAATGTGTATACTAACTTTCCCTATTTCCATGATAAAGTTTTGTTTCTCTCATTTTATTTTTGTCTTTTTTTATGTGTAAACAGAGGCGGCTCTAGACTTTATGAGGCCTTAGGCGAAACGCAAACATGAGGCCCCACTAACAAAAAAGTGTCACATATACACATTGACGCACTGTCTACCTGTGTATGTGCCTGAGAGTGTGTCTGACAGAGAGTATCCTTGTGTGTGCGAATGTATGTCTCTGTGAGCATGTTTGTGTTTTTGTCTGAGACCCTATGTGTATGGGGTAGCTGATGGTGAGAGGGAGCGGGGGGTGTGATGGTGAGAGGGAGTGGACGGTGATGGTGAAAGGGAGCGGGGGGTTGATGGTAATGTGAGAGGGAGCAGGGGGTGATAGTAATGTGAGAGTGAGAGGGGGTAATGTGAGAGTGATGAGGGGGTTAATGTGAGAGTGAGGGGGTTAATGTGAGAGTGAGAGGGGGTAATGTGAGAGTGAGAGGGGGTAATGTGAGAGTGAGAGGGGGGTAATGTGAGAGTGAGAGGGGGGTAATGTGAGAGTGAGAGGGGGGTAATGTGAGAGTGAGAGGGGGTAATGTGAGAGTGGGGCGCGTAATGTGAGAGTGGGGGGGTAATGTGAGAGTGGGGGGGTAATGTGAGAGTGGGGGGGTAATGTGAGAGTGGGGGGGTAATGTGAGAGTGAGAGGGGGTAATGTGAGAGTGAGAAGGGGGTGATTTGAGAAGGAGGGGGTGATGGTGAGTGGGGGGAAGCTGAGGGTGGTGACGGAGGGTTATGCTGAGGGTGGTGATGCTGAGGGTGGTGGGGGGTAATGCTGAGGGTGGTGAGGGGTGATGCTGAGGGTGGTGATGCTGAGGGTGGTGGGGGGTGATGCTGAGGGGGGTGATGCTGAAGGTGGTGGGGGGAGTGATGCTGAGGGGTGGTGAAGCTGAGGGTGGGGTGAGGCTGAGGGTGGTGGGGGGTGAGGCTGAGGGTGAAGGGGTAATGGTGAGGGTGGTGGGGGTGAGGCTGAGGGTGGGCAGGGGTGAAGCTGAGGGTGGGCAGGGGTGAAGCTGAGGGTGGGCAGGGGTGAAGCTGAGGGTGGTGGGGGGTGAAGCTGAGGGTGGTGGGGGGTGATGGTGGTGGGGTGATGGTGACGGTGGTGGTGGGTGTAGCTGAGGGTGGTGGGGGTGAGGCTGAGGGTGGTGGGGGTGATGGTGGGGAGGGGTGATGGTGAGGGTGGTGAGGGGTGATGGTGGTGGGGGGTGATGGTGGTGGGGGTTAAGCTGAGGGTGGTGGGGGGTGAGGCTGAGGGTGGTGATGGTGGATGATGGTGGTGGGGAATGAGGCTGAGGTTGGTGGGGGTGATGGTGACGGTGGTGGGGGGTGAAGCTGATGGTGGTGGTGGGTGTAGCTGAGGGTGGTGGGGGTGAGGCTGAGGGTGGTGGGGGTGATGGTAGGGAGGGGTGATGGTGAGGGTGGTGGGGGTGATGGTGGTGAGGCTGAGGGTGGTGGGGGGTGAGGCTGAGGGTGGGGAGATGGTGGTGGGGGTGAGGCTGAGGGTGGGGTGATGGTGGTGGGGTGAGGCTGAGGGTGGTGATGGTGGGTGATGGTGGTGGGGAATGAGGCTGAGGTTGGTGGGGGTGATGGTGGTGGGGGGGGGGTGAAGCTGATGGTGGTGGTGGGTGTACCTGAGGGTGGTGGGGGTGATGGTGGTGGGGGTGAGGCTGAGGGTGGTGGGGTTGATGGTGGTGGGGGGTGAAGCTGAGGGTGGTGGGGGGTGATGGTGGTGGGGGTGAGGCTGAGGGTGGTGGGGGGTGATGGTGAGGGTGGGGGTGAGGCTGATGGTGGTGGGGGGTGAAGCTGAGGGTGGTGGGGGTGATGGTGGTGGGGGGTGAGGCTGAGGGTGGTGGGGGGTGAGGCTGATGGTGGTGGGGGGTGAAGCTGAGGGTGGTGGGGGTGATGGTGGTGGGGGTGAGGCTGAGGGTGGTGAGGGTGATGGTGGTGGTGAGGCTGAGGGTGGGGTGGTGGGGGTGAGGCTGAGGGTGGTGGGGTTGATGGTGGTGGGGGGTGAAGCTGAGGGTGGTGGGGGGTGATGGTGGTGGGGGGTGAGGCTGAGGGTGGTGGGGGTGATGGTGAGGGTGGGGGTGAGGCTGATGGTGGTGGGGGTGAAGCTGAGGGTGGTGGGGGTGATGGTGGTGGGGGGTGAGGCTGAGGGTGGTGGGGGGTGATGGTGAGGGTGGGGGTGAGGCTGATGGTGGTGGGGGGTGAAGCTGAGGGTGGTGGGGGTGATGGTGGTGGGGGTGAGGCTGAGGGTGGTGAGGGTGATGGTGGTGGTGAGGCTGAGGGTGGGGTGGTGGGGGTGAGGCTGAGGGTGGTGGGGGTGATGGTGGTGGGGGTTGAAGCTGAGGTTGGTGGGGGGTGATGGTGATGGTGGGGGGTGAAGCTGAGGGTGGTGGGGGGTGATGGTGGTGGTGGGGGGGTGAAGCTGAGGGTGGTGGGGGTGATGGTGGTGGGGGTGAGGCTGAGGGTGTTGGGGGTGATGGTGGTGGTGGGGGGTGAAGCTGAGGGTGGTGGGGGGTGATGGTGGTGGTGGGGGGTGAAGCTGAGGGTGGTGGGGGTGAGGCTGAGGGTGTTGGGGGTGATGGTGGTGGGGGGTGAAGCTAAGGGTGGTGGGGGTGATGGTGGTGAAGCTAAGGGTGGTGGGGGTGATGGTGGTGGGTGAGCCTACCTTTCCCTGGTGGTCCAGTGGGCTCCCTGGTGGTCCGGTGGCCCCTGCTCCCGGTCTGCAGCTCCACAGAGCTGCAGACCGTGTAATCTCGCGAGATTCAGAGCGTTGCCGTGGTAACCCGCGGCAACGCTCTGATTGGCCAATTCTCGCGAGTCACATGGTCTGCAGCTCTGCACACTGCGGAGCTGCAGACCAGTGTCTGCGGTGGCCGGCCTGGCAGCAAGGAGGGGCCTCGCACCCGGCGGCATACTGGGCAAGCCGCCGGGCCCCCTCCTGGTGTCAGGTCTTCGGTCACTGACCGAGGACCTGACACACTCTGCCAACAGGCGGTTTAGGCGGCCGCGAGGCCCCCGCCAGCGTGAGGCCTTAGGCGGCCGCCTAAACCGCCTAATTAGAGAGCCGCCTCTGTGTGTAAATATGTCTCTATTATGACCATTAAAGCGACACTTCAGATACGTCTAGCACTTCAACTCTCTGAAATGCTTTAAATGTGAGGAGTTTGAACTATTTTTCATTTTACAGAAAGATCTGTTTTATATAGTAATTGGCACTTTTATAAATTAACCTTGTTACACCCCTCTGGCTGTCAGTCAGACAACTGTTGCTTCCTGGTTGTTTTTTTCAGTGGGGCTAAACTCAAGAGGCAGCAATTTCCCAGAGTACCTGCCTTGCAATGACTTCTCATTGAGCTGCATTGGGAAGTCTGTGATTGGACAGCCACTGAAAGTCTTGGCTGGGCTAGAAGGGGAGGACTTGCAATGACTTCAGACAAGAGAACTGCAGCTTTTGCAAGCTATATTTCAATATACCCTAATGAAAAAATGCATAATTAAATGCATGCATGTTTTCTTTGGGATAAATCTAATAAAAAGTGATTTGTGTTTTTTTGTTTTATTTGGACAGTGGAGCGTCGCTTTAACAGGAGAGCTCAATTTAGCCAGCTTAATCAATCTTAGGACTCGAAACATAGCACCTCATTCCACACTTATCCAGTAATATTATAGTCGGCAGTAAATTGTTTTGATCATGTTATGTGTTACAAATATAGTTATTTTATAAAGGGTTTTATACTAAAGTTATGCCAAGGAAGCAATTATGGCTTAGGCCAGTCATAATTCCGATAAAATAATTTCTGACATTAATAATGCAACCACAGTTAAACTATTTCTTTTTTCACCATTTTAAAGGTCAAATGATAGCATTTACTATCCGGGTGTATAGAGCTACTCTAAAACAGCTACATTTATTGTGATGGAATGAAAATATCAAATATCGTATACCCAGCTCTGATTCTTTATAAATGTACCTCCCAAAAAAAACATTCGGGATAAAAAAAAGATAATTAGATCTTGCAACAAGGATTTCACAAGATTGTTTATTTCAGGATTAATTTGATTATTATTTTAGGGAACATACCGAACAAGTGTTCTTGAAATCACATTAACTCATGCCCTTCTGTCCCTTGAATATTTGGGACTGACAGCTTAATACAATTGTACCAAGTGAATCCTGTAATTACATATATCACGCAGTCTGAGTGTGTTACATTTCTTTTCCGCTTCTCCGGGAGATGGAGGAATGAAAAGAAAGTCGGCCTTTAAAACCTATAATAAGTTAATCACGTTAATCGTACATAACATGACGTCAGCCTACTAAACGCATTTGCCTTATGGACAAGCGAACCGTTTGGTTAAAATGGCTTTTGTTTTGACTATGAAAATACACAAGCTTGGTTCAGTTGACATGTACTCTTAAGTTTTTTGTCCACCCCTTCTCTGTCCCTCATTCATACGAATGCAGACACCGTCAAGAATACATTGTAGTCCCATGTAATGATACTAGTGACTCTTTAAATGGGGGTTTTCATTCACACTTTGCCATTAAAATAGAAAAGCCTTTTGGTCGTGACCATACAAGCATAATAAATTGTGTATGTTTGTGATACTGAATGCATTTTGCCCATATGCTGCACTGCACAGCACCATGAATAAGACATTTACCGAATCAGTCCCACCACATTAAACAGAAAAACAATCTTTATTCATGGTAACTTATCAGTTTCAATTAATCAACTCTAACAATGGAATTTCTGATGTGCTTAAGCAACTTGAAAGCAATAGGTCATCTCCAGGGCAGCCTTGTTGTGTCTTTGTGCCTTTGGCTTCAAACAAAGCCACTTCGAACTGATGTAGTGAGCACAAGTTTCGATGTCCCTTTGCCTATATTTTTCATACGCTTGCAAGGAATTATCTTCTTTGCACTTTTAGCATTTTTCATGTTTGTCAACAGTCTCTAGAGTCCAGCCAGCGGACCACTTTTAGACGTCTGCTACTTCAGACCCAGCAGAAAAGATCTTTTCTGCTAGATGACCATCCTTTCTGTCCCTGTGCTGCTATGTGAATTGCATTGTGCAGACCATTCCAGTGGTTTTCAAAAGGGGTAACCATTGCTTTGATTAGGTTACACGGTTTAGCAAAGAGCTCCCTCCCACTGCCTTAGGGTCTGTGAAAGGTTTGTGACCTGTTTAGAAGTGCCAAGTGAAATGTCATGTCGCCCCTCCCAAAAGGGAGTTTCTGTATTCATTTGATCAGTCTAAAAAATGATTGGGGATGGTAAGATCAGTGCTTTTGAATTGCAATTTATAGTAGTTTACAAAAATTCACATTGTTAGAAGAGAAAACATGGAAGTACTTCTTTCTAAATTGCATTACCTGTGAAATTTCATTAGTCTTTGGAGAATATTTTTTCCATATTTAATAATATAATAGAACGTGCACTTCCAAATGTCTCATCGTGTAGTTAATGCTTTTTTGTTTATTTTAGATTTTGTCTTGTTGTAAATTTTCCTCTATAAAAATAATTAACTTTATTAAGCCATTTTAAATCAATCTTGTTCATTTAATATTGTTTGTCACCAAACAAATCTTCCCCTTGCATTCATTTATCTTACATACATGTATCTTACGTTTGATCTTTGTGAGATTTTGCTTTATTTTTTTATACATGTACATTTAACCAAATTCATGTGCATATCAAGTCTTAGATCCTCCAACATGCCACGTTTAAAATTTTAACATGAAAAAACATTTAGATAAGGTTTATTGAAAACTCGCATCCATAATATTTAAAAAATAAATTTAAAAAAGCATAGATAATTGCAGTAGTAAAAAACATACATTAATACATTAACAGTCATTAAAGTAAGAAGTTAATCATATTTAAAAAATAAATAAAATATTAAAATAGTTGTCGAAACTACTAAGCCTCAAGGATGACACTTTAATGCACCTCCTTTAAAGATTTTCTTAATTTTTTGCTTTTATTAAATACTACATGTTTTGGGCATACATATGTTTTGCTTGTTTATATATTTTTTATATGCACAACAATGTGTGTACACATATGATTATTATAATATATACTGTATATACACAATACATATTTTTCCAATGCCATCAGACTCCTGCTGTTGATCACAGCGAGAGACATGTCTAGACGCTGACTTATTGTCCATCAATGATAAGTCAATAAAGCAATCTTGAACAGAATTCATCAAAGGTTTTTTTAAGCCTGGTTTCTGTCCAATTGAATGAATTGCCCAAACTCGTTTGGATTGATGTTAAATAATGGTCATCACTCAGGCCTCTCACTAGTTTGATACTGGAATAATCAGTATGGTTTGAAGGAAGAGAACATTTAAAAATGGAATACCTCATAGGGGACAAAAAGATTTTTATTTTGCGGAATATATGCTGGTTAATAAGTTCTTTATGCTAAACTATTTTGACATTGAAAATATTTATTTCCCCAATAAAATAGTACAAATAACAGTATATAACAAATAATCTTCTAATTTGTATTAAGTTATAATGTATTTACCACTATGAATACAAAGGCGTAGAATGGCAAATACAATGTGGATCTATAAAAATCAATTTTATGTCATATATGATAATCTCTAAAATACATTTTCCCTGCTATGAGTAAAGCATAACTATTCAAAACAAATACCATGCACACGTGTTCCCGTTCAAGCCACTATTTCAGATTTTAGCAGAAATTTGAAGAATCATACAATAAAGTTTATTGGGGAAACTGGATGTATGTGTTTCAAAACAGTGTAAATTTGACAGAAGTTAACTTAATGTTTTATGTTTATAATGCCTTTCATTATGATTTATTGCTTCTTCTCTCTTCTGACCTGACTAACTCACAGGCAGACACTCAGGTGCCCAGACCTAGAATATCACAAAGACCGGACAGCACCGATGATGCCCGAATGCAAACAAGCCCCACAAACACAAAGCGGTCTTTTTTTTTTTTTTTAACGTTTATTGGTCCTTTAAGTTTGGTTCCTTGTGTTTTGCCATTTTCTACGCTGTTGAGCTGTTCTGTCACTCTATTAAACTCTACAACTCTGTGCACTCAATATGTGGACAGAATCCAAGGGAGTAATCTGTTAAAATGCATGTATTTGACATAAACGTCTCTGGTCCATTGACAATAATGATAGTGCTATTACGGATTAGCCCTTGTTAGAAAATCAAGTTTGAGACGGCTTTTATTTTTGGACATTGTGTTAAGAGGTAATCCTTTTACCCATTCATGGAGGCTGAGAAACCGTGCCAAGCAAGAAAAAAAAAAAAAAAGATCATGTTGGGATTTTGCTAATCAAATAAAATGTCAAGAAGACGTTGTACTTTTTGAAAATTAAGCAACAAATCCTTTGATTTAAAAAAAATAAAATATTAACCATCTTTTTTTTTCATTTCTTCAGAACTGCAGGTGGTATCTGACGATACTGAAGGAAATTTGGAAGGGTTCCCCACTTTC
Source organism: Pelobates fuscus (assembly GCF_036172605.1). Lineage (NCBI taxonomy): Eukaryota > Metazoa > Chordata > Amphibia > Anura > Pelobatidae > Pelobates > Pelobates fuscus. The sequence continues at coordinate 349,115,855 of NC_086320.1, read as the reverse complement.
CTACCTCCAGTGAATTAAAAGACACATTTTCGTTTTCCACTGGAATGTCCTCATATTTAATAAATCTAACAAGCAGACATACTGGTGACACACTCATAGCTATGTATTGTATTGGTGAATAAAAATGTGATAAAATATGTGATTGTTTTTTTCTCTAAAAATTCTCGAGATTCTAGGCAATGTGAAATTTTGATTAGATGAAAGGTGGGTGGCACCCAAAATATGCCTGAGAGCTCTAAAGGTCTACATTATTGCTTTTCAATTTAAATCCTTTGTTGTTATTAATTATGAAACTCTAGCCATAGATTGGGCCATAATGGCTGTTCTGTATTCCCTTTCCTGAGTTTTTTGCAATAATTGTAGAAGACATTAGACTTCATTTTTTTTCCCCACGGGAATTTCGAAATGTCAGAATGGGATGGGTATAGTCAGTGTTCTCAGAAGCTGTAAGATTTTAGGCAAAGCTTGGCTGCTGTTCAATAAAGACCACTTAAACTTGTAAATTTGTAATGTGTACAAGTTTTTAAAAATCATGTTGGCAACAATTCAGTATGTTTTACAATATGCAGTAATTCTGGCGGATAAAAGAGCAAACTGAAGGCAAAAAGGTGCAATGCAGGCAGGAGAAACCCGGGGGTATCCAAAGACCCCAAACAAGCGACGACCACCCCTCGGGAACCCTCCGAAGCCGCTGGGGCCTACTCGAGACCGAACCGAGGTGAGGCGGCCGCTCACCCCGACAGCAACGATGCACACAGCCCCTCGGTCACACATGCATCCAACCCCCCCCCCTATGGACCGGCGGGGGATATCCCGGTCTCCCCTGGGCAACATGGGTAGCCCAGCACAGCCCCACCGCAAAACTGAAACCGAGCCTGTACCAGAAAGGGGCAACTCGACACACGAGGCCCTCAAGATGGCGGTGACTGGGGAAGCTTGCCACATCGCAGCGGTCACGGAGCTCCGACTGGCCGCAATCTTCAACTCCTTCTGGGAGAAATTGGCAGCCTACATGCGACCACCCCACCTGACGACCCAGACAAAGGGCAAGTTACCAAGCCCAGTCCGGGTGACCGCACGGCGGAACTCCAACACTCTCATAGGCTCCAGGCGCCCGAAAGGCCGGCGTTGCAGGAGCGCCATCTTGAAAAAACACACCGGGAGACCTAATACCTACAGGGACGGCCTGACACTGACCCACGGAGCCAAGAGAAGGCCCAGAACGGAACACCCACGCCCTGAACACCGGCAAGCCGCGACCAGCAATAGAACCGGCGGGAATAAAACAACACTCGACCGGCAAGGGAGAAGGCGGGAAGCGAGACCAAAAATGGTGGCAATAATAAGCCAGACCAACGGCAGCACCCTGCCACGACAGAGATCACCTCTCAAGCACCACGACTTTGAGATAAACGCTACCTACATACGGCGAACAACACTGGGAGACAACACTCAGCCACAACAGGGCATCGGATGACCCCATAGTGACTGTAACACGCTATCAGGCAAGGTGCCCAATGCCACCCGTTTTTATATGCCTCAATTGAATAAGTATACTATTTGTGGACACCTACTCTCTTTTAATCTTGTTTTTATGTCCTTATGTTTGCACACGCAGGGGATCCCAGGGGGTCTCACGCGTAGCACACTCGTTTAAACTACCACCATTGTGTTCTAACATCCCCTCTCTCTGTTGCATTATATACCGTTCACACCTATATGTATTCACACTAAGAGAGAGTACTCTACATGTAAAGCCTCATACTCTACTTAACGTAACGATCCATATTTGTTTAGACATAGCAATTGTACATTAAGCGATACAACTAACAAGCAGACGCTGCAGAAACACTGTCTTACCTAGTTTAACCTATTAAGATTTTCTTGCATATGACAGCCTATAGTTTGTTTATACATAGGCAGATGTACCTGACAGGCATCTCACTATACATAAAAGCAACAAGTATAATCTGTGTATCATACTAAACACTTACATATTAAGCCATTCTTTTTATATTTGTTCACTATTCTCAACTTGTAACCACTCATAGCCACAACTAGCCTTCATGTCATAATATACAAAAATGTGCATTGTATTCCCATGCCATGCCTCTGCCTACCTATGTTCTCTGTTAAAACGTGAGCACATGCTGTTGGGGCATGTTAAATGCATTTGTAACCATGTTTTCTCTATGCACTCAAAAATAAAGAATTAAAAAAAAAAAAAAAGAGCAAACTGAATAGGGCTTGGAAGTCGAATAAGAAAGACTAAAATGTGTCTGGGTGATATGAACATCTTTATAAAGGCTGTACAGGTATACACGTAATCTAAATGCACATATATATCCACCATACCAGTGTCAGTAAATGAGATATCTTTAAACCGCCCAATATAAGGAACACACTTTCACATACCTTGTGTTCTCCGGCTCACCCTCCACAGTCACATAAACTGAGATATGTGGTGCGTTCCAGGCTAGCCACATACCCAGCACAGGGACAGGAGATGATGATTGAATAGAGACCAGGGAAACGAACAGCGCTTCAACCCCTGTAATTCATATGTGCTACTGAATACTCTAACAGAGAAAGCAATGTATATGTGTCTGTATTGGAGCACCAGGCTCTGACATCCCAAGGCAAAGGCTATGAATCATGTTTCAAATCGATTATAGGGGCAAACTGATCGTGCCTGAAGTCTATACTCAAGACTTGTTGTTTTCACAAATAAACCAAGTCCTTATAGTTGTCCTCAGTATCTCACAGTTATTTTTTTAAAGCTGTACGTTTACAATGGTTTATGAACATTTGGAGGTTTACACCACGTATCATAAAAATATATTTATACATGTAATCTCTACCTTCTTTATGTCAATAGATTTTTATATTGTTGTTTTTTTTTTTTATTATTAATATTATTTGCAATAATCTTGTCTGGAACTGTTAAAAGTACGCCTATGGACATGACCATTAACACAGGGACTGTTGTAGCGGAAGCTTCAGGTTCACATATTGCAATAGGTTTTAACTGCCTGCTTTTCCTATCCTCTTATCTCTCATATTTTATCTATCCTAATCAGGGCCGGTGCAAGGATTTCTGCCGCCCTAGGCAAAGATTTATTTTGCTGCGCTATTATGTCACTCACTCACTGACAGACACACTCACTCACTGACAGACACACACTCACTCAGACACACACACACACACACACAGAAACTCACTGACAGACATACACTCACTCACTGACAGACACACACTTACTGACAGACAGACACACACAGACACTTACTGACAGACATACACTCACTGACAGACACACAGACACTCACTGACATACACTCACTGAGAGACACACAGACACTCACTGACACACAGACACTCACTGACAGACATTCACACTCACTGACAGACACTCACTCACTGACAGACACACACTGGCATACATACAGTCACTCCCTGACAGACACACACACAGACACTCACTGACATACACTGAGAGACAGGCATACACACACACAGATACTCACTGACAGGCACACAAACACACACACACTGACATACATACTCACTTACTGACATACATACATACACTCACTCACTGACAGGCACACACCACTCACTGACATACATACATACACTCACTCACAGACACACACATACACACACAAGCAGACACTAACCGACAGTCAAACACTCACCTCACTGGGGTCCAGTGTGTGGCAGCTCCTCACTCCTCCCGCCCGCAGTTTAGTATGCCGGTGGCTGGAATTACGTCATATTCCGGCTCCCGGCATCACAGAAGGCGCGCAAGGGAGGAGTGAGAGGCTGCAAGAAGAGCCTGCCTCGCCCCCTGCCTGCTCCGTCCCCCTCTCCTCAGGTCATCGGCAATTTGTGGCAGAGCAGGCACCTGCCATCAAGGTAAGCAGGTGCCTGCTCTGCCTTGCCTAGCACAGCATCGGGTGCGCCCTGAGGTGGCCAGATGGCCACTTCCTGGCCCCCCTGTGACAGGGATCCTCTCGGCGCCCCCACCTTTGGGCGCTTTGTGGATCTGCCCGGCGCTGGGGGCGGCTCAAGAGTCACTCACCCAGCGCTGCGGCCCAAGACAAGGGGAACCCACCACAAAACATCCCGGTAGGCGCCCCCAGAAGGTTTGCCCAACGGTGGCGCCAGCCCTGACCCTAATGGCACAAACCCACATATGACATAGGCTTGTGCTCTTAGGACGGGCCTATCTCTGCTTCTGGCCCGTTGTACATGTAAGCTCCTTGGAGCAGGGTCCCCATCATCCAATCTGTAAGTGTCTCATTTATCGTTTACATTTCTCCCTTTTATAGTATTTGAAAGTGCTGCGGAATAAGCTGGCACTATATAAATGCCCCATCTAGGATTTATTCCCTGTGCACCATGGCCCATTTGAAGAACAGTGACCCCCTTGGACACTTTGCACTCTCTGCTTTCAGATTCTTGAAGATGCATGTAGGAATGGATTTATAAATACCGTCAATGTTAAGCACTACCTATGGATGAAGAAGAGAGAAGGTGTAAGATGCAAGGAGAGAGGGTCGAACAAGTTGTTGGTTGAAATGACAAAGTATCAATCTCCACTTCATTGGCTGAGGACAACAAGCTATGGGTGAAAGAAGAAACAGAGTTGAGGTTATTAAGTGAAAGAAGAAGCATTCAATTTCACAAATAAACTAGAAAGTGAAGCTGATACCTGTGAGGTTAACTGAGATTGGCAATTAGACAGGTAAAGGAAATACTTGAAGGCATTGGATATGTGTTGGGGTTTGAGAAAAACGGTGCAGATAATGGCAATAAAGTAACTGTACTTAGAGAGAGATGGGTGAACTGTAGAAATGTTAGCATGAATTGACCTACATGGAACAGGAAACCTAATGTATTGTTGTGAGACATAAACAAATCTAAGAATTATTTTGTATATAACCTTATTGTATAAGTGTTCCTTCTCGGCCACTCACAAAGTGACCCGGTGGTCATGTCATAGGTGACACATAAACTTCTCTGTTAAAGTCTGTGGCCCACTGGTTCTACATAGATATTAACTAAAAAACTTTCACAACTGATTATGATATTTTTTTTTCCATTCCAACTCCAATATGTTTTTAAAATCTGATCTTTAAATGGCCTGTGTGGCTCAAAATATAAAATTAGGTCTTGTGTATCATCTACGAAGGTTTGTTTGGTGTGGACCTATCGTGATACTGTGATAATTCTTTTTTGAAAGTCATTATTAATATAACTGTGCTTTTTTTTTTTATAATGAATACTGTTTTCCATGTGGTTCACCAGCCTGCAAGCTATAAATGTACATTGTAGAAAGGCTAAGTTAACAATGGCCAGCACATATTTTACATAAACTCTAGGATGGCATTATTTAACAGTGTTCTCTAATCACTGTCAAGGAGTCCTTAGCAGACACTGTGTCTGCACCAGTCAATGAGAGATTGTTACCCTAGAAACTTGTTAAACTTGGTTAAAATCCTGCTATATATCAACAACTGTTCTGCTAGTCTCCTGCTGAATTACAGTTACACAGTTTGGCGCTTCTTTCAAATTTCTTTCTAAAGAAAGGGATTTTTTTTCCCTATAGAAATGAATTGGCTTAATTAGTAAGTAGATTAATGGCAATTGCTGGTGAGTGGGTTTCCAGCAGAGTTGTACCAGAGAGGGTTAATAGGAGTCAAAACTGGAATCTCTCTGAGAACTGGCTTCAAGCCATCAACCCCAATTACCTAAACCTTTTAGAAATGGCACAAATTCAGCATTTACCTATATGTGCCTTTTAACCATCAAAACAATTGTGGGGTTTGTTTTTTTCTTACATTGATTTACTCTTTGTTGATTTTATTTAGTGTAAAGCTTAACAGAGCAACATTTTAATTTAAATTGAAAAATAAATAAATAAAAATATAAATATACATGATGCTTATTTAATGCACCTATTTTTTTTTTATTATTATTATTATTATTATTATTATTTTTACTTATCACCCATAGAATAAGCAGCATGAATTAATCTTGTATTTTGCAATTTGCTCTGCTGAAATCCTAACAAATGACTAAAAAGAATGCATTGTGTGTGTATGAATTTATTTGAGTTTCCCATTTGAATTTGGTGACACTAGCAGCCTGAATGAGCAATTCCCCCCTCTCCATCCTTCTTGCTAAGAGAAGTTTTGATCATGTTACCAGTGATACAATGTGTCCATAGCTTCACTTGCAGCTGGGATAACTTTGCAAAAAAAAAAAAAATCCCTGCTGGTTAATGGATATAATAGGAGCAACAGTGGCCGGACAGCAAAGTAATTAATGCTTAAAGGAGCTGAGGACGGTTTTATAGTTGAGCTTTTGAGGAAATCAAGAATAAACCTGGTGAAAAATGACGCATGTTTTAGGATTTCAGAAAACTGCCAACAGGCTGTGGTTTTTTTTTCTTGATCCTTTTTTTTCAGTTCCATCTCACTTTATGCTCCAGAACAAAGGGGGTCGAACGACTAGCTAGATTGCAATGGGTTGTATGCCCCAGCACATTAAGTGCATGATGGAAACATATTGTATGGAGATAGTTTGGAGGGGAATTCTAGGCTTGAAAGAAAATGTGTGTGAGCTTTGATCAACTCCCTGGGGTCCACTGTGAGCACAGATTCTCTTGCAATGCAACTTATTCAGCTCCAGCTCAACACGTTTGAATGCAATTTGCATATCTGTAATTTATCACATTTGTCTTGAGGATTTTGCTATGTTAATAAAAGATGCCTTTAAAGGGAAGATGAACGCCACTCGGCTTATATTACAAATGATGCCATTACTATTCAGATGGGCTTGCCCCAAAGGATATGTTTTGTGTTTTGTTGTTTTTTTTTTTTCCATCTAGGTTTAAATATTTCAAAATCTTCAGAATCTGCTGAGATTGGGGCTCATTAGAAGCTGTCTTAGACTGTTCTGCTGCAAGCCTTGTCAGAGAAGTCAATGTTGGAGAAAGTTAAATCAGATTTTAACTGGAACAAGTGGATTCTTAAAGGCATCATATTTTTCATTGGGTTCTGGCAACTGATTATTATAGTGCAGTGATTAACTTATGGCACTGCCTATGATTATGGACTACATTTCCCATAATGCCTAGCAAGCCTAAGCCAGCTATAATGTAAGCCTGTCTGGGTAAGCATTGGGAGTGCTGTTCAGAAAGTTTCCAGTGCTAATGATTAGCCATCCCTGTAGATGATATATTCACAGCTATAAAATCTTACATCCAGGTGGAGATGCTGTCTAGAGGTCTTTTCTAAATTAAATGAAATGCTCTTTCTGATACAGCAGACAAGAGGAAGATTAACAGAGAATCAATGCCAACAGATCTGTTTTACCAAACCACAATCATGCTCACTATCCTTTGGCTGTAACAGAGAGAAATTCTGCAGTTGATGTTATCTGATGACACTTTATTCCAAAGTTTATTCCAAGGTGTTGTCCTTGGGGAGATAGAGGAGAGGACTTGAAATGACACTTAATAGCCACTGTTCATTTTACCAAAGCCACATACATCCTTCCTATAAATAAAGCTGTAAATCAACCCTGTAATGTCCCTTTAAGGGCGTTGGAAAGCTGTGGACAATCCTTCTCATATTAAACGCAATATTTCTTTGCTTTGGAGGAGAACAAAAGTCATAGCGAGAGGTCTTTGTGGCTAATTCAGTCAAATAGCCATCTCTCATTCCCCACTAAAAAAGGTCAGTAGCGATGTGTATGGTCCACCGAGGGGGGGTTTTCACAGTGAAAACTGAGCCAGCTGTCCCTGTCACAGTGTCACCATTGGGGGGCACACACTCTGCATGGCTGTTAACAGCTCTCTACACCTGCAAAATGGACATATTTTCAAACTTTTCTTGTACCCCCTTTTTTCCACCCTCAACCCTTAAACAACGAGATAAATAACTGCAGGCAACTATTATCAATGACTGAAAATATTTAAGGCTGACTAACACATGCATTCAGAAAGATGTACTGCGATTTACAAACAAGTTCCGTTGTGAGTACCGCCAGTTTAGTAAATACAGTGCAATCTGCGCCAAGCATGTGCGCTATTATTAATATCAGTTTTAGCGAGTCTCACAATGAAACAGCCTACAATAGCAATAACTAGCTATTTATAGGCAGGATATACAGGTCTTAAAAGATTCCCCTCTTTAGCCCTCAGACATTTATACATAGGGAATAATGCAGAATTTAATGAAATGTTACCAACGTGTATTTTTACAGTAACTTAAAAGATTTACAGGTTAATGTTTTGATTCTGAATGCACAAACTCCCATCTATTCACTGTCACCATGCAGAATAAGATAATTGGTTGATTATAATTAATTTCTGGAAAAGTGCCCTTTCAGTGAAAGTCATAGATCTTCGGTTTTTGTACTAGCAAAAATTAGATTTTTCTGTTATTGTGTTTTGGGTTTTTTTTAATAAATGTGCCCATTGCTCAGTAATGTATGTATGCAAGAGGTTAGCAGGGATTAATTTGCCTCTAATGAGTTAGATGGCATTAGAAGGCATTGCTCCTGAATCCCCCTTGTGCATCCCAAGGAGGCTTCAAGGCTAAACAGTGCCATATTGAACACTTTTGTCCTTAAAAAGAGGAAGAAAACAATATATTTGGAGGGGCAGACAGGTTATAGCCTAATTTATTCATTGTGCAGGACATGGGAAATTGTATGCCTGGTGTAACACGTTGTTGAGAGCAGGTGCTGGTGTGAAGCTTTGTTGCATTCCAACAAAAGCCATATAGAACTATGTCCTGGGTGGAGGTGGCTTCAGGTTGTTGCATTCTATCATCCCTGTGATGTATCCTCCCACAATGCCTGCAATTTATTTATTAACCATTAATTCAGCAGTGTAATATATGCTATACGTATCTCTAGATATGTTGAAGTAAAAGTGTGGCTTCCATTCTAGATCACTGATAATCCCATGCTAAAGAGATTTGGAGAAAAAAACAGCATTTTGTGTTTCAAAGGTTTAATGGTTATAATTCAATGAATATGAAGGATAAATGGAAATAGATACACTATTAGTAAAGTTTTAGGGGGTTGGGCTATGATAGGGCCACTTCTGTATAGATAGCCCCCCTAGATTTAGCATGGGCTCAGTCCACTCAGTGCTTCTGATCTGTGTCTCCTTTCCAGCTTCAAGTCTCTCCATGCGTAATAAGCCCAGAACTCCCTACTCCACTTGTCTCAGGTTACTTTGAAGAATAGTGTTACTTCAGCCAATTACACAGGGGTCAAACTTTGCAAGGGACTTGGGGGCACATCACTGGACCCCCGCCAGGACTTCCAAATTATCAGAGGAAAAGCAGGAGCTTTGGAAAGGTGCTTTACGCGTGTGCGTCCTCCTGCAGCACAGTGCCAGAAAAGGTGCGAAAAGTTGGCCAAAGTTTGGAAAGTTTCCCCTGAGACAAGGAGCAGGTCTGTCCCTTTGGGCAATGCAAATGAAAGCTGCTGGGGCACCGTATGCTCCCTGAATGAAGCTGTATGGGTTTGAAAAGATAAAAAATGAAGCTTTAAAGCCTAGAAAAGGACTTTTGTGTGGTTTAGACACAGAGTACTTGCGCATGAACGCAGTGCGCTCCTTGCATTGAGTTACCCTTTCTTTGGGATCCCAATAGCTACCACATAGTGTGTTTCATTACAGCATGTGCTTTTCATCAGCCTGCTTTGTTCTGGCTGAAAGTAATGCTGTGAATTAAAGAAATGACAATATTTTCTATCTGCTTGAAAGTCCAAAGAGAAGGGTACTTGAGCTTGGCAAAAATCAAGGAAATCATTCACAGTGCCACCCTGCACCTGTAGTCATTCAGAGGCTACAAACCTATCCCTATTAAACTTAATTATTCAAAAACTGTACAATGGTTGAAATGGAACAGGTTGGAGTCTGTTTATTGGTGGTAAATGTTTTTTTTCTGAAGATCTCCTGAATTACATTGTGAACTTGCTGTTGAGTCTGCCCCCTTTCCTTTCAGCCTGGAGCAGCCTTGGACTTTTTCAATTTTCAATTGTAACATCTGCTTAATCGTAGGGATCAAAATATGGAGACACAAAACATATGCAATGGTTGATTTGTTAAGTCCTGGTAATGAGTTATTAACGAGGGAAAACAATGGGAGAGGATAGAGAGAGCCTTATGGTAACAGAGTCACTTTATGTAACGCCTGACATTACCCTTTCTTGATAAATGAAATCCAGTCCTGGACACCAGGTGATAGCAGGAAAATCAATGCGTGGAAGAAGCAAAAAACACTAAGACCTTTTTTTTCTCTCTCTATGTGAAACATTAGGAGACATAACATTTAATTGGCTGATCAGGGGAGGGATAGTCTGAGGTTTAATTGCCAACAAGATTAGCTAAGCAGACAAAACAACAGGATTTTTTGGGGGCCTGTTTATTTGCTTGCAAACCCAGCTTTAAGTGTATCATTGAAAATGTGTTTTATTTTAACACATGTCCTCCTTTACAGTCTCTATATTGTGCAAAGACAATAGTTAATGGTACATTAAAGACTAAGAAACCCATGCCAACAAGTCTTGGATACATTGTTTGAACCCCTGTTCCTTTTTGCTTGTTTTAGGCAGCTGCAGACCAGGATCTAGAGACACAAAAAGAACAAGTTTGAAATACCAGGTGCATTCGAGAGAACTAAGACATGGATTGATATGTTATAGCCCAGGACATGAAGCTAGCTATAAAGATATCATTTCGATTGTTTGCCTCTTCCACGCCGTGTAAAGTAAGAGGCGCCTGTACAGCTTGCTTTTTTGCCAGCAAAGCCTTCTTCTCCCTCCCAGGGTTGTCCTAAAACAGAGTCTCCCTCAGCCAAATCTGAACACCTGTTGGTCAGACCTCACATCCAGTCGTGGGAATTGTCCCCCAACTATGATTCCAGATATTCAGAATGCAATTTATTTGTGGAATTATTTAGGACCCTTCTAGCAGGCTGCATCATTGCATCTTGGAAACAGAAATTTGCCTCTGTGACCAAAAAAAAAACTTGAAAGAAAAAAAAGGGGGAAAGAGGATTCAACTAGTGTTATCTAAACCCAGCAGCTGGTACTCGATGCCACAGGAAAGATACATTAATGAAAATGGGATGGGTTCATGGATTTAGTGGGTTTCACACCCTATATATTATAAGGCACTAATCCCAACATTGGGTGATTAGGAGGCATGGGAATCACTTTGGAGGGAATTCACACTGGGTGTTGCAGATTTTCAGATAGAAGCCAATGACATTACATTTAGGGATCTCTGATTTTATTGGGAGAGCTTGTCTGGGTTAGATTTAATTGCCATATTACTGTACAGTGGATGCGTTGGGGGCTTTGGGAAGCAAACCAGAGAGAAACCTAGTGGGAACAGGATTAATATTAAAATGAAATGATAGGCAAAGATCTGTTATTAATTCAGCTAGATTCTCAGGCACATATGGAGAATATTGCAGAATTGATTTACACTATATAGAAATATACAGAATATTTAGATACATACTGAGACATACAGAATATTTACATTTAAATATTAAAGCTGAAATCAATATCATGGTACATTTTGAGCATTTGCACAATTTCCATCTGTTACTCTAAGGGTAATATAGTAAAAACAGAAACAAAATATTATTATTAAAAATAATAATAGCAATAATATTGTTTTATATTTATTTATATTTTATATTTTACTTTAAATCACAATTGGATTTTTTGTTTCTGATTTTTTTCATTGTGTTTTTTTTTTACAGGAAGAGTGAAATCTGGCATTTGTAAGATTTATATTCTGGTAGCTTGTATTAAAATAAAATGCTGTCCTAATTTGAATATTATTAGGTGCATTAAGCTGGCTCATGCAGGGTTCTGTACCCAACTGGTCTGTATGTTGCTTGGCATCTCCATAGCAGAATGAGTGGAAGTGGGCATTTTGATGACTGATATTGGGATATGTGTACACATTGCAAGGAATGGGCAGAGTAATTAGAGATAAAAATAGACCCAAGCCAGTTTCACAGTGCCCACAATCCCATCCCAACTGGCACAAGGCTGCCCTGGGGAAGCTTGCACAGATGCCACTGCGTTTATCTGTACAGCAAATACTGGTCAGGTCCTCTTTCACAGCACAGAGACAAACAGGCGTCTAGCATTGTACTTACCTTAGGAGTTTAATACATAATAATGATAGTAATAATAATAATAATAATAATAATAATAATAATAATGATTATTATTATTTTTACTATAAATGTTGAATAATAGTAGTTTTATGAAACAGATGCCTATTTAACCCCTTAATGACCAATTATACAGTGTGTTATGAAATACAAGGATTTGTCTAAATCCCTGGATCTGAGGGTGTTAAGCCAGTGGGGGTGAGGGGGGAGGGGTTGGGTGCAGGTTTGTTTTGCTTTGTTTTTGTAGATACACCAGCACTCAATGGGTTAATTTTTTCTATGGAGACTGACATGATCGTTTTGGTTTGTTTTTTTTGTTGTTTTTTTTTTGTTTGTTTTTTTTGTGCTGTTAAGGGCTGGTTCATTAAGGCATGCATGTTGCTCTAGTGATTATATTAATTTTAACGCAGGGTACATGTAGGCAATACGGGGGCAATACATGATTTAATCAGATTAACCCTTTGCATGCCTGGGATTCTCAGATAATTATTCAGACACCTCCGTGTCCTGCAATGCATGGCCAGCTCTAACAGTTGACTCTGTAATGAATGTAATGAGATTTCATGCCTGATAGAAGCATGGGCAGAGTGAGTCTCGCTGTGTTTAATGAGAGCCTAATGTATGGCCTGAGTCACATCTTACTCAGCTCCCAATAGAGCAGATTTAACATCATTGTAATTAGCTCGGGGGGGGGGGGGGGGGGTTCTATGATTTGGACGCTGACTTATTTGCATCTACAGATTTGATGGTTATTATTCAGTGGATTACAACTCTCACCATTCCCAGCCAGCCACGTGCAGTGTTGGATACAGGAGCATGCTATGTGCATACATTAATTGGGGGGAGCCGGATAACAGCGGTGGCTGGATGAGCCTGATGGGGTTTGTAATCAATGGCTACTGATTTGAATGTCCATAGCTGTCAGCAGGACAGGACTGCAATCAGCCAGATTCACTAATTCCAAGTAATGCCTGCATCCTCCTCTCCAGGCAGTATGTCTACTAAAGGATTAAAGGAATTGCAGGTTTGGGAGAATATATTGTGAGGATGAATCCCAGCACCCTCAACCCTCCATTATTAGTTAGTTAAAAACCATGAGAGACACTGGATGTGATGGAAAGGATCTGATTAATATCTCACACCCCATTTCCCTCTCCTGTATCACATACAATATTTACTAAGGCCCTGGAAACCCCCAACATGGCACAAGCTGGGGGTACAATGGGAGACATACCAGTGCCTGCCCACAGCACCAGACACAGAGCTGCCACGTCCTCCAGATTTTACTGGACACAGTCATTCACACGTATTGTATGACAGCTCAGGAAAAGCGATGCCCTGGGGCATGTACCATTTACATATTGCAGACTGGAAACCTAGTCAATCAACATTACAACCTGTAGCACCTGAAACCCACATACTGAGTAGCAGCACATGAAACCCACATACTGAGGATCAGCACATGCAATCCACATACTAAGGAGCAGCACATGCAACCCACATACTAAGGAGCAGCACTGAAATCCACATGCTAAGGAGCAGCACATGCAATCCACATTCTAAGGAGCTGCTTGCAATCCACAAACTAAGGAGCAGCACATGAAACCAACATACTGAGGAGCAGCACATGCAATCCACATACTAAGGAGCAGCACATGAAATCCACATACTAAGGAGCAGCACATGCAATCCACATACTAAGGAGCAGCACATGCAATCCACATACTAAGGAGCAGCACATGCAATCCACACACTGAGGAGCAGCACATGAAACCCGCATACTGAGGAGCAGCACATGAAACCCACATACTGAGGAGCAGCACATGAAACCCACATACTGAGGAGCAGCACATGAAATCCACATACTAAGGAGCAGCACATGCAATCCACATTCTAAGGAGCTGCTTGCAATCCACAAACTAAGGAGCAGCACATGAAACCAACATACTGAGGAGCAGCACATGAAATCCACATACTAAGGAGCAGCACATGAAATCCACATACTAAGGAGCAGCACATGCAATCCACATACTAAGGAGCAGCACATGCAATCCACATACTAAGGAGCAGCACATGCAATCCACACACTGAGGAGCAGCACATGAAACCCACATACTGAGGAGCAGCACATGAAACCCACATACTGAGGAGCAGCACATGAAACCCACATACTGAGGAGCAGCACATGAAATCCACATACTAAGGAGCAGCACATGAAACCCACATACTAAGGAGCAGCACATGCAATCCACATACTAAGGAGCAGCACATGAAACCCACATACTAAGGAGCAGCACATGGAATCCACATACTAAGGAGCAGCACATAAAACCCACATACTAAGGAGCAGCACATGCAATCCACATACTAAGGAGCAGCACATGAATCCCACATACTAAGGAGCACCACATGAAACCCACATACTAAGGAGCAGCACATGAAATCAACATACTAAGGAGCAGCACATGAAACCCACATACTAAGGAGCAGTCCATGAAATCCACACACTAAGGAGCAGCACATGAAACCCACATACTAAGGAGCAGCACATGAAATCCACACACTAAGGAACAGCACATGAAACCCACATACTAAGGAGCAGCACATGAAACCCACATACTAAGGAGCAGCACATGAAATCCACACACTAAGGAGCAGCACATGAAACCCACATACTAAGGAGCAGCACATGAAATCCACACACTAAGGAACAGCACATGAAACCCACATACTAAGGAGCAGCACATGCAGTCCACATACTAAGGAGCACCACATGAAACCCACATACTAAGGAGCAGCACATGAAATTCACACACTAAGGAACAGCACATGAAACCCACATACTAAGGAGCAGCACATGGAATCCACATACTAAGGAGCAGCACTATTCCAGTATAGACAGTTGGCATTGAGTAGCTCTGTAGAATAAGCTGGCGCTATATAAATACCAATAATACTACTACTACTACTACTAATAATAATAATAATAATAATAATAATAATATTTTAATATACACCATGACTCCTACATAATAATGGATGGTTAATATTAAGATCTGTAGAATGAGAACCTATTAATCACAGAGGAATCCCAATGGAGCTCAGCTACTTAGTCACCTGGATTCCTATTACAAAGCACAGGGCAGCATTATTCATGCAGCGCCCATCAGTCCAGGAAAATACATTGGATCCAGAAACTCTACTTGTTGAGGAGATCCACGGGAAACCCACTACAGGGGAAAACCTTTCATGCACTGCACACCAACCGGAAGCCCACATGTATGAGGCTAAGGATGTGCAAAGTGTGTGGCAGGAGCTGCAGTGTGCTGTTATAATTGTGTTAAACACACCCCATTCCTTTCTGCATTGACCCTATGTCAGCACATCCTATGTAGAGGGTGTGTTAGTGGCGACTGATCATTCAAAGTTAGAGGAATACTGCTTTTTAAAGTGGTTGTGGTTGAATCCAAGGTGCCCAGCAGGTACATTGTGATGTATATAGTGCAGGATCAGGATGCATGCTGGGATATACTCAGTTGATACCAAGTGATAGAACAGCAATGGGCACTGATTGGCACTTGGCAAAGTTTTGTTTGGGGTTAGTGTATGTTATAGGGATTTATGACGTAATTTTCTCGGTGGTTGGTGATGCAAGAAAAGCGTTATAGGCTGCATTAATTAATCAAAGTACTTAATTTGGTTTAACTCCAATACTTGTTTGACTGAATTCCCCCCTATAGCATATGAATACTACATACAGCAGGCAGCACTGTTCATTCTACGACCTACTGCACGGTAAAGGAAACCTGGTGGCTCTAACTAACATTGCACCTCACCTCAGTATACTTCACCCAAATTACTCGCCATATCCTGACACACCATATGCCACTGCTGGCACCGTGCCCTCTTGCCAGTCATTAGCAGAGTACACTCTGTGTGAGCTTTGTAAAATCCCACGGGAAGAGGCAGCACTGTAGAAGACCCCCCTGTGCCCCTCACTCCACTCCAATAACATGCTATGCCATGTAAACAACATGGGGGAATGATTTACCTATCAGTAGGCCTGGCATAGCCTGTGATTATTTTTTTTTTTTTTAATTCTTTATTTTAGTCACTCAGTAGGTGATATAGAGTAATCATTACAGTACAATATGTGGGCTAGTGCCCATGACGGTCACATACATGATCAAAAGCATTAGCACTAGGTTAGACGCAGTGTCCTGCCGAGTGGGTTTTTTGTTTTTAAAAGGTAACATGTCAGGTAACACAATATGCAAACAACAATATAAAGAAGACCCCTTGGCACTTATATATGAAATATTGAAGAGATGGTCCGCAGGTTGAGGTGCCCCAGGGATCATCGGAGGCCCCCTCTGAGGTTTCATCGGAGTCGATTTACTGAACTATCTTTGAGAGGGGGGGGGGGGTCTTGCGACAATATTGTCATGGGCGCATTTAGTTCACAGTAGCATGGCTACATATGTAAGGCTGTACTTTGGCCCTATACTGGTGTGTACTCTGCAAAGGGTTATAAACAAATATCAACAACGGAAAATAAAAGATAGAGAACTATGGGTGCAAGTATTAAACATTGACATAGAGTCCAACAAGCAAATTAACAAGTTTATACATGGTGTGTATAGTCACTGAGTGTATCGGCGGGGTCTGTGGCATTCAGTAGGTTTCCTGCCTATATTCTTCCTTCAGGTTGTGCCGCCCGTTGTGTTGGCACGCCGGGATGTTCTGGGCACAAACTCCTTGACTGTTGTGGGGTCCAGTCTGGCCAGAGCAGTCGCAGTGTCCTTATGCGGTGATATCAGGCCCAGCTGTGTCAGGTGAGAGTCCAGTTCCTGTAGGCTTCTTGCCCTGTATGTGGTCCCTTGAAAGGTGAATGTCACTAGCCTCGGTGTACCCCAGCGGTACTGGATGTCTTGTGATCTAAGGTGTTGCAGGCTCGGTTGTAGCCCTTTGCGCCAGCTGAGTGTGCTCCCGGTTAGATCTGGGAACATTTGTAAATTTGAGTCCTCAAACAGTATTGGGGTTTTCCCCCTGCAGGCTGCCAGGACCATGGCTTTATCTCGGTGAGTTTGAAATCTCACTATGAGGTCAGCTGGTGCATTAGAGGGTGCCTTGGCTGGTTTGGGCAGTCAGAACCAACCGTCCATTTTCACCTGTTTGGCTTGCTTGGGTTGCAGTAGCATAGCCATAAGGCGCCGCACAATGTGTGGGAGGTCGTCAGTCCCGATGGCATCAGGAACCCCTCTGATTTTCAGGTTTGTCCGTTGCCTGTGATCTTCGAAGGCTTCAACTTTATCTGCAGTATCTTGTTGCAGTTTGTAGAGGTCTCCCATTCTCTGTTCCAGAGTAGTGAGTCGGCCGTCGTGGGCATCGGCGCTTGTCTCCAAGGTGGTAAGTCGCGTATTGGCCCTTTCCATAGCCTCTTTGAAGGCAGCTCTGTCTGCAGCTAGATCTTGTCTGAGGTCTGTTAACATTTTTGTTAGGAGGGCTGCAGTGGCTGGTTCCCCTGCTGGGGAGGTTTTGGTCATGTGTACTTTAGGTTGGGTTGCCGTTGCGCCTTCACCCAAGTCTGGGTAAAAGTCTTCTGAGGAGTCAGAATACTCAGGTTCCCCCAGCGCCATTTTATCCCATGCGGCCTTCTGTGAGTTGAGCAGGAGTTCGCCTATATCGTGGCTGAAAGGGGGCTTGTCGGGCTTTTTCTTGCCCATTATTGCTTCCCCTGCCAAATGGTCGAGTGTGGGGTTGGTAAATGCCCAATCTCCGCCGGTAGATCGGTTATTTTGCTCAGTTTGGCCCAGAGCTATGCACGATGCGTCCGTGCCGTTCAACAGCTAGCTCCGCCCCCAGCCCTGTGATTATTAACAATAACAATATATTTATATCATATGATTTACCTATCAGTAGGCCTGGCATAGCCCTGTGATTATTAATAGTGATGTCGCGAACAAAAATTTTTCGGTTCGCGAACGATGGTCGCGAACTTCCGCAAACGTTTGCGAACCGGCGAACCGGGCGAACCACCATTGACTTCAATGGGCAGGCGAATTTTAAAACCCACAGGGACTCTTTCTGGCCACAATAGTGGTGGAAAAGTTGTTTCAAGGGGACTAACACCTGGACTGTGGCATGCCGGAGGGGGATCCATGGCAAAACACCCATGGAAGATTACACAGTTGATGCAGAGTCTGGTTTTAATCCATAAAGGGCATACATCACCTAACATTCCTAAATCACAATGGATATGGATTGACACCTGACATATGACATATTGACACCTTGACATATGGATTGACACCTGTCCTCAGAGCCCCTGATACACACTGACACAGAGCAGAATAGGGACTGTTCCCCCTACATCGGGTCACTTGGCAGATATGGATTGACACCTGTCCTCAGAGACCCTGATACACACTGACACAGAGCAGAATACTTTTCTCCCCCCCGGCCCCCACTCCTGCGTGGTGGGCAGGGGCCATAAATCACAATGGGGGGGGACCTAATGTCCTCCCGCCCGCCCCCACCCATGACCGGTGGGTGGGGGCCATAAAAATAATGAGGGGGGGACCTACTGTATGATGTTGTATCGATCAGGTAGTGTAAGGGTTACGCCCGCTTCACAGTGACAGACCAAACTCCCCGTTTAACGCACCGCAAACAACCGCAAACAGTCCATTTGCACAACCGCAAACTCCTCATTTGCACAAGTTTGGATACCGAGCTAGCCATGTCCATTCCTTGTCCTCACTGATGTCATTGAAGGTCTCTTCCTGCACCCAGCCACGTACAACACCAAGGGTCCCCGAAAGTATGCTAATAAACTGAAAAAAGAAAAAATCTCCCAAGAAGGAGATCTAAAACTGGCATAGCAAAAGGTTAGACAACTATAATAAAGTGATACCTACAAATCCTAGTGAGCATAGGTGTATAATAGAGGGAGAAAGGGAAAGCAGAGTAATGCTTCCTAATACCGTGGTTAGTACCCTTTGTTAAAGTAAATTGAGTAATGGACAAAAGTCTTTATTGTATCATTTATAAATAACAAAGGGATACTATACTCATTCCCCTATAGTGGGTAATTGTGTAATAATGGTAATACTATTACCTATTATATAATATTGGCAGGGGCAAGGAAATTCCCTCTAAATAGATGGGTATAGGCAGAGAGTATGGAGACCGGAGTGATAAAGTGTCAATAAGGTGATATAAAGTTAAATGTATCACAGACACACAGCCACCCTTTCTCTTAGCTAGTTTCCAGAAATGCTGGATAGGTAGAAGGGTTATAAAGACTCAGAGAGGTCTAAGAAGAATCCTCTAAACTAGCCCTAATCTCCTTAAACACCTTCAAGGGTGTTCTAAGCTAAAGCTAAATCTGAACGTTTAGATGACTGCCTGATTTCCCATCACCGATGCTGGCTAGGAATAACACTGTGCAAGACAAAGAGTGGGTCTAAGTGCCCATAGTGCAGTAAAGTGTCCCTAGTGAAGTGAAAAAGAGAATAACGAGCAGGCACCCAAGAGAATAACGAGCTGGCGCCCTATCAGGGGACGTGTATATGGCATCGATTTTAGGAAGCGGGAGATGGAAAAAGATGCTTGCTCGCGTGCACTCTAATGTGCGACCAGATAGGAGTGGTGTGTTAAGTAGTACTATTCCTATCAGTTTAATCCCTGTTATGTGCCTTTTTTTGGTTTGGTTTTTGAAGCCACAGTGCAGCACCAGAGGCCCGAAAAATTAGGCATGTACACATGTCTGAAAAATTAGGTATTGTTGCAGCCGCTGCAATAGCAGCGGCCAGAAAAATTGATGTTTGTTTCCCAGGCAGAAAGTGCCCTAAAACATTGCGGCTTGAACCCTAGTTGGTGGTGGATAAGTCACGCAAGTCAACCAGCATTCAGAGCTAAAATAAATGCAGCGTGTGGACCATTTTTAGCCCAAGGCAGCTCATCTTATCAGGCCTTTTTTAGTCGAATGTATCGCCCACTGTCAGTCCCTTCGGTATCCATCCTTTATTCATCTTAATAAAGGTGAGGTAATCTAGACTGTTTTGACCTAGGCGACTTCTCTTCTCAGTGACAATACCTCCTGCTGCACTGAAGGTCCTTTCTGACAGGACACTTGAAGCGGGGCAGGCCAGAAGTTCTATCGCAAATTGGGATAGCTCAGGCCACAGGTTAAGCCTGCACACCCAGTAGTCAAGGGATTCATCGCACCTCTCCCCCTGTTAGATTCCCGTTGTGCTGTGACATCACCCTTATACGCATACTTTTTAATTTATTTTGCAAATGCTGCATCCTTTCCGACTTGTTGTAATTTGGTTACATTTCCGCCACTTTCTGCTTATACTAGGGGTCTAGTAGCGTGGACACCCAGTACAGGTCGTTCTCCTTCAGCCTTTTTATATGAGGGTCCCTCAACAGGCACGACAGCATGAAAGACCCCATTTGCACAAGGTTGGATGCCGAGCTACTCATTTCCCGTTCCTCCTCCTCAGTGATCTCAATGAAGGTATGTTCTTCCCCCCAGCCACGTACAACACCACGGGTACCATATAGGTGACAACGAGCACCCTGGGATGCCTGTTGTGGTTGGTCTTCCTACTCCTCCTCAAAGCCACATTCCTCCTCTGACTCCTCTTCCTCACAATCCTCTTCCAGCGTTGCTGCAGGTCCAGCAAGCGATGCTGATAAGGCTGTTTCTGGTGGTGATGGTGACCACAACTCTTCCTCTTCACGCTCATCTACGGCCTGGTCCAGCACTCTTCGCAGGGCACGCTCCAGGAAGAAAACAAATGGTATGATGTCGCTGATGGTGCCTTCAGTGCGACTGACTAGGTTTGTCACCTCCTCTAAAGGATGCATGAGCCTACAG
Organism: Pelobates fuscus; assembly: GCF_036172605.1. Lineage (NCBI taxonomy): Eukaryota > Metazoa > Chordata > Amphibia > Anura > Pelobatidae > Pelobates > Pelobates fuscus. Next base: position 349,094,737 of record NC_086320.1, on the reverse strand, counting down.
GCATTGCGCATGAGCGTCCAGTAATGTGGCAAAAAAATTCCCAGCTCCCTAGAGGCTGTCCTAGCGCCCCGGTCATACAAATATTAATTAACGGCTTTTTCTTGTTGGAGCAGGCGGTCGAACATTAGGAGTGTTGAATTCCAACGTGTCGGGCTGTCGCAAATCAAGCGCCTCACTGCCATGTTGTTTCGCCGCTGGATATCTGCAAAGTGCGCCATGGCCGTGTAGGAACACCTGAAATGGCCACACACCTTCCTGGCCTGCTTCAGGACGTCCTGTAAGCCTGTGTACTTATGCACAAAGCGTTGTACGATCACATGCACGGCACATGTGTCAACTTGCCCAACTTCAATGCCGCCAGCAAATTTGTTCCGTTGTCACAAACCACTTTGCCGATATCCAGTTGCTGCGGAGTCAGCCACTTTTCCACCTGTGCGTTCAGGGCGGACAGGAGTGCTTGTCCGGTGTGACTCTCTGCTTTCAAGCAAGTTAAACCCAAGACGGCGTGACACTGCGGTATCCAGGATGTGGAATAGTATCTGGGGAGCTGGGGGGTGCTGTTGATGTGGAGCAAGACGCAGCAGCAGAAGAGGACTCAGCCGAGGAGGTTATGGAAGAGGATGGAGTAGGAGGAGTAGAGGAGGTGGCAGCAGGCCTGCCTGCAAGTTGTGGCGGTGTCACCAACTCCTCTGCAGAGCCACGCATTCCATGCTTGGCAGCTGTCAGCAGGTTTACCCAATGCGCAGTGTAGGTGATATACCTGCCCTGACCATGCTTTGCAGACCAGATATCAGTGGTGAGATGGACCCTTGCCCCAACACTGTGTGCAAAGAAATTTCGTCCGGGTACCTTCCACTGCGGTATCCCAATAGCCACAAATTTTTTGAACGCCTCAGACTCCACCAGCTTGTATGGTAAAAGATGGCGGGCTAATAGTTCAGACAAGCCAGCTGTCAGATGCTGGGCAAGGGGGTGACTTTCTGACATTGGCTTCTTACGCTCAAACATGTCCTTGACAGACACCTGACTGTGGGCAGATGAGCGGGAACTGCTCAAGGCGAGAGACGGAGAGAGGGGGCAAGGAGGACAGCAGTGGTTGACGTGGCTGAAGATGCTGGACCAGGAGGAGGATGGCGGCTTTGAGTTTGTGTGCTGCTTGTACTCATGTGTTTATCCCATAGGCGTTTGTGATGTGCGATCATGTGCCTACGCAAAGCAGTTGTACCTAGGTGGGTGTTGGACTTCCCACGACTCAGTTTCTTTTGGCACAGGTTGCAAATGGCATCGCTGTTGTCAGAGGCAGACACACAAAAAAAATGCCACACTGCTGAGCTCTGCAATGACGGCATTCTGGTGGTGGACACAGCATGCGTTGATTGGCGTGCTGTCAGGCTGACCCCGGGTGCCGATGCATGCTGTCTGACTGTGCCACTAGCTCCTTGCGATGACCTCCCCCTGCTTCCAACTCGTCTCCTCCTCCTCCTCTCTGTCTCCCCATCTGAACTTTCGCCCTGTTCTTCTTCTTGCCGAGCGGGCACCCAGGTGACATCCATGGACGCATCGTCATCATCAACCGCTTCACTTGTATCTGACAACTCAGCAAAGGAAGCAGCAGCGGGTACAACATCATCATCATCACACCGTACGTCCATGTGTGTAATGTTGCCTGCCTGAGACATATCCCTGTTATCTACATCCTCTGGCAATAATGGTTGCGCATCACTCATTTCTTCAAACGGATGTGTAAATAACTCCTCTGACATACCAAGTGAAGCGGCTGTGGTGCTACTGTTGGTGGTGGCGGCAGGCGGGTGAGTGGTATCTTGAGAGGTGCCCGAAGCTAAGCTGGAGGAGGATGGTGCGTCAAGGTTCCGAGTGGAAGCTGTAGAAGATTGGGTGTCCTGTGTTAGCCAGTCAACTATGTCCTCAGAACTTTTCAAGTTCAGGGTATGTGGCCTCTGAAAACTGGGCATTATTCTAGGGCAAAAGGGAATCACAGCACCACGACCACGATGGCCCCTGCGGGGTGGCCTGCCTCTGCCTGTCATTTTTTTGGGGATTAGTGGTACTATGCGTGCAAGCTACTGTGAGACCAGATATGAGTGGCAATGTGCACTGGCAGAGGTTGGCAGAGTACACACTGTAGGCCTGACACCCGCTTCAAGACAACTAACTGCTATTCAATCTATAACAGTGGAAAAAGTTTTTTTGGTTTTAAATGCATGCTATAGTGACACCAGATATGAGTGGCAAAGTGCACTTGCAGAGGTTGGCAGAGTACACGCTGAAGGCCTGACACACGCTTTAAGGACACTGACTGCTATTAGCTGACAGTGAAAAACTTTTTTTCTTTTTAAAGGTACGCTATAGTGACACCAGATATGAGTGGCAAAGTGCACTTGCAGAGGTTGGCAGAGTACACGCTGAAAGCCTGACACCCGCTTTATGGACACTGACTGCTATAAGCTTACAGTGAAAAACTTTTTTTCTTTTTAAAGGCACGCTATAGTGGCACCAGATATGAGTGGCAAAGTGCACTTGCAGAGGTTGGCAGAGTATACGCTGAAGGCCTGACACCCGCTTTAAGGACACTGACTGCTATTAGCTTACAGTTAAAAACTTTTTTCTTTTTAAAGGCACGCTATAGTGACACCAGATATGAGTGGCAAAGTGCACTTGCAGAGGCTGGCAGAGACACAATTCCTTCTTAACACTGAAGGACAATTCAGGAAAAGTGCTTCCCTCCAACAAGCACTCTATGTACAGTATATGCTTTGATTAGTTAATCCTGCAGTGTGTGAATGCTTCATACAGCAGGTAAGCACTTTTCATGTATTGCACAAAAGCAGGCATGATGGGCCTGGCAATGCTAAACACAAAGTTACCTTTCACTAGTCATCTTCTAATAGCCTTTCCATGGTGACTTGTAGACTACATAGTTACTCTGGTGGTAGAAAGCACAGTGTGAATTGGGCGACCTTTATGTATATTACCTGGCTAATCTCTGGGTAACCTTGACACACAGTGCATGCTGGTTAATCCATACACACTGCACATTAGAATGGCTATTTCTGGTTATTACAGATTATGGAAAAAAAAAATTACCCACAATGCATTCTATCAATCTACAATGAAAAAATTTGTTACATGGTTCTATTGAATGTAGGGAGGAACCAGTCTGGATAAAGAGTTTCTCAAATCCTAATTTGTTGCATTTGCTACATTTTCATGTACTGTTTAAAATGTATCAGACAGATCAGGGCTCTGAAACTCTGCTCCCCCACCTTCCATTAACATAATGGGCTACAGCATCTGGGGGTCTCGTTTTAGAGGGGCTCACTATAGATCAGCTATGATTTTCTCGATACCTTTAACTCACAGCTGGTTATAAGATGAAATTGATGCAGCAATCACGGGATGCGACAATGCAATCGATGAATTAGTCAGAATGGAATCCCACATAAGCTGACATGATTGTGTACATTGATTCCCCTCCAGCAACGTTCTACAGGGCAGAACCTTTCATTCACCGCCCTACAGAACGCGAGAGCAGATAGCCACAGGGCTTGTTTGTTAGAAATCCTGCTCTTAATATTAAAATAAAACAATTATTGAAGTGATATGGCATAACACTGGATCACAGGTTGTTGCAAGGCGATAAATGAATTTTGTGTGAGTGTTCAATGTCCTGATGGCATCCATTGGTATTATTAACCCATTAAGGACCAGAACCATCCATATTATATATATATATATATATATATATATATATATATATATATATATATATATATATATATATATATATTGCAATCTGTACTGGTGATGCATTGATGCTCTAGGGGGATCTAGGGTTTCCTCCTAACAGCCAAGCCTTAGTGAGTGATCCTGGATTTTAGTGAATTATTGATAACAGCTAATACAGTGTAATGTTATGGGTCACACATTGTTTTTTTACATATTAAATGTAAAATTACATATTAATATAATTGTGTGTGTGTGTGTGTGTGTGTGTGTGTGTCTGTGTGTGTGTGTCTGTGTGTGTGTGTGTGTTTGTTTGTGTGTGTGTGTGTGTCTCACAGCACTCAAACAGCAGCAAAGAACCCATTCCTTGTTGAATAAACACATCATACGTTTCTGAATAAATACATTCTATCTCTGAACAACACGCATAACATAGTCCTTTCGATTTCTTTACTGTTTCAGTGTCGGTTTCTTACAAATAATTCTTAAAGGGAATGCTGATTAATATGCAGGAAAAGCTGCATGTTTTTATATGATGGGCAGCAGAGCATATAGCACGGTATGATGATTAAATAAACTGTGTATTAACACCCCATTTTAGAATTCATTACCAGATATGGAATTCGGATTTATAAAGCGTTGTAAAATCAACTTTACTGAAATCAGCCAACGTTTGGAACTTTGTAGCTTTTCCTCAGTAACAGACAGAAACGTTCTGTACAGAACAAAATCTAGACAATAAGGCAGCAAATATAGGCCATTAGCGACTTATATTTATATTAAGATCTGAGCCATGACCCAATATAGGGGTGGGGGGGGGGGGGGGGGTTGAAGAAGCTCTTGAATGTCTCGAAACGTTGATTAATGATGAGATTTTTATCCATGTAATAGCCTTAATTACCAACTGTAATGCCCCCATTAAAAACGCATTAACGAAGTAAACGAAATGAACACTTAATTCTAAAACATTTTAAACATTTATTAAATAGAAAATGATTCAAGTGTTAAAAAAATAAATTATCTTCATATCTTCCAAAAAAAAAAATTGATATGAAATTAGATCGATTTTAGTTCATACAAAGGTGCTGTCATTGCATATACTTCAATTCAATTATATAAATTACACATTCAGATTTTTGTTTTCTAAACAAAATAGTAATAAATATATAAATATCGAGCTGATTGCCATCCGTGTGATAAAGATTATACATTAGATTGGAGTCTATAAATATTTACACACATATATATATACACATTATTTACACACATGGAATATTGCATATCCAGTATTCACAGGTCTAGAACCAGCGTCATAGGGGGCTCATTTTCTATGTTGCTGAAGGAAGATTTGTTTAATTTCCTGGGGTCTTCTGGGGTCCACACTTTAGCAGTTCTGATAACGTTTTGATCTCTGAGTTGTTTTTCATCAGTCCATGACAGGGAATGTCCAGTGAGAGGAGGGAGCCCATAATCTGGGTCACTGGGAGACGGAGATCCTGAGGAGGAGAAGACAATATTTTAATTCCCTCTATTTGAATAGCTTAATAACGGTCACAATAAGTAAGTCCTTATAACTACTCAGATTAGTAATATTTTAGTTTGTTATATTTTGAACTTGTTTCTATTCTGTGATTTAAATGATGTCCCTGGTCCCTAGTTGAAGATGTTACACAGTGTATATACATTGTCAAAGCTGGAGACGTTTTGCGTGGAATTACTAACTTTGGCGCAATCACCATCGAAACTAATGGACAGTTTGTAGCTAATTTCCTGGCTAATTTCAGGGATTTCATTTGAATGAACCCTTTGCTCTGACCAGGAGCACATTGTTCTATAGGGTTACAATACAGTGCCCCTCACTAGGCTGATCCAGGATACACTGCCTGCATGGTTACATTATAGTTAGTATCACAATGATCCCAATTAGTTAAACATAATTACTTAATAATGACTTCATTAAGGTGAATGCGAGTTATCATGGTGCACTAAGAAAATAAAGTGATACTTGATACTGGATCAGAACCGATTAGACACGGACTATGTTAGAGCGATGCTGAGAATTCCAAAGAATCATTATGTGTAGAGTTCTCATGGCATGCGGTAGGTGTTCCTATTACACAAAGTGACCTCGTCAGGAGGTCTCCAAGCTAAGTCAGTGCACTGCAGTAACTCCGGGGCCCCAATAAATCACCCAGGACAGGTAATAGTAACAGGCTAGCCAGGTAATCCACCATGCACCGTATTTCAGTACAGGTAGGTAAGTACTAACATACTTTCTATGAGTCGCTGTACCCCATCCCAATGCAGGTAGGTAGTAACAGTCTAGCTGTGGTTCAGGAGACTCACTATACCCCGTCCCAGTGCAGGTAGGTAGGAACCGACTATCCAGGGGTCAGGAAGCTCACTATGCCCCATTCTAATGCAGGTAGGTAAGCAGGTAGGTAGTAACAGACTATCCATGGGTCAGGAGGCTCACTATACCCCATCCCAATGCATGTAGGTAGTAACAGATTATCCCTGGGTCAGGATACTTACTGGTGCTCCTGTGACAGATGATGACTTTCTTGGGTTGGTGCGGACTCTCGGTGTTGGTGTTCCTCAGTGGGAGGTCAGACTGGACCAGCTCGCTCAGAAAGTTGATGTAGCCGATGGCCAGGCGCAGGGTGTCCACCTTGGACAGTCTTTTCTCGTAGGGCAAGGTGGGGATGTGGGACCTCAGACCTTCAAAGGCATCATTGATGGACTGCATCCTTCGGCGCTCCCTCACGTTGGCCGCCTGCCTGAGCTGCTGCATCTCCATATCAGACCTCATCCTCTTCCTCCGCTTCATTCCCGAGCTGCCCTCCTTCATCCCTGGGGACAGCTCGCAGGACCCCTCCCCGCAGCCATATGGGAAGCCCCCCGACGAGGAGGAGGAGGAGGAGGAAGAGAAGGAGAAGTTGCCTGGGTCTCCATAGTCTTCTCCATGCATGACCCGGCTGTCCTTGTAGTACTCCTGGATCTGGCCGGTCAGGAAGTCCACATCGTCATCCAAGAAGTCCTCAGCGTCCAGGTGGTCCCTGGAGGACTGGTCAGTGAAGAAATCCTCTTCATCAAAGTAAGGAGAAGGGAAGGACTCCAAGCCGGTAAACTGCTCCAGAACTGAGTCCATGTTCCCCCTCTGGCGTGATGGTGGCCCCAGTGACAGCAGTGGTCCTGGTCTCCTGTGGTCCCTTTGCAGGTTGAGGACTTGACGAAGTTCCAGCCAGGCACGCGAGGATTCTTATAAAGTACATGGACAGGCGCGTGCCATTGCCTAAATCACGGAGCCAATCAGGAGTCTGCACCCCCCCCCCCCCCTTCCTCAATGTCCCCCCTCCTTTTCCCCTCCCTTCCCAGGACTTCCATACACCTCCATGTGATGGGATTGGGAGGCAGACATTGCCACTCCCCCCTCCCATTCACACAGGTAGCTGGGGATCGGACTCCCAGCTGCTCTCCCCACTTGTATCTCTCCCCCCCCCCCATAAGAGGGGGTCAAGAAGAAAGAGGTCAGTCAGTCGTTGCTTGTATGGGACCCAGGACAATGAGCACACTCGCTCTGCACAAATCATAATGTCACTAAATAAAGGCTCCTCAACCAGTACTACTGTGCACAGCCACAGGCTCAGAGCCCAGGGACCAGCAGCCATTAGGAATACTTGCCATGTATTCCCTGCAAGCCTCTCATGGCTACAAACTGTCTAACAGGGAGAGACTGTCACATTGAGCTGATTGGAGAATTGTTACGATTTACAGGACAGGGAACAGATTCACAACACAGACTGGCTCCTCTAAGAGATGGGGAAACTGGAACTAACTGACTGACACTATAGGAAACTGTCAGAATGTTGATACTTTGTAAGAGGTTCACAGAACACTTTGCTGACAGTCTTAAAATAAGAAACAAACACCTGCTCCAGTCATTTCATTTAATAGAAATACTTTAATTATTGTCAGCAGTACAGATCTAAATATATATATATCAACCAGACACTGCAGATCGATCTGTAAACAGTGATACTGTATAGTATGAGGTATATATATACTATAATTCGTGTACGATGGATTGTGATGGTGCTTTGCATTTTAATATAAGTTAATGTCATATGATAAAAGGGGTGTATCAACATGCATTCCAACGATTTACAGCGATTTAGAATGTGACATTGCAGTGCCAGAACCATAGAACCATACAGGATAGATTTATACTGAACTAAAACTGGACAAATTGGGGCCAATGATTTATAGAAATAAAACACTTTATTCAAAGTTATTGCAGATTATTGCAACAGAGTACAGTGCATTGCATTATTGTTTAATAGAATAATTAGAATAATTCTCAGGTTTATTGATGAGAATATTATAACACACAGTATATGACATGTCTATATAATAAGGCAAATAAAATATTATACGGGATTATGACATATAAGGAGGAAAGACTATAATATACACAAATATTACATGGGTTACAGCTCAGGACAATTTAATAAACACAGCACAAAACATGCATAATATTACAAAATACTTCAACGTTTAATAATAGAATGTATCAGACTATAGTGCAATACAGGACAATGTAATAAATACAATGCAATACATAGTATATCATATTGAAGAATATTACCCATCGAGTAGTAATTAACAATACACACTATAAAGCACACTAAACAGTATAACAAAAAGGGCAGTATAGCACATGATATGTAGCATATTTAATAATATTTTAGCGAATATATAAGAGAAGGTATTATAGCACAACAGAGAATACGCCAACATGTAACGAGACATTGAATTAAAATGGAGAAATATGGAGAAGAATATGCATAGACATCATAAACAATATATTATATAAATTATAATATAGGGTTCTGACGTTCAATACAACATGGGATACACAGCGTATTAGGGACAAGACAATACAATATAGGCAGGGCATTACAGTATCATATAATATAATATACACTGCGTATTACACAAAGAGAATTCTGATCTAGATCCAATCTGTGATTATTATAGAATACCTATTACAGACAGCATTCTATTAGAAATATCATATAATGTAATATGCACACAGCATATTACAGACAGAGCATTATAATAGAGCGCATTGCATGGCCGTGTGGTATAAAACACAGCATATTACAGACAGAGCATTATAATAGAGCGCATTGCATGGCCGTGTGGTATAAAACACAGCATATTACAGGCAGAGCATTACGATAAAGGGCAATAAATCACCATATAATATGGACACAGCCATGTAGAGAGTGTTATAATACAGGGCTCTAAGACATCATATAGCATGGAATATGCAGCATATTATTATTTAATTACATTATAATAAATTATAGCACCATACAGAACATACAGTGTGTGTTATAGCTTAATGTAAACAGAATATGCAACATGTTAAAGAATGTTACACGGTATAATTAATGGATTGAATTGCTATGTCTGTGATAATAAACTATGCCAGGCTATGTCTGTCATATTAAACTGTGCCAGGCTATGTCTGTAATAATAATCTATACTAGGCTATATCTGTGATAAACTATGCCAGCCTATATCTGTGATGTTAATCTGTGCCAGGCTATGTCTGTGATAATAAACTGTACCAGGCTATATCTGTGATAATAAACTGTGCCAGGCTATGTCTGTAATAATAATCTATGCCAGGCTATGTCTGTGATAATAAACTGTGCCAGGCTATGTCTGTAATAATAATCTATGCCAGGCTATATCTGTGATAAACTATGCCAGGCTATATCTGATGTTAATCTGTGCCAGGCTATGTCTGTGATAATAAACTGTACCAGGCTATATCTGTCATAATAAACTGTGCCAGGCTATGTCTGTAATATCAAACTATGCCAGGCTATGTCTGTAATAATAAACTGCGCCAGGCTATGTCTGTAATAATAATCTATGCCAGGCTATGTCTGTGATAATAAACTGTGCCAGGCTATGTCTGTAATAATAATCTATGCCAGGCTATATCTGTGATAAACTATGCCAGGCTATATCTGATGTTAATCTGTGCCAGGCTATGTCTGTGATAATAAACTGTACCAGGCTATATCTGTCATAATAAACTGTACCAGGCTATGTCTGTAATAATAAACTGCGCCAGGCTATGTCTGTGATAATAAACTGTGCCAGGCTATGTCTGTGATAATACACTGTGCCAGGCTATATCTGTGATATTAAACTGTGCAAGACTATATCTGTAATAATAAACTATGCCAGTTGTCATCAATATTAAACGGTGCCAGGCTATATCTGTAATAATAAACCGTGCCAGGCTATATCTGTAATATTAAACGGTGCCAGGCTATATCTGTAATAATAAACCGTGCCAGACTATGCCTGAGATATTAAATAGTGCCAGGCTATATCTTTGATATTAAATAGTGCCAGGCTATGTCTGATATGTTAGACTGTACCAGGCTTGTATGCCCCATCATGAAGATGTACATTTAATAATTGGCATGCAGATTTCTATGCACATTTTAGGAGAAGCTGATGTGTAAACATGACCTTGGCACTAAACGAAATGACCCCTTATTAACTGCATGGAAGAGACCACTTTATTAACCTCTGTCTGCCCCCCTAGTCTGAAAAACCTGAGATTTGTAAACAATTGACCTTAATGACTGTCAGCACTAACATAGCCCATTCTAGATAAAGGAAGGGGAATTGTCATCAATCAACAAGTAGCATTCTCTGCTCAGGACTGGGCTGTCTGCAGTGAGGATGGTGGCCAGGCAGAGGCTGCTGTGACAAGGACATTATTATCTGGGGTGACCTTTTTCCTGTCACAGTCATGTTTCTCCAATAGGTATCACCTACAGAGATGGAAACAAACATTGGGCAGTAAGGGCTAGCTCTTCAAGACTTGCATCTATCCCATATCTTTCAACATTCCCTCTTCCAGTCACTGACATATATCTTTTTGGTCTGTTCTGTTTTTCTATTTGTCCAAGTAGGACTGTTTTTGTATTAATACTGCCTTAAAAACATGCTTACTGTGTGTACATTAATGGCAATGCATGCTAGTTAGTGTGTGTAAAGGTGTGTGTTTTCACACAATTCCAGCTTTAAACATTTTTTCCTTCTAATACATTGTTGTCAATGCTTCAGGTTATGTTTAATATTGATATATTTTCCTACACAGACACACAATATTTTAATGTGTCAAATGGTAAAGTAGTACTGTCTGGTCACTAACATGTTAAATGCCCTGTTAGATGAGAGGTTAACCCTTTTGGTTCCATATTATTTTTGAATAAGAACTGCCTTTTCCACAATTCATTTTGATTCATACTATATTTCAATTTTATAATTATGTTTCCATTAGAGAGAATGGCTCCCTGATCTGATTTTACAATTTATTGATTAGTGTGTAGTCTGTGAGGATAATATCAGCCATCAGTGACTTATGTGACTGAGTGGGTTTATGCCATATAATAACTATAAGAAAAAGTAGATTCATAAAGATTCCTGTAAAAAATATGCAGTAACATCTTTTAATTTGGGATCCCTTTGGAGTTTTATTTATGTATGTATTCATTTATTTTGTATTTATTGATTCATTTCTTCCTGCACCTTTTGAACTATGTTTACAGCAAGGGCAGCGCTTTTCCTGCGAGGCTCAACAGTATGTGCCTTGCTGATAAGTAAGTGCTGATGCAATTATTACAACATACAGATTAATCTTACCCTTAAAACTGGAAAATGTTCTCGGTCCCCACCTGCTCCACAACCCCAGGAAGCAAAAAAGTACGCAATAGTTTAGTAAATATGGAGATGATGCAACGCGTGTATTTTCTTCAATAAATGATTAAGATTGCGTTTGAATTTATTATGACAGCAACCCCTCTGATATTTAATGTTCCCAGCTCTCTCGGTCACAATGTGCTCCGCAAACAATGTTCTACGGTTCGAATAATTCACTGTCTGTCATCGAGATCAGAAACATTTCCAGTGTTACAATGTTACAATGTTACAAGATTCCAACTGATTTTCAAATTTAAGGCCACAGTAGCTGAATTGGAAGAATAGACTGATTTAGAGAATTGTTCTGGTTTGATTATTTTTCCCTTAAATTTGAAATTCACTTTCAATTCTCACCTTCAGTTCAGCCATTCAATGCTAATGGCCAAGATGGGGTTAACAGGTTAATTTATGGTAGCCCATTCTTTGTTAATGTGTCATTATGATATAATTATTGCTTTTATAGCTGCCAATAGTATTCATTAACTATTTCACTGCCCAGGGTTGTTCGATTAAGACGATTTAAAAAAAAAAGATAAAAACAAAGATTTCAAAACCTCTCTATATAAGTGCCCTTTATATATTAACCCTTTGAGGGTGAGTTGCTTGCCCAATAGCTCACACTCCCGTCACAACGTGTTAGATTATTTAAATCCCTATGTGCAATCTTAAAATTAAGAATTAGAATAAAAAATAACAGATTTATGATTTTAGTTCCCTGCAGACTACATCGCCTTGCAGCGTTTAGTAAAATCACATAATGATTGAAACAGACTTATTCCTGGGTTGATGCAGAGAGAGGGTTCTACACAATTAATTATGTCCATTATTCTTATTGTTTCCTCTATAAAGGGCAAACATATCCCACAGCTATATCCAACTACCAGCCCCTCTTGTGTTAATAGGGATGATGGGAATTTGCTCTAAGACAAGTGATGGGAGAGGCTTACAAGTCATATCCAGGTTTGGAATAATTGTCTGAATAAAACAATATTACACAAAGGGGATGTGTGCCATTTCACCTCTGTCACACTATTCAATCAAGCAGTGTCCCTACCATTATATTAAATCATCTCAATCCAATGACTGCAATTAGATGTAATAGGATAAATACAAGCTCTGAAGAAGGTACAGGCTCAGAGATCCACCAAAGGAAAGGGACGAATTAGTTAAACATTCGATTTATTTAGGGTTCATTGAGATCTGGGATAGAATGGGAAAAAAATAAAATAATAGGTTTTACAGGGAAAATGTAAAACAAGGAAAAGACTGACTCTCAGGGGTATTGTACAAGAAATGACAAATCAGTCTCTAAAAATGAAAAGTATTAAGATGTTATTGATGATGTCATTGAGTGTCAGCGAGTAACTAATTAATTAGTTTCCAGTTGTTAAATTATTTAACAATGATAAATAAAAAAAAGTGAAATAAGACGTCTGGCTTGGTGACCTATACGTTGGGTTTATTAGATACAATGTGTCCAGGTGAGGAATTATATTGGGTATTAAATAATGAATACATACATTTATTTGATCTCCTGTAATAAACCAAGTGATTTGGTAAAATATCGACATTAACTATTTGTAGCCTGGAGCACCATGTATGTATGTTTATACAGACAGCCACCCTTTCCTTGTCTGTGGCATGTTAGAGGTAATTACCCCTAAAGCAGGGGGTGGGGGTGGAGGGGGGATTATGTGGGTCCTAGTGTGAATTTTTATTTAGCATTTTGCTCTTTTGATTATTTTTTAGGACCAGCCCATAAATAAGACCACAGACACATCTGCTGCTTGTGGAAAGGGAACAACACAGGCTGTTCACACCAAACAGACCCTCTGGGTTTTTTGGTTCTATGGTGCTTCATACAAGGGTGTCACCTCACCCCATTCTCTGTCTTCCTAATTCCCCATCCTTGGGAGGCACCTGCAGCACAGCATACAATATACATGGAGCTGGTACCTGGGTGCTTTGCTGGTAACACACCACAGAAAACCTCTTCTCAGACTCTCTTAAGTCAAGATGCTAGAGGTCACTCTATGCCCCCCTCCTTCCCTGTAGCAGCCATGGTGCAAGCTGCAAAGCTGGGCCATCCATGGGAATCCCAACACTTGTGCTGCTCACAAGCCAGCTTCCCCTCCACCCCCTGCAAAACAGCAAGCCAGGAGAACAAATGAGGTGCAATCGATCTGCAGACTTCCTAACAAATGAAATTACATGCTAAAGATGCATGTCCCATCAGGCAGCCCTGCCTAAAGAATAATCAAGCAATATTATAATTACAGAGCTTCTGTCCTAATGTAACTTACCTAACTACATACCCAATGGGAACTGCCTCGGGAGCAACACTTAGGGGCTTATAAACTCTGTACAGTGTGTCCATACATCCACATAGAACAGTTATAACATAGTATAATGTAATGTAATATAATATCTATACAGTGTGTCTCTACATCCACATAGAACAGTTATAACATAGTATAATGTAATATAATATCTATACAGTGATTCTCTACATCCACACAGAACAGTTATAACATAGTATAATGTAATATAATATCTATACAGTGTGTCTCTGCATCCACATAGAACAGTTATAACATAGTATAATGTAATATAATATAATATCCATACAGTGTGTCTCTACATGTACATAGAACAGTTATAACATAGTATAATGTAATATAATATCTATACAGTGTGTCTCTACATCCAAATAGAACAGTTATAACATAGTATAATGTAATATAATATCTATACAGTGTGTATCTGCATCCACATAGAACAGTTATAACATAGTATAATGTAATATAATATAATATCTATACAGTGTGTCTCTACATCCACATAGAACAGTTATAACATAGTATAATGTAATATGATATCTATACAGTGTGTCCCTACATCCACATAGAACAGTTATAACATAGTATAATGTAATATGATATCTATACAGTGTGTCCCTACATCCAAATAGAAAAGTTATAACATAGTATAATGTAATATAATATCTATACAGTGTGTCTCTGCATCCACATAGAACAGTTATAACATAGTATAATATAATATAATATAATATCTATACAGTGTGTCTCTACATCCACATAGAACAGTTATAACATAGTATAATGTAATATAATATCTATACAGTGTGTCCCTACATCCACATAGAACAGTTATAACATAGTATAATGTAATATAATATCTATACAGTGTGTCCCTACATCCACATAGAACAGTTATAACATAGTATAATGTAATATAATATCTATACAGTGTGTCCCTACATCCACATAGAACAGTTATAACATAGTATAATGTAATATAATATAATATCTATACAGTGTGTCTCTGCATCCACATAGAACAGTTATAACATAGTATAATGTAATATAATAAAATATCTATACAGTGTGTCTCTGCATCCACATAGAACAGTTATAACATAGTATAATGTAATATAATATCTATACAGTGTGTCCCTACATCCACAAAGAACAGTTATAACATAGTATAATGTAATATAATATAATATATATACAGTGTGTCCCTACATCCACATAGAACAGTTATAACATAGTATAATGTAATATAATATCTATACAGTGTGTCTCTACATCCAAATAGAACAGTTATAACATAGTATAATGTAATATAATATAATATCTATACAATGTGTCTCTGCATCTAAATAGAACAGTTATAACATAGTATAATGTAATATAATATAATATCTATACGGTGTGTCTCTACATCCACATAGAACAGTTATAACATAGTATAATGTAATATGATATCTATACAGTGTGTCCCTACATCCAAATAGAACAGTTATAACATAGTATAATGTAATATAATATCTATACAGTGTGTATCTGCATCCACATAGAACAGTTATAACATAGTATAATGTAATATAATATAATATCTATACAATGTGTCTCTGCATCCACATAGAACAGTTATAACATAGTATAATGTAATATAATATAATATATATACAGTGTGTCTCTGCATCCACATAGAACAGTTATAACATAGTATAATGTAATATAATATAATATCTATACAGTGTGTCCCTACATCCACATAGAACAGTTATAACATAGTTTAATGTAATATAATATCTATACAGTGTGTCTCTACATCCACATAGAACAGTTATAACATAGTATAATGTAATATAATATAATATCTATACAGTGTGTCTCTGCATCCACATAGAACAGTTATAACATAGTATAATGTAATATAATATAATATCTATACAGTGTGTCCCTACATCCACATAGAACAGTTATAACATAGTATAATGTAATATAATATCTATACAGTGTGTCTCTACATCCAAATAGAACAGTTATAACATAGTATAATGTAATATAATATCTATACAGTGTGTCTCTGCATCCACATAGAACAGTTATAACATAGTATAATGTAATATAATATAATATCTATACAGTGTGTCTCTACATCCACATAGAACAGTTATAACATAGTATAATGTAATATAATATAATATCTATACAATGTGTCTCTGCATCCACATAGAACAGTTATAACATAGTATAATGTAATATAATATAATATCTATACAGTGTGTCTCTACATCCACATAAAACAGTTATAACATAGTATAATGTAATATAATATCTATACAGTGTGTCTCTACATCCACATAGAACAGTTATAACATAGTATAATGTAATATAATATCTATACAGTGTGTCTCTACATCCACATAGAACAGTTATAACATAGTATAATGTAATATAATATAATATCTATACAGTGTGTCTCTACATCCACATAGAACAGTTATAACATAGTATAATGTAATATAATATAATATCTATACAGTGTGTCCCTACATCCACATAGAACAGTTATAACATAGTATAATGTAATATAATATCTATACAGTGTGTCTCTACATCCAAATAGAACAGTTATAACATAGTATAATGTAATATAATATCTATACAGTGTGTCTCTGCATCCACATAGAACAGTTATAACATAGTATAATGTAATATAATATAATATCTATACAGTGTGTCTCTACATCCACATAGAACAGTTATAACATAGTATAATGTAATATAATATAATATCTATACAATGTGTCTCTGCATCCACATAGAACAGTTATAACATAGTATAATGTAATATAATATAATATCTATACAGTGTGTCTCTACATCCACATAAAACAGTTATAACATAGTATAATGTAATATAATATCTATACAGTGTGTCTCTACATCCACATAGAACAGTTATAACATAGTATAATGTAATATAATATCTATACAGTGTGTCTCTACATCCACATAGAACAGTTATAACATAGTATAATGTAATATAATATAATATCTATACAGTGTGTCCCTACATCCACATAGAACAGTTATAACATAGTATAATGTAATATAATATCTATACAGTGTGTCTCTACATCCAAATAGAACAGTTATAACATAGTATAATGTAATATAATATAATATCTATACAATGTGTCTCTGCATCCAAATAGAACAGTTATAACATAGTATAATGTAATATAATATAATATCTATACGGTGTGTCTCTACATCCACATAGAACAGTTATAACATAGTATAATGTAATATGATATCTATACAGTGTGTCCCTACATCCAAATAGAACAGTTATAACATAGTATAATGTAATATAATATCTATACAGTGTGTATCTGCATCCACATAGAACAGTTATAACATAGTATAATGTAATATAATATAATATCTATACAATGTGTCTCTGCATCCAAATAGAACAGTTATAACATAGTATAATGTAATATAATATAATATCTATACGGTGTGTCTCTACATCCACATAGAACAGTTATAACATAGTATAATGTAATATAATATCTATACAGTGTGTCTCTACATCCACATAGAACAGTTATAACATAGTATAATGTAATATAATATAATATATATACAGTGTGTCTCTGCATCCACATAGAACAGTTATAACATAGTATAATGTAATATAATATAATATCTATACAGTGTGTCCCTACATCCATATAGAACAGTTATAACATAGTTTAATGTAATATAATATCTATACAGTGTGTCTCTACATCCACATAGAACAGTTATAACATAGTATAATGTAATATAATATAATATCTATACAGTGTGTCTCTGCATCCACATAGAACAGTTATAACATAGTATAATGTAATATAATATAATATCTATACAGTGTGTCCCTACATCCACATAGAACAGTTATAACATAGTATAATGTAATATAATATCTATACAGTGTGTCTCTACATCCAAATAGAACAGTTATAACATAGTATAATGTAATATAATATCTATACAGTGTGTCTCTGCATCCACATAGAACAGTTATAACATAGAATAATGTAATATAATATAATATCTATACAGTGTGTCTCTACATCCACATAGAACAGTTATAACATAGTATAATGTAATATAATATAATATCTATACAATGTGTCTCTGCATCCACATAGAACAGTTATAACATAGTATAATGTAATATAATATAATATCTATACAGTGTGTCTCTACATCCACATAAAACAGTTATAACATAGTATAATGTAATATAATATCTATACAGTGTGTCTCTACATCCACATAGAACAGTTATAACATAGTATAATGTAATATAATATCTATACAGTGTGTCTCTACATCCACATAGAACAGTTATAACATAGTATAATGTAATATAATATAATATCTATACAGTGTGTCTCTACATCCACATAGAACAGTTATAACATAGTATAATGTAATATAATATAATATCTATACAGTGTGTCCCTACATCCACATAGAACAGTTATAACATAGTATAATGTAATATAATATCTATACAGTGTGTCTCTACATCCAAATAGAACAGTTATAACATAGTATAATGTAATATAATATCTATACAGTGTGTCTCTGCATCCACATAGAACAGTTATAACATAGTATAATGTAATATAATATAATATCTATACAGTGTGTCTCTACATCCACATAGAACAGTTATAACATAGTATAATGTAATATAATATAATATCTATACAATGTGTCTCTGCATCCACATAGAACAGTTATAACATAGTATAATGTAATATAATATAATATCTATACAGTGTGTCTCTACATCCACATAAAACAGTTATAACATAGTATAATGTAATATAATATCTATACAGTGTGTCTCTACATCCACATAGAACAGTTATAACATAGTATAATGTAATATAATATCTATACAGTGTGTCTCTACATCCACATAGAACAGTTATAACATAGTATAATGTAATATAATATAATATCTATACAGTGTGTCCCTACATCCACATAGAACAGTTATAACATAGTATAATGTAATATAATATCTATACAGTGTGTCTCTACATCCAAATAGAACAGTTATAACATAGTATAATGTAATATAATATAATATCTATACAATGTGTCTCTGCATCCAAATAGAACAGTTATAACATAGCATAATGTAATATAATATAATATCTATACGGTGTGTCTCTACATCCACATAGAACAGTTATAACATAGTATAATGTAATATGATATCTATACAGTGTGTCCCTACATCCAAATAGAACAGTTATAACATAGTATAATGTAATATAATATCTATACAGTGTGTATCTGCATCCACATAGAACAGTTATAACATAGTATAATGTAATATAATATAATATCTATACAATGTGTCTCTGCATCCAAATAGAACAGTTATAACATAGTATAATGTAATATAATATAATATCTATACGGTGTGTCTCTACATCCACATAGAACAGTTATAACATAGTATAATGTAATATAATATCTATACAGTGTGTCTCTACATCCACATAGAACAGTTATAACATAGTATAATGTAATATAATATAATATCTATACAGTGTGTCTCTGCATCCACATAGAACAGTTATAACATAGTATAATGTAATATAATATAATATCTATACAGTGTGTCCCTACATCCACATAGAACAGTTATAACATAGTTTAATGTAATATAATATCTATACAGTGTGTCTCTACATCCACATAGAACAGTTATAACATAGTATAATGTAATATAATATAATATCTATACAGTGTGTCTCTGCATCCACATAGAACAGTTATAACATAGTATAATGTAATATAATATAATATCTATACAGTGTGTCCCTACATCCACATAGAACAGTTATAACATAGTATAATGTAATATAATATCTATACAGTGTGTCTCTACATCCAAATAGAACAGTTATAACATAGTATAATGTAATATAATATAATATCTATACAGTGTGTCTCTGCATCCACATAGAACAGTTATAACATAGTATAATGTAATATAATATAATATCTATACAGTGTGTCTCTACATCCACATAGAACAGTTATAACATAGTATAATGTAATATAATATAATATCTATACAGTGTGTCCCTACATCCACATAGAACAGTTATAACATAGTATAATGTAATATAATATAATATCTATACAGTGTGTCCCTACATCCACATAGAACAGTTATAACATAGTATAATGTAATATAATATAATATCTATACAGTGTGTCTCTACATCCACATAGAACAGTTATAACATAGTATAATGTAATATAATATAATATCTATACAGTGTGTCTCTGCATCCACATAGAACAGTTATAACATAGTATAATTTAATATAATATAATATCTATACAGTGTGTCTCTACATCCACATAGAACAGTTATAACATAGTATAATGTAATATAATATAATATCTATACAGTGTGTCCCTACATCCACATAGAACAGTTATAACATAGTATAATGTAATATAATATAATATCTATACAGTGTGTCTCTACATCCACATAGAACAGTTATAACATAGTATAATGTAATATAATATAATATCTATACAGTGTGTCCCTACATCCACATAGAACAGTTATAACATAGTATAATGTAATATAATATAATATCTATACAGTGTGTCTCTACATCCACATAGAACAGTTATAACATAGTATAATGTAATATAATATAATATCTATACAATGTGTCTCTGCATCCACATAGAACAGTTATAACATAGTATAATGTAATATAATATAATATCTATACAGTGTGTCTCTACATCCACATAGAACAGTTATAACATAGTATAATGTAATATAATATAATATCTATACAGTGTGTCCCTACATCCACATAGAACAGTTATAACATAGTATAATGTAATATAATATAATATCTATACAGTGTGTCTCTACATCCACATAGAACAGTTATAACATAGTATAATGTAATATAATATAATATCTATACAGTGTGTCCCTACATCCACATAGAACAGTTATAACATAGTATAATGTAATATAATATAATATCTATACAGTGTGTCCCTACATCCACATAGAACAGTTATAACATAGTATAATGTAATATAATATAATATCTATACAGTGTGTCTCTACATCCACATAGAACAGTTATAACATAGTATAATGTAATATGATATAATATCTATACAATGTGTCTCTGCATCCACATAGAACAGTTATAACATAGTATAATGTAATATAATATAATATCTATACAGTGTGTCTCTACATCCACATAGAACAGTTATAACATAGTATAATGTAATATAATATCTATACAGTGTGTCTCTACATCCACATAGAACAGTTATAACATAGTATAATGTAATATAATATAATATCTATACAGTGTGTCTCTGCATCCACATAGAACAGTTATAACATAGTATAATGTAATATAATATAATATCTATACAGTGTGTCCCTACATCCACATAGAACAGTTATAACATAGTATAATGTAATATAATATCTATACAGTGTGTCTCTACATCCACATAGAACAGTTATAACATAGTATAATGTAATATAATATAATATCTATACAATGTGTCTCTGCATCCACATAGAACAGTTATAACATAGTATAATGTAATATAATATAATATCTATACAGTGTGTCTCTACATCCACATAGAACAGTTATAACATAGTATAATGTAATATAATATCTATACAGTGTGTCTCTACATCCACATAGAACAGTTATAACATAGTATAATGTAATATAATATCTATACAGTGTGTCTCTACATCCACATAGAACAGTTATAACATAGTATAATGTAATATAATATAATATCTATACAGTGTGTCTCTACATCCACATAGAACAGTTATAACATAGTATAATGTAATATAATATAATATCTATACAGTGTGTCCCTACATCCACATAGAACAGTTATAACATAGTATAATGTAATATAATATCTATACAGTGTGTCCCTACATCCACATAGAACAGTTATAACATAGTATAATGTAATATAATATCTATACAGTGTGTCCCTACATCCACATAGAACAGTTATAACATAGTATAATGTAATATAATATCTATACAGTGTGTCTCTACATCCACATAGAAAAGTTATAACATAGTACAATATAACATATACAGTGTGACTCTAAATCAACATAGAACAGTTATAATATAGTATAATGTGTATAAAGTGTCTCTAAATCCATATAGAACAGTTATAGCATAATATAGTGTAATATAATATAATGTAGCATATTATATATACAGTGTATCTCTAAATCTATGTAGAACACTTATAACATAGTATAGTATACTATAATATAGCTTAATATGTATGCAGTATGTCTCTAAATCATGAACAGTTATAACATAATATTTTATAATATGTATACAGTGTCTCTAAATCCAATATCCTTAATATACTATATTATGTTATAGCTGTTCTATATGAATTTAGAGACATAGTATGAAATGGATACATTGTATCTAAATCCAGATAGAACACATATAACACAATACACCGTATCCATTGCATACTATGTCTCTAAATGCATATAGAACAGCTATAACATAATATAGTATATTATGAATACAGTGTATTTCTTAATCCATATAAATCCACATAGAACAGATATAACATAATATTCTATAATATATACACATATAAAATGTATGGTATATACTATAATTGTTATAAAAAATAAATGAATTACTATGAGGTTTTATTGCATGATAGATAGATAGATAGATAGATAGATAGATAGATAGATAGATAGATAGATAGACAGACAGATAGAGACAAATTGATGGATAGATGTATACTAGATAGATAGACAGACAGATAGATAGGTAGACAGAATGACAGACAGACAAATAGATAGATAGATACTAGATAGATAGACAGACAGATAGATAGATAGGAAGACAGATAGACAGACAGACAAATAGATAGATAGATAGATAGATAGATAGATAGACAGACAGACAGGCAGATAGATAGATAGACAGACAGATAGATTGATAGACAGACAGATAGATAGATAGATAAAGGTTTACTTTAACATAAATCCTCCCCAAATGAATTGGAGAATATATAATTCAACACAGAGATATTTATATTTTTTTTAGATACTGATAGATACTAGATAGATAGACAGACAGACAGACAGACAGATAGATAGATAGATAGATAGATAGATAGACAGACAGACAGACAGACAGACAGATAGATAGATAGATAGATAGATAGATAGATAGATAGATAGATAGATAGATAGATAGATAGATAGATAGATAGATATACAGACAGGTATCACACACATAAATATATTTATATAGATAGATATTTTTTGATGTTGCTGTATCTACATTGAAAAGTTTGTAGTATGTTGTTAGAATGTTTAATAACAGTTTATTGGACTTATACAATTTTGGAAAAATCTATCGATCTATCTATCTGTGTGTGTCTCTCTCTCTATCTCTATCTATTGTTTGTCTGTCTATCTATCGGTCTGTCTCTATATCGATGTGTGCAGTCTATATAATGCTTGGCTGGACAGTCTCAGTCATTGCCCAGTGATTGAACGACCTCCTGTCCACTCAATGTGCACTGCGCACACTGTTGACAGCCCCCCCTCCTTGGTATTATGGGGGGACATCCACTGTTTGCATCGTGAGACGCTTTGAGCCCATCCAACGTGTGTCCCCTCCAGTCAGTTTCTGGGACAATTAGGATGTCTCTGGGGTTAGGAAGTGACTTAATGAGGGCTTCCCTCCAAAGCAGCACCTGCAGGCCGGCCGGCCGGGTGTGGAGGGATGGGGGCTTGTACCTGGGTCCCTGTCCCAGCTCTGACAGGTCCCTGCTGGGGGGCGAGGAGCCCAGCCCTCCCTGGGAGCCAGGCTGCGAGATGGGGAAAAGCATGGGAATCTCAACACGTGTGCTCCCAGAGCCGGGGGGAGCAGAGCTCGCCTTTCACACACAGACACAATGTATCAACAAGCTCAATGAACATTCTAAATGATGGGTGATCGCCTCGCAGATTGCCTGGCAAATCAAATTATATGCTCACTTATGGAGGGTTTCATGCACTTTACGAGGAGAACAGGTAATTCCTGATGGTGTGAATAAGAGGAGATTTATTGGGGAGTCCCAGTGAAAGGACTGGGTTTGGTGCTCGCGTTTCCCTTTCTTTGCTCCTGAGGGGCACAAAGGCAGAGCCCAGGCTCACACTGACTGGCCCTTTCTCAGAGACATGTTCGTTTGTTTTATACCATGCAGGACGCAGGGCAGACACCTGCTCCCTCTATCTCCCTCTGTACAGGCTGATATAACCTGCAGCTTACATCCAGGGACAGGAGGGACTAGATATATATATTATACACACACAGCCATCTACAGACACACACAGTCACACACACACACACACACACACACTGTGTCCCATCCAGGGGCAGGAGGAAATATATATATATATATATATATATATATATATATATATATATATATATATATATATATATATATATATATATATTATACACACACAGCCATCTACAGACACACACAGACACACACACTCTGTCCCATCCAGGGGCAGGATGGACTATAATATATATATTATACACACACAACCATAGACAGACACACACACTTTGTCCCATCCAGGGGCAGGGTGGACTACAATATATATATATTATACACACACAGTCATCCACAGACACATGCATTTTGTCCCATCCAGGGGCAGGTTGGACTATAAGAACTGACTATTCACTTCCTGCCCAATATATCCCACCCCTTGACAGGTGCCATTGTAACAATATAATCAATGTTATTCACGTCACCTGTCAGTGGTTTTAATGTTGTGGCAGATCAGTGTATAGTAACTGTATGTTAATTTATACTTACTCTGTGTGTGTATGTATGTGTTTGTGTGTGTAATATTTATAGTATATACACATTAAAGCATTATATATCACAATACATTGTGTCAAGTAACTGTTCTTTATGTTCAGGTATTGATGAACAGGTTTGGTATTGTACCAGATATCATACAGTGAGGGAAAAAAGTATTTGATCCCCTGCTGATTTTGAATGTTTGTCCACTGACAAATAAATTATCAGTCTATCATTTTAATGGTAGGTGTATTTTAACAGTGAGAGACAGAATAACAAAAAAAAATCCTCAAAAACGCATGTCAAAAACATTATAAATTGATTTGCATGTTTCTTAAAGCGAGTGCTCCTAATCTCAGATCGTTACCTGCATAAAAGACACCTGTCGACAGAAGCAATCAATCAGATTCCAAACTCTCCAACATGGCCAAGACCAAAGAGCTGTCCAAGGATGTCAGGGACAAGATTGTAGACCTCCACAAGGCTGGAATGGGCTACAAGACCATCACCAAGCAGAATGGTGAGAAGGTGACAACAGTTGGTTCGATTATTCGCAAATGGAAGAAACACAAATTAACTGTCTCCCTCAGTCTGGTGCTCCATGCAAGATCTCACCTCGTGGAGTTTTAATGTTCACGAAAACGGTGAGGAATTAACCCAGAACTACACGGGAGGATCTTATTAATGATCTCAAGACAACTGGGACCATAGACTGAAGTTTGTCAATGAACATCTGAATGATTCAGAGGAGAACTGGGTGAAAGTGTTGTGGTCAGATGAGACCAAAATCAAGCTCTTTGGCATCAACTCAACTCGCCGTGTTTGGAGGAGGAAGAATGCTGTCTATGACCCCAAGAACACCATCCCCACCGTCAAACATGGAGGTGGAATCATTATGCATTAGGGGTATTTTTCTGCTAAAGGGACAGGACAACTGCACTGCATAAAAAGGACAATGGATTAGACCATGTACCTTCAAATCTTGGGTGACAACCTCCTTCCCTCAGCCAGGGCATTGAAAATGGGTCGTGCATGGGTATTCCAGCATGACAATGACCCAAAACACACAGCCAAGGCAACAAAGGAGTGGCTGAAGAAGAAGCACATTAAGGTCCTGGAGTGGACTAGCCAGTCTCCAGACCTTAATCCCATAGAAAATCTGTGGAGGGAGCTGAAGGTTCGAGTTGCCAAACGTCAGCTGTGAAACCTTAATGACTTGGAGAGGATCTGCAAAGAGTAGTGGGACAAAATCCCTCCTGAGACGTGTGCAAACCGGGTGGCAACTACAAGAAACGTCTGACCTCTGCGATTGCCAACAAGGGTTTTGCCACCAACTACTAAGTCGAAGGAGTCAAATACTTATTTCAATCACTGAGATGCAAATCAATTTATAATTTTTTTGACATGCGATTTTCTGGATTTTTTTGTTTTGTTATTCTGTCTCTCACTGTTAAAATACACCTACAATCAAAATGATAGACTGATCATTTCTCTGTCAGTGGCCAAACGTTCAAAATCGTCAGGGGATCAAATACTTTTTCCCCTCACTGTAATGAAACGCAGGTAATTAGCAATAACAGTAAAGGAGTTTAAGCATGCGTGGGATAGGCATAAGGCTATCCTAACTATAAGATAAGGCCAGGGACTAATCAAAAGTATTTAGAAAATTGGGCAGACTAGATGGGCCGAATGGTTCTTATCTGCCGTCACATTCTATGTTTCTATGTTTCTATGTTTAGACTTCGAGCCAATAGTATACTTAGAACCAATAGTGTAGTATATCATCTGATAAAGGTCCCTGAAAACATTATCACCAATTTTTTTCCTGATTGAATGTAAACAAGCAGAAGAGATTCTACAAAGCATAAATCCGTCTGACTGCACTATTTTTGGATTGTACAATATATAGGGCTCCAAATTCCCACTTGCTACTAGACACTACTAACTGAAAATGTAGGCCCCTGGTGAGTATACCAGGGACTCTCTAGGCTTGCAGTGGCCAGTAGTTTTAAGGCCTCGCTAGTAGCGTATGATTTGAAATTTGAAGCTACGATTTCTTTAATATAGCACAGTTTGGAGGAGAAGTGTGGAAGACAAGGGCTCCAGATATTTTTGTCCTTTACTTGCTCTGTTCTCTTGGCTTGCTCCAGGTCTCCTCGGTGAGTGGAAGCAATGCAGTGATAGAAATACACATGGAGTTTGATAGAGTTTCATATTTCCTTTGGGTCTCTACCACTGCACTTCTGCCTCTGGCTGGGTCTCACGTAGGAGCAGAGGAAACATGGGAGGCCAATCAAACGCTGCCTAGGTGCCATTCTACAAGGCTTGTATGCTAAAACAGTGACTAGCTGCCTGCATTTCCATCAGCCACTTTCAAAGGAACAGAGTCATCTCTTTTATTGCCTGTGTGTGCCTGTCTATGTATGTGTGTACCTGTCTGTATGCACCTGTCTCTGCCTGTCTATGTCTGTCTGTGGCTTTGTGTGCTTATTTGTGTCTGTGGGTGCCTGTCTTTGTATGTGTGTACCTGTCTGTGTTTGTCTGCCTGTATGTGCCTGTGTGTGCTTGTCTGTGTCTGTGTGTTCCTGTCTGTGTCTGTCTATGCATGTGTGTGCCTGTGTGTACCTGTCTGTCTGTGCTTGTGTGCACCTGTACGTACTTGTGTGTGCCTGTGTGTACCTGTCTGTTCCTGTCTATTCCTGTTTGTGCTTATCTGTATCTCAGTGTTTCTGTCTGTGCCTCTGTGTACCTCTCAATGCCTGTGTGTGTACATGTCTGTAACGTTTTATGCCTGCCTGTGTCTGTGCGCCTATCTGTGTCTATGTAAGGCTGTCTGTTTGTGTGTGTGTTGGTGCTTGTCTGTGCATGTTTGTGTATGTCTGCTCAACTGTGTTTATGTGTGCTTGTGTATCTGTGTGTGTGTCTGTAAGTAACTATGTGTGTCGCAAGACAAATGTAAAGTGATGCAATTGGGAAGTGGTATTGGTGGGGTTTGGGAAAAGGCCAGGGGTGGGGTTTTATGAAGGAGTCACGTAATTTTAATTTCAAGGTGGCTCATGCCCTGGGTGTTTTTGACCCTAGCAATACCCCTGTCAATCAGCCTTTTAATGTTAGTTTGTATTAGCTTGTTATATTTTGAAGAAAATCTCTGTTTACTGCTTAAATATGTATTTTACACCCCTTATTTAAACTAGTATTTTAGGTAAAGTTTATCTTTCTAGGTGCACACAATGTGCTGTAGAAGCCTATGGTCGTATCCAGCAATACACAGTTTTGGGGAAGGAGTTTGTGACAAACTCCCCTTTTTCTGTGAGTTTGCCACAAGTTTTTGGAGGGGCCTGTTTGCTTGCCTCCTACCCTGTTACTATGGGCTCTGCAATATACCTTGCCCAATATACTGTAAAAGGCTTCATCCAAGTTTGTGGTACCAACATCAGTCCATCCTTGCAAGCGCGCTGTCTTGGCGTCATACTTGACTCTGGTCTCACCTTTGAGCCTCACATCCAGCATGTTGCCAAATCCTGTAGATTCCATCTTAAAAACATAGCCCGCATCCGCCCCTTTCTTGCACCAGATACTACCAAGGAGCTTGTCCATGCTCTAGTAATTTCCCGCATGGATTATTGTAACCCTCTCCTGATTGGTCTCCCCAATAGCCGTACTGCACCTTTACAGTCCGTAATGAATGCTGCTGCTAGATTGATTTTCCTCTCTAGTCATTTCTCTCACACCTCACCCCTCTGCCAGTCCTTACATTGGCTTCCTGTATGCTATAGGAGTCAATTCAAGGTACTAACTCACACCTATAAAGCACTGAACAACTCTAGCCCCTCTTATATCTCCTCACAGATCCATAGGTATGTCCCTTCTCGGTCTCTCCTTTCTGCCCGTGACCACCTCCTGTCCGTTGTCCGCACTCGTACGGCCAACTCGCGCTTGCAGGACTTCTCGCGGGCGGCTCCCTTCCTATGGAATAGCCTGCCTACCGCCATCAGACTCTCCCCTAGTCTTGCATCTTTTAAGAAGTGCCTTAAAACCCATCTCTTTAGGAAAGCTTATGGCCTCCAAGACTAACCCTTACCTCACATACCGGTCTCTTGCCCTCTCCTAAGGGGCAGCCCACCTTATTTGATTGTAAATTCCTGTCCTAATGTGTTTTACACCCCACCTCCTATAGAATGTAAGCTCGTTTGAGCAGGGTCCTCTTCAACCTATTGTTCCTGTAAGTTTATTTGTAATTGTCCTATTTATAGTTAAATCCCCCTCTCATAATATTGTAAAGCGCTACGGAATCTGTTGGCGCTATATAAATGGCAATAATAAATAAATAAATGTAATGTAAGTACTTTTGTACTCCACAAAGAGAGACCGACCGCTGGCCCTAATTCCCTGGAACTGTTTTGGGCATGAAGCCATGCTTGCAGCCGGTCAAAAAGAGACTTCCATGAAACTTTTGAACCCCTGCTCTGATCTGGGTGATTTTTGGATATGTTGTTCACCCAGACCAGGGCTATCCAGGGATGTTATGTTTTGGAGTACTTTCTGAACTTTGTGAAAATTAGTTTTTTTCTGCCTGGAGATAATTGAATTACTTACAGCACTTTATTCAATTATCTCCCAAGCAGAGGGGAGGGATTGTTTGATGTACATGGGCGTGTTACAGACTGTATGTTGTTTTGATTGGTTTGTGTCCTTTGTGTTCCTGTGCCCCATCCAGTCGGTGTTCTTCTGGCCTGAAGAATCGTATAAAAGCCAACCTGAACCATTAAAGCTCAGATCATCTTGCACCTTCTTGAAGTTTCGGCTCATGTCTGGGGGATTGGAGAACTACACTCTGGGGGATTGCTATAATCACTATACTCCCCTAAGTATAATCACTAAGTTCTTGTAAGAACTTGTTCCTGCTATGCTCTCTGGACTAAGAGAGGTCTACCCACTGGAAGCTGGATCCTCGTTATAGGTCCAGGGTGGGTAGGTAAGAGACGGCGAGATCCCAACCAAGCTGCGGCAGTTCGTGCTGTTTGCAGTAGTTATGGTGTTCCGGCGCAGTGTTTATGGGACTTGCAAGTACTAGGACGCAGCAATTAAAGGAGGTACCCAGTCGGGGTGCCAGGCGCTCCGTCACAGAGATGAATAACCACAGAACCCTGCTTAATTCTATGAACCTTAAGATGTGTGAAAATAAGAGAAGATATCATAGCAGTCCCTAGCCCTGTTTTTGTATTTTTCCACCCAGAACGAGTGGGACTATTTTTCGTACATACTGCTTGATTATTTTCAAACCTCTCAGTGCTGTACATGTAGTGTGAGACAAAGAGAGCGAAGTACTGGCTCTTTTCTTATATTGTGTTTTTGATATAATAATGAAAGGAAGACCAAGAGATGGAGAAACTAGATATGCAAAAGAATATGCAATAATTAATAGTGACAATGCTGAAACGACTACAACTGCAAGTTTTCTATATTACAAGGCTGCTTAAAAATGGCTGTCTCAAGTGACTAGTGTGGGGATTTGAGCCCCTTTAACTCCTTAGTGACCACGGACGTACAGAGTACGTCAGACAAAAAACGGTTGTTAACAAACGCTGACGTACCCTGTGCTTCCACAGCAAATATGAGTGCTGGAAGCGATGCCTCGATGTCAAGGCCCCCGTATCGATCACTTCTGGGTTGCTCCACGTGGCGCCCAGCAGTGAGGCAGAGCATCAGAAGCCATCAGGCAGGCTTCCGATGCTCTGCCTGTGTGCAGAGTCAGCAAAATAAATGAAATTTAAAAAATTAATAAAAAATATTAAAACTAAATACCGTAATACCTAGCACGTCCGAGGTAATCCTAATTACTTACCCAATCGCCGCCGTTCCCCCGCAGGCGATCAGTCTTCTTCTTCACTGGGGGGACTGTCTGACAGCCCAGACAGTCCACCCTCGGCTAAATAGGACCCCATGGACCACGTGATCACTCTGAAAGAGCGGTCACATGGCCGTAATAGGCGTCCATAGTGTTGCCTGCAGGAGGACTGCCTGAGCTGACAGGCAGTCCCCCTGGTGGTGAAAAAAAGTCAAAAGTTTTAAAATAAAAAATTAAGCAAATAAAATAAAATATATATATATTTATGTATATATAAGATATACATATACATGTATTATATCTATATATAATATGTATATAGTGGACAATTTATTCATACTTACCGTAATTTTATTTTTCTGGCTATTATTCATGGCAGCATATAGATCATGGGTTAGCTCCGCCCCTTACAGCCGATAGGACAGGAAAAACTCCAAAGGCTTTAAAAGGAGGCTCCATTCCTAAGGTCCTCAGTCAGTAATAAGCTCTACAGTAGATAAATAGAGACATGGGTGGGTAGTATATGCTGCCATGAATAATAGCCAGGAAAAGAAAATTACGGTAAGTAATCAGAACAATTCAACATCGATTAGAAGATTGCACTGAGTTACGTACTTGACGTCCAAATTGCGCATCATTGACTGCTTTAACGTCCAGTATGTAATGCCGGACAAACGTGTCTAAAGACGTCCAAGTGCCAGCTTTACAAAAAGTGTCAGCAGAAACCATTGCCATGGAAGCCCACGATGCTGCTAAAGCATGAGTAGAGAGTGCCCTGAAACCCTTCGGTATAGGTAGAGAATGGCATTGATACGCTTTCACCTTAGGCAGGATCTCTGGTGCTAAATGCAAGACAACCATATCCTGTTGAAAATTAGTGAATGGGGGTTCACATGACCAAGCCTGGAGTTCCCAACTGAGGTACTAGCCACCAGCAACAGCATTTTTCTGTGCTAATGTCATGGAAGCTCCTGCTAGAGGTTCAAACGATGCTTTAGTCAGAGCCCGTGAGACCAGTGGTACGTCACATGGATTCAACACCCTCAGTGGAGGCTTGAGTTTAATCTCTGCTTACATGAAGCAAAGCACCATGGGCTCCAATGCTCAATGGGTACCCATTCATGTGGAAAGTGCAGATATGTGCTACTATAGAGTGTTATAACACAGACCCTTTCTAGGCCTGATTGAGGAGTAATTCCAACCTCTATTCCTGAGACCAACAGACAAATGCATGCCAAGTTTTGTAAAGTATTTATAGGACTGTAAGAGGATCTCAATGACCATTTCAGGGACGCCTATACTTATAGAGACTCCCGCATCAACACCAGAACTTGAGGATCTTGGTGTGTCAATGGACTTTGTAATAGGTCTGGACTGGAATTTCCCCTGGAGGTTCCAGATTCATCTTACTCATCATAGGAATTTAGAGTAGACGTGGCCTTCCACTGTCTCCTTTTGAATTACCTTTAGGAAAGTTGAAAACATGAAAAACATGTACATCAGACTAAAATTCCAAATTTGAGTCAGTGAATCCTAAACCTTAAGCATTCTGGTCCTAAAATCTAGAAAAAATACTTCTGGACCTGGTAGTTCCAAGAAATGGCCATCAGATCTATGTAGGGTATCAGTAAAATCTGAGTCAACCCTGAGGATACGTTGGGACATAGTCGCCATTCCACCTTGTCCACAGTTACTCGGCTCAGGTAATCAACCATTGTATTCTGGGCCCCTGGTTGTTCTGCTGTGCCCTGATCATCATGGGCTGTAATTCCCTCATTAATAACTGTGAGACCCACCTTGACGATTGATATTGGATACAGTTGCATTGATATTCAAGCAAATTGTTCTTCAGCAACCCTATGAAGTGAAGAAGAGCACTGAAAATGACTTGTAAATACATAAACTTAAATGGTAATATTGTGCCTTCCCTTATCCACAGACCTTGTGTAACATGGTCCAAACCTGTGCAACCAATCCTTGAAAACTGGAATCCAAGCTTATAATTGACCAATGAGGTTCTGTTCACTGGAAATCCAGAGATATATTCTCTCTTTTTAGCTACCAGGCAAGGTGTAACTCCACTGATGGTGACATCATCAGTGGCTGGCTCCAATTCATCTTTCTCTTGTTGAACCAAGATAGGAAAGACCTGGGATGCCATTGGGCCCATCTGACAAGTCTGATGGTGGAAACCAGGATTCCTAATAGTTGTGTATACTTTCTTGCTGTTACCAAGCAAAAATGAAGAAACTGGAAGAGAAAACTTCCACAATCTGTGGAACTGTTCCTGAGATAGGGAAAAAGCAGAGCATAGAATTTTCCACCCAGAAATGTCAACCTCTGAGCTGGTGTGAAACTGCTTTTCTTGATATTTATCAAGCAGCCAAACTTCAGGAGTTCTGAAAGAACTATATCCCTCTGTGTGCCTGCCTTCTGTGGGTCTGTGGCTACCAGAAGTAGATCATCCAGATAATGGAACCAGGTGGTATTCTGGACTCTCAATATCACTATAAGCACATATAAGGTTCTTGGGGCTGCAGTGAGGCCGAATGGTAGGGCACTAAATTGGAAGTTCTCTTCTGAGATAATGCTGAAGATCTAGGGCTATTGGAATGTGATAGTAAGTATTCTTGCGATATATAGAGAAAAGGAAATTATCCTTCCAAATTGCTTATGATATGGATTTGATTGACTCTATCCAGAAGGCTCTGACATTCAGCCTTTTGTTGGCCCTTCTTAGCTTTTATGTGCCTTTTCTTTTAGCACCAGCAGAGAGGCGAATATTGTCCCTGGAACTGCTCTTGTTATGGGACCTAAGAAATCACAGTTTCATCCAGAAGGTTTTTTACATATTCCTTCAATGCTATACCTTTGAATTCATCTGTCTGAATTCTCTTGTTGGGATAGAGACTCCTGTATCTAAAGAAAATAAACTCCAGTCTATATCCATCTGGACTATGGATACCACCCAATTCTCCAGAATGTGACGAGTCCAGGAATGTCTGATCAGAAAAAAAAGGCTCCTGGTACTGGAGGACAGACACAAGTTTCTTGCTGAAGAGCAAAATTACTGCTTCATAGCTCTATTTAGTTCCATCGTACCGTGTATAATGTGTCCAGCTGATGGCTAATGGTAATTGGCATTAGGGCAAGATAAAAGCATAACAACAACGAGAAATAAACTAGAAACCAACTGCCATGAGTTACCTCTGAAGTATTCCCTGCAGGGTCAGTAACTCCATGTATCTCAGAAATGCTGGTCACTGGAGGATCTCCTGTCTGACCATGACGAGCTAGGAATCTTGGATCTTCAGTCCTAAGGTTCAAATACCTTGCAGCCCTCAACCGCCTTTTTAATGGATTCATCCAAAGCTTTCACAAACAGCAGCTCCCCCTCAAATAGAATGGTGTGGAGGGCAGCTTTGGCGGATGAGTTATCATCCCAGAAACAGAACCATAATGCTTTCCTAGCTGCTATAGATAAAGCCATTTGTTCGAGAGAATATACTAGTTACAACTAGGGAAGTTTATGTGAAGAAGTCAGTTGTAACCTGAAGACTTCAGACTGAATCTTCAATCTTGGCTCTTAATATCTCTCTCCATAGCAGCCTTTAGATCTTTAATCACACTTTTCATGGTTCTAGAAACAGCAGTGAAAGCTACAGCTGGATGACATCCTGCATCGACAGGCGTATAAATTTGGACATGTCTGCGTCCACTTTTGATTCATAGGCTTGTGTAAAAGAGCAGAGTTGTCAAGCAGTAGCATCGTCCCACAGGCTACCCTGGAAATCGATGCATCCACCTTAGGTGGTGTAGTCCATGGGGTGGAGGTACCTTCCTCCACAGGGTAAAGTTTGGCCTCTGAAAGTTTTATTACCCCTAAGGCCTCTGAAATACTCTGGAACTTCCTTTGGAAGCCCTGCCTGCATGTCATGTGGCTGCGCAGCTATAAGAGATGCTGAAGCGACTACTTTCTGGCAACAGT
Source organism: Pelobates fuscus (assembly GCF_036172605.1). Lineage (NCBI taxonomy): Eukaryota > Metazoa > Chordata > Amphibia > Anura > Pelobatidae > Pelobates > Pelobates fuscus. The sequence goes on along the minus strand of NC_086320.1, from coordinate 349,060,056 downwards.
CAGTGCATAACAGTTTTCTTTCCACTGCTTTCCCATCACAACCAGAACATGGTGTAGATTCAGATAATACCTTGCAACTTCCTTTGTAAGCTATGCCAACATGTCCTGTGGCTGAGCAGGTATGTACTCTTGTTTTATCTTACATTCTGTTCATTAAAGGTTCATTCTACTGCCTAAATGAAAAAAAAAATCACTGTTTGGTAGATATATACCAAATGAAAACACGTATGCATTTATTTATGTATTTTTTTATTGGGGTATATCTAGAACTGGGCATTTCTTCACTGGGGGTATATCTGATTCCAGCATTGTGACGGTAACAGCATTATTGAGAATATTGCCCACAACATCTGAAGTGCTTAAAGTTCCCTGCTCCTGATCTAAAAACAGCTTGCAAAAGCTGCAGATCTCCCCTTCTATGCCCCTTCTAACTTTCTGTGATTGTCTAATCCCAGATTTTCCAATGCAGCTCAATGAGAAGTATTTGCTAGGCCGGTGCTCTAAACAATTGCTGCCTCATGAGTTTACTTCCATTGAGCTAAACAACCAGTACGTAACAGGGCCGCTTGTCTGATTGACAGCCATGGGGGTGTAACCAGGTTAATTTATAAAAGTACTAGCAAGCAAGCTGTAGTGGTTATGGGTCTTGGAGTTTTACTGTAAATCACCATCTGGGGACTTTGCATAATTTGTAAAAAAAAAAACCCGACAGTGTTCCGGGGGAAGGTAGGCTAATGTTAACTTACCTGAACCTATCCTTTGCCGCCATATTTTTTTTATTTTTTTTATTTGCATTTTTTATTATGGCATATGCATTATGTGGTACAGAATAGAAAGAGGAGGCATTTTGGGATAGCACAAGTTTATGATTACAGGATGGTATGTAATACACTCCTAAGAAAGACTGCCATATTTTTGTTTTTAAACGTCAAGTAAAGTAACGTAGAGTACAGTAGATTAGAGTGAAATAGGGTAGAGGATAGCCTAAAGTAATACAACAGGATTAACAGGGCAGTGCTGAGGCAGTGTCAATGACAGTGTGATCGGCATACCCTGTACTGGTTGTTATTGCAGGCTAGGATAGAACAATTACTCAGTTGCTTATTATTTAATACAGGCTAGGACCAGGCTATGGCATGTAAAAACTGAACAGAGGCGAAGTAATAGGGTTCTGTCAATGTTAATTGCATCAGGCTAGGTTTAGCAAGTAACTCGATTAATATGAGATGGAGCTTATACATCAACATTGCGCCTTGCCCTAAGTGGTGCTTCAGTAGTTAAGCAGTTAGTTACAAGCGCTTCCCTGGACCCAGATCAACTAGCTATGCCTCCCACCTCCCGAGATAAAGACACGACAGTATTAGCTAGTTAAGTGCAGATCCCCATATTCCTAACTAGTAGCTGGTAAAAACGACTGAGTCACTAAGCACCCCCTTTATGTTGGCAGTCTCTTATATTTAGACAGTGTTTTATGCTTGCCGCTGGTATTCAAGGTTGCAGTCATGTTCATGTTCCGCCGGTTGCTCCGGTAGTAGTAGTGGGGACGCCGGATTATCCAGTGGGTTGTGGAGCTTTGTCCGCCCATTCCGCTTTGCGGCTTGGTGGAGAGACTGTTGCTTTGGGGCTCAGTGCCGGTAAGAGGGTAAAGTAGCGTTGTCGCATGTAGGTCATATGAGTCTCTGCATTATCGGTGCCCCCTGTGAGTTTATTGCAGTCCAGATGTAGGTTGGTCGTTAGTTGGCGGCGCGTTCTCACCAGGGGTGGCTGTGAGTGGTTACCCTTTCTTTGCTTGGGTGCTTTGCTTGGTCGCTATAGTAGTGGCTTGTTGCTTGCCATAATAGACGTCGGACCAGCTTGTTCCCGGAGGTCTCATGGCTCCCTTCGGGCTCGGGGAGAGTGCATGCCCTCCCTCTGGCCTCAGCGCTTCTGTCAGCCGCCATTTTAGTTGAGGCGTTTGGACTGGGAGGCTGGGTGGTAATGTGCAAGACCGGGAGATCCTTCATAGGCAGCGTCAATTCCCTGTAGCTATCACGGTGGCTGATGGTGGGAGCTCCGCACAGTGTCTAGAAGTGTCAGGTGTTGGAAAAATACTGAAACACATTATTACCTACTTTGTCTCAGTGTATCTTTTGACTGGGTTGGAATCTCAGTGAAATTCCAAACAGTCAATATGAGTATTTCACAAAGATTTTATCTTTATGAAATACTCATTTGGTGAGATGGGTGGATGATAGTCAGTGAAGCTGTACATTCCCCCCCCCCCCCCAAAAAAAAACCGTAAATTCAAAGATGTGTATAAATGTAATTTTAGACCAGCAATTGAATACTTCTTCCTAAAAGAGTTTTGAATGAGACTTATGTTAGTATGTCAAACTCATTGCATGTGATATTTAGAGAAACAAATAGAAAGAGGGTATAATCCAAAAGACTCAGGGTTTTACTGTCTCAAAAAAACACAAAGGCCTAACGTTTTCTCCTGGAGAGGTTCTCCAGCATTATATTAAATACATTCTCTTACATTTGAAGGACACAGGGGTGACATTTTGCCAGCCTGGCCGTTAGGGGCCCGGGCCGCCTCTGCTGCATATATTTGCAGCAGAGACGGGTCTTTAAACCTTGGGGCAGACTAATCAGGACCCGACATGAGGAGGGGGCCCAGCGGCTTGCCCTATATGCCGCCAGGTGGGGGCTTCTCCATCAGTCTGCCCGGTGAGAGCCTCCGGTCTGCAGCACCATTAGGTCCAACACTACAAACACTACACAACATAATGTTGTGCCTGTTAAAATCCCCCTCCATACCACTTATCCTGTATCTCCTGGCTGCAGCCCTCTGGAATTTCTGCATTTAGTCTGGAGCCTGATCTGTGCTTGGCCCCGCCCCTTTAGACTAAACAAAGCAATCTGCGCATGGCCCTGCCCCCTCAGACTGAACACAGTGATCTGTGCATGGCCCCGCCCCCTCAAACTGAACACAGTGATCTGTGTATTGCCCCGCCCCCTCAGACTGAACACAGTGATCTATGCATGGCCCCGCCCCTCAGACTGAACACCGTGATCTGTGCATGACCCCGCCCCTTCAGATTGAACACAGTGATCTGTGCATGGCCCCACCCCCTCAGACTGAACACAGTGATCTGTGCATAACCCTGTTATACACATACTGTTATACAAACACTGTTATACACATACTATTGCACACACTGATATACACACACGGTTATACACATACTATTGCACACACTGATATACACACACGGTTATACACATACTATTGCACACACTGATATACACACACTGTTAGACACACACACTGTTACACATACTGTTACACACACACTGTTATACACACAATGTTGCACACATTGTTATACACACTGTTATTCACATACTGTTATACACACAATGTTGCACACATTGTTATACACATACTGGTATGCACACAATGTTGCACACATTGTTATACACATACTGTTACACATGCTGTTATACACAATGTTATACACATACTGCTATACACACACTGTTACACACCCTGTTGCACACACTGTTGCACATACTGTAATACACACTGTTATACACATACTGCTATACACACACTGTTACACACACTGTAATACACACACTGTAATACATACACTGTTATACATACACTGTTATACATACACTGTTACACACACTGTTATACACAAATTGATACACATACTGTTACACACACTGTTACACTGTTACACACTGTAATACACACTGTAATACATACATTGTTATACACACTGTTACACACACTGTTATACACACATTGATACACATACTATTGCACACACTGTTACACTGTTATACACACGCTGCTACACTGTTACACACACACTGTAATACACACACTTTAATATATACACTGTTATACACACTGTTACACACACTGTTATACACACATTGATACACATACTGTTACACACACTGTTACACTGTTATACACACACTGTTACACACACACTGTAATACACACACTGTTATACACAAATTGATACACATACTGTTACACACACTGTTACACTGTTACACACTGTAATACACACTGTAATACATACATTGTTATACACACTGTTACACACACTGTTATACACACATTGATACACATACTATTGCACACACTGTTACACTGTTATACACACGCTGCTACACTGTTACACACACACTGTAATACACACACTTTAATATATACACTGTTATACACACTGTTACACACACTGTTATACACACATTGATACACATACTGTTACACACACTGTTACACTGTTATACACACACTGTTACACACACACTGTAATACACACACTGTTATACACAAATTGATACACATACTGTTACACACACTGTTACACTGTTACACACTGTAATACACACTGTAATACATACATTGTTATACACACTGTTACACACACTGTTATACACACATTGATACACATACTATTGCACACACTGTTACACTGTTATACACACGCTGCTACACTGTTACACACACACTGTAATACACACACTTTAATATATACACTGTTATACACACTGTTACACACACTGTTATACACACATTGATACACATACTGTTACACACACTGTTACACTGTTATACACACACTGTTACACACACACTGTAATACACACACTGTAATACATACACTGTTATACACACTGTTACACACACTGTTATACACACATTGTTACACATACTATTGCACACACTGTTACACTGTTATACACACGCTGCTACACTGTTACACACACACTGTAATACACACACTTTAATATATACACTGTTATACACACTGTTACACACACTGTTATACACACATTGATACACATACTGTTACACACACAGTTACACTGTTATACACACACTGTTACACTGTTACACACACACTGTAATACACACACTGTTATACACACTGTTACACACACTGTTATACACACATTGTTACACATACTGTTATACTGTTATACACACGCTGTTACACACACTGGGATACACACAATGTTACACATACTGTTATACACACGCTGTTACACACACTGGAATACGCACAATGTTACACATACTGTTATACACACACTGTACACACAACCTATTTATTTTTATTTTATTTTTCTTTGTTATGTTCTGCTCCCCTTAGACTCCTCCTCAGCTCGTCCCAAACATGTCCTCTCCTGGATGGAGCATTCCAGGCACTACGTTCATGTTAATAGCCAACTGTGCTTTCATGTTCGATAAGTATTTACAGTGGGTGGCTCCAGGCTGGATTCCAACACATATTTTTTCTCCTATTAGTCCTAATTTATATTTAGCACAAAACCAAAATGCTAACAACAAAAAATCTACATGTGTAGTGTCATTTTTCAATAACATGAGGTGTCTTCAAAACTATAAAACGACAAAGAAGGGAGAAGACAAGGAAAAAAGAAGTTGAAAGAGAGAAATATTGGCGAGAGAGGTAAATAAATAGATAGGGGTAGAGAGGAGGTCCTGCAGGTTAGTAATCAATAAAGTAATTCTATATCCCTCAATCAGGTTAGTAATCAATAAAGTAATTCTATATCCCTCAATCAGGTTAGTTATCAATAAAGTAATTCTATATCCCATAATCACACATTTTATTTTTATTTTTTAGAAATTATAACATTGTCCTTAGAATCCAGCCAAGAAGTACACTGAGGATGTCACGGTCAACGGCGGTCATTGTCATCTTTATTCCCAGCTTGATTTTTAATTCACTGCAATTCTTTTGTTTGAGAATAAACCATTAATCAATCTATTTTATTGTTAGCTTTTTGTTATTTCTTGTTTTTATTTTAAATGAACTCAGACATTCAGAACCAGCATTTTCTGCATCTTTTCTATTTTGGCCTGGATCTCAAACATTTGACATCCGATCAATTTTGGAGGGGATCAGATCTGCGGTCATTTCAAGCAATTTATAGAATGATGCATTTAAATAATTTATTAACAACGTCTTTCTCTGAGTAACGTCCACATTACCCCAATATGATTTGTTAATAAATAGAATAACTATTCTTGAAATCTTTTTCAAGTTTTGAGGACCAGTTTGAAGTACACTGATCTAGCTGAAAATGTTGGGTTAGAGCTAAGTGATGACTAAAATAATAATAATGATTATTGTTACATTTATTAGTAGTAGTATTAGGTCATTAAGTCTTTAAATGGACTTGATTTTAATGATTGCTTATGTTAATGGTTTTGTGGCTCCCTCTTGTGACCAATTCTGATACTGCATGCGGTTTTATGTGACAGAAGGCTTCATTGGATGTGTTGAGCATTTTTGAAAAGTCCCCAGTGATAGTAATTAGACCTCTCTGGTTAATCTGATCAATGCAAGAGGACAGAAATGGATGGAAAGAGATATATGCTAGAGGATTTATGTGTTAAGTGTGATTTCTTTGGGGGAAAGGGAAAAATTCTTAGCAAACTCAGTGTGAATTTCAAACTGCAGGACAAATTAGCCCCCCCCGCCTCCCCCACCACCCAATTTTTTTTTCCAAGTCAGCAACATATGCGTGAATTTCCCATAATATATTGATACTTTTTCTTGAATGTGTTCTCCTGACTTTTAATGACTTAATTACAAATAAAACAAACAGATATATAGTAACGAATAAAACAAGGGTAGGCAACCCTTTGGCACTCCAGATGCTCTTTACTACATCTGTCGTGATACTCTTACAGCCATAATGCTGGCAAAGCATTAGGGGAGATGCAGTCCACAACACCTGGAGTGTTGACTTGGGAAACTACCAATCTTTCTTTTACTTTTAGAAAATGATATCAAGGTATTGGGTTTCCATTGCCATCATGTTTATAGAGGGTACAGGACTATAGGTTTGGGCACCCCTTCATTCATTTATTTGACCCATGCGATTGGAAGTACTAAGTGAAGTTTTATTACAGGTGGTTTAATTGTAGTCCAAACTAATGGACCATCTAGGATTACCTGCGGAGTCATCAATGAATAGGACTCCACAAGCAAATACCGAACAATCGATTTGTTCCAGTATGTTTTAAAAGGTATTCGATTTGTTCGTACCTGTTAAAATGCATTTGTACACAGGACTGCTTGATTCTAGACCTTCACAAACCAAAGTAGGACATGCACTATTCATGTCCATTTTCTCTAACTACTGGAGATAAATAATGCAAGTTAGAGCCTAAACCAAGATATGTTGTTATATAACCATGAACTGAGAGTGCATTTTGCTAATTATGTGCTTGTTAATTCCGATAATAAATTCTCTGTGGTAATATTTGTGATCTATCTACTGAGTTTCCTGAACTCTCACACCATTCCAGCCTGGGTGGCTTAATTGCTGGCTTGGTCCATCGCACCTATATTTTACAGAAATTATTCCGTTTGGGTTTAATACTTTTTTTTGATTAGTCTATAAACTCCTTACTTGAGCAGACTTCATTTCAACCTGTTGTTCCTGTTGAAATTTGTAATATAGTTTGTTTCATTTATTGTTATGTTCCCCCATGATAACATTATAAAAGCCTGCGGAATACGGTTGATAATAATATTGATATTGCACAAAACATCTATTTGTCTCCCTCTAGTGGAATAAATGAGTTTTAGTCATGTTAACCAAACTTTTCATTATAATGGTAACTTGCTATAGAAAGAAAATCCAGAATCGTAACATCAAACAAACTTCGTATTTTGGCACAACGTTATTTTGACACTTAACGGGTTATTAACTTAAGTGAGAATTGTTGGGAATTCAAAGTGAATTGATAATGAATAAATTCATTTCAAATTTAATGGCAAAATAGCTGGACAGGAATAATTCTTTAATTGAGCTGTGCTTCGACTCCAGCTATTTTGACCTTAATTGTAACATTCAATTAAATACTCAACAATTCTCACTTTAGAATTCTAAGTGTCGTCTTTGCTCAGAAATGCTTTAGACGTGAGAAAGGGAGGTTCTCCCGAAAGCTTGTCATTACAAAATTCTGTTAGTGCAATGAAAAACATACTAGAAAATACGATTTTCATCTGTTATTTTACATCTGCATCACTGGACTAATATGGCTACAATCTCTACTGTAAATAACCCTGTGAGATTTGAACACTGAACCCATCAATGTGCAATTTAAAGGACACCGGTCGTGGTACATACAACTGTTAACCAATTCTTTGGCATAGAGTGCTCTTTCGAAGAATCGACTGACAGGGAGAGCAGGGTGACCTGCCACAGGCAATCCTCTAGCTCATCATAGAAGGCTATAATAGCGCAGATGCAGCGGTTGCTATGGTTACAGCCTCACTGTCGCTGTTAGAACTGGTATACTGGCAATAAATCCAGAGTGTCAAAGTTACAGACAAAGTTTGCCCTACTTGGCAAAGTGTCCCCAAAGCTGTGTTAATGAAAGCAGGTTGAGGACAGAACATGGGAGGACCAGAGGTGGGTGTAACAGAAGGATAATATCCACAAAACTGAGGACATGGCAGTGTTGGACTGGAGGTGAGTTTACATCTAAATATTTTATATTGAATATAGCATTTCTCCACTAGTGCACAGTGACTTTAAACATCACATTATACTCTTATCCTTGTTTCAGTGTGATTATTTATTTCTTGTTTGTATAATTACCAATATTTATTTTGCAAAAAATTAAATGCTCTCTGGATTGGAGCGCTATACAAGAAATGTTAAATAAAAAAAATATAAATATCTCTGTGTTGAATTATATATTCTCCAATTCATTTGGGGAGGATTTATGTTAAAGTAAACCTTTATCTATCTATCTATCTATCTGTCTATCTGTCTATCTGTCTATCTGTCTATCTGTCTATCTGTCTATCTGTCTATCTGTCTATCTGTCTATCTGTCTATCTGTCTGTCTGTCTGTCTGTCTGTTTGTCTGTCTGTCTGTCTGTCTCTCTATTTTCTTTTACTGATTAAATCTGTCATTGCCTTATACAGAGAACACACCAAGACTCAAAGTTTCAAGTCTGACACTACTAGCTAGGCCTAACAGTTACTCTGTCTATCATGTGACCTCTGGTAATGGACATGGCAATCCCGAGAACCTTCCTTCAAGTGACTGGTGTAGCATTTCTCAGTACCCAGTATATAGGTAAGGATATGGAGCACAGCTGTCTGTGAACTCTATATTTGTAGCATTCACCCCTATGACAATGACATAACAGCTAAGGCTAAGGCTGTCATAAAAACTAAAAGAGGAATATTAAGAATATAATTGTTAGCAATATGGCGAACATAGTTTATAGATAACATTATAATGATGAAGCTAGGAGATCATCAAATCATTACCTTCATTGTACATAATACTTTGCTCTTTTTAGTGTCCCTAGGCATCTAAATGTATGAGAAGAGAGAGGAACGTACTCGTAATCTCTCAACTTTAAATCTGTCATTTTTTTCTGGAGGTTATCCAGACTGTATGTTGCAGTTTATGAAATATTTGGAGTTTGGTCAAAGCTGGTGGATGATAATTCGTACAAATCACTCCTAGGGTGTCAGCCATGCAGCCACTGTTGCTGCTGTAGTTTGCACTAGCTAGTGAATGAGTGTAGATTTTGAACCCTCAATCAAATCATGCAGTTTTGTAAGGCAAATATGATGCCCTAATATTACTGGAAAGTTTTTGCCCATTCCCCCATCCTGGTAACCATATTCTAACGTGGGATTTATTTGCAAGTTTGAGATACCTGTGTTCTGTTACTGTGACCTGTTACTATCCCATATATATTCCGCACCCCAGACTCTCGCCTTCACTCCTCCAATGCTGCCCCATCCTTTTTAAATGCCCTGCCACATAAAATTTGACTATTCCCGGGGGGGCGGAGCCTAAGCCTCATGCTGAAAAGACGTGTATCGGGCGAGCTCCCGCTTGGCTCACCGATTGCCGGGGATAATCGTCCGCCACTGCCCCAAAACGAGATGACCCTCCAAGCAGCCTGAACTGGGGGTGCCGTGGGGAACCCACCAATACCTCACTTGAAACCCTCCAACGTCGGGGAGACAGCGGGGGCCCGCTGAGGTTGTAGGCGTCAAGTCTGCTGAGCAGGCCACCCTTGCTCCCACATCCCCCCCCTCTTGGACCGACGGGGGTTATCCCGGTCCCTGCCGAGCCGACCCACTCAGTTCTAATGCCATTACAGACGGCACCTCTACCCACAGAGTGTACACCCATGCCTGCCAAAATGGGGGGAAGGCCTTCCATGAAAGAACTGAGCCCGACACCAACCAGTGGGACGAAGGGCAGCAGCGTGGAGAGCACCTCGCAGAGACTGGTGGCAATTTTCCAGGAGTTTTGGACAAGATTGGAAAAGCTCATGGCAACAACCGAGCCGCATCCTAAAGAACAAACACGAAAGAAAACGCCACTCTCGGTCAGATTGCCTCAGAGAAGCAGGCCCCGACAGCATCCTGCCTCTCTCCTAACGTGTGCACCCAAGCCGCAAAACAGCGGGAATCCGACCCCTTCCCAATCACCAAGAGGGAAGAGGGTTGCACCTCGCAAGATGGCAGGACACAGAGCCAAGCTCCGACTCCAGAGGCAGCGGGAGACCACGCTCCAACACGGGCGGCAGCGGAGAGCTGCGCTCCGACTTCTGTTTCAGCGGAGACCTGCTAGCCATCTGAACCAGCAACAGTATCTGGGAGCTATACAGACCTGGAACACCAGCGTTCGAACACGCAAGGCAGCGATCAAACAACAGGACGGGAAAACCCGACCAAGACTCAAGCGACTGATTCACGGGGCCTGCCACCCCACTATGCAAGCAAAGCGTCGGAAACACACAATCTACCAGGCTCCTGACAGGTTGGTGCAAAACCTACCATGACCTGGGGGCTGGGAAAACATCCCACCAGGGCAATATAGTGCCAACCTGCACCCCAGCTTGGGACTTCAGCCCCGCAAGGGTATAGAATGACCTTACATTCTCGGAGACCTGGAGGGCCTGCTGTGTGACCCATAGACTCTGCAACACTTAGAGGCTTTGAGACTTATCTCACAGTGAAACCCCGGGTATCAGATGAAGTGCGATACAGGCACTTTTGTACCTACCTGCATATCAAAAATAAAGAATTATAAAAAAAATTGACTATTCCCATTTCTGCCAAAAAATTCACATAAAAACACAATTATTTAGACCAGCCTATCAACTTCTCCTCCATGACAACCTTTTCCGACTGTCTCCCATTTACTGTGATCCCTCCTCCCTTCACACTTCTCCCATTCTTTCAGGCATATCCAGATGATTTGATTCTGGACGTCCATTTGTATATTTGTCTCCTATCCATTTTTGTGAGCTCATTTGGGCAGAGCCCTCTGCACCTACTATTCGCGCATGTCAACAGGAATGACTTGTTTGTCTTGGTTTCCCCATGCTTTCCAAACCATTCTGATTTAGAGTCCTGTCCTCCTGTCCAAACTTTGTTACCTGGTGCCCATTTTGAGCGGTGATTCATGTCACTGACTTGCCCCCTTTCTACACCCACCCACTGGCGTCCCACTTACATGGACGAAGAAGTTGCAGGTATGTTTTACCTATTGTACAGCACTGTGGAGAAGGTTTCTGCCATATAACTAATTGTAATTATAAATCTCATCTCACATCATCAATGTGCATTATGAAAAATTAACCCTACCCTATGTGCAGGGTGACAACCTATCGTATGATTTGTTTTGAGAGATACTCATATGCAGTGGGACAGCCCCCCCTTCCAAACACAACCTTCCCAGGTACCTGAAAGTGATACAGGAACCTGAGAGATCTATCATGGCATGGGTGTCTTTAATTACAAAAGAGCAGAGTAGCAAAGTACCCAATAAGCGAGTAGGCAGATACGAAGGCAGGTGGTCCAATGGTCAGGGACTGGCAGCTAGGGGGAGTAGTCAGAACCAAAGTCAAAGGTCAAAGCTGGAAATCTACAAATAAAAACTGGAAGCCGGGAATTCACAAACTCAGGGAGGAATAACAGGAAATGGAAAGCAATTCACAAAGACACCAAGGAACTGAAGCAAAGCACCAAAACAAAAAAGCACTGTATGAGGGAAGTGCTTGGGTATTTATAGGGAGACTACATAATGTGACTGGCCTCGCTCCCCCTCTTCCCTCCTGTCGGTGGAGCCAGTGATGTATTTTGAAATGGTGCTGCTCTAGGCATGACAGACCTCGGGCACCCACTAATTTAAATTTAGCCGCCCCTTCCTGCCAAGGCCACACCTCTTCCTGTTAACTAACACACATTTTGACTGACAGACACACACTCACGGACCGGCACACACTGTCAGATACACTGACATACACACGCACACTCACTGATGTGACGAGACCAATCTCGCCACATTGCATTGGAGGAGCCTGGTTGCCCACCTGTTGCCTCTGGACTATGGCCCCATGGTAAACCTTGTATTTTCCCCTGCAGAAAGGCTTGTTCGTGCCTCTCTGCCAGGGTGTTCGGTAAATTCAATGTACCGAACAAACGCACGAATGACTGGACCACTGCTTGACCCTCAACACGGAGCCTTGTCTCATTCTTGTGGGGGATTTACTGTATGCTGTTAGAGACTGATTGCCAGGAGTGTAAGCCGCTTGGGTGCTTTTCCTGTTCGTCTGCTAGCAGCTATTTGTGAGGTTCCAGTTCGGGAGTTTGGAGTGCTACTTTGTATGCAGTTCGGGAGTTTGGAGCATTCCCTTGTATTCAGTTCGGGAGTAGCTGTGCCTGTGACTCTGGAAGGGGAAGATCTACTAAACGGCTTTTAACCCCTTTTATGCCCGGAGTGTCGTAACAACTGATTTGACACAATTTGACAGACACATACAATCATTCAGACACACACAGACAAGACACACATAACCACTGACTGTTGCACACACTTACTGACAGACCCGCACAATCACTCAGACACACACATTCACTGGACACACACACTCACTGACAGACATACACACACATTCACTGACAGACACTAAAAAACACACTGATAGATATACACACATATTCACTGACAGACAGACACAAACTCACTGACAGACACACACACTCACACGATGACACACACACACACATTCACTGACATACACACACTCACTCATTGACAGGCACACACTCACTGACAGGCACACACACACTCACTGACAGACACACACACTCATTTACAGACACACACATTCACTGACACACACACTCACTTACATTCACTGACTCACACACACACTTACATTCACTGACAAAAACACACACACACACATACACACATTTTTCCCCAACACTTACAATTATTATTATTTTTTAAATTTAAATCAATCCAGCCTCCCTACTTTTGGGATAGCTGGGTGGATTTTTTTACCTGTGGTCCAGTGGGGCTGCTGGGCAGTAAGGCAGGCAGGCTGGTGTGCAGCACTGAGCTGTCAGCGAGGGAGCTGTGATCTCCCTGTTCAGCTGCCTTTGCAAGACCTGACGCCAAAGCAGACACAGATGTCAGAAGAAGAAGAGCATTGCAGGAGCAGCAGGTGCCACAGCCCTTTAGGTCATTTTAAATACCATAACAATTTAATCTTACTTAAGTGCTTATGGTGCAAACGATTCTTTCCCTGAAGCTTTTTTTAAATGTTTCATTTTAAAGATAAAAACATTTGTCTGTTTGTAGTTCTGCCTACAGAGGACTTACTTCTGCACTTTGCACCCCAGTAAATGCTTCAAGGCTGCTAACAGGGAAGAGGAAACAACAGACTCCTTATAACCTACAATACCATTTCATATATATAATTGTAACATAAATGAATGACCAAAATGACAGTCACTGTATATAAATCCTGATAAGTCCAGATATTTTCAGAAACAGGTGATTTATTTACATATTTAAACTTTACTCATTTTATCGGAAATCTTCACATTCACTCTGGCATCCAAATCTTCTTTATAAATCATATCCAACCCCCTTTCATTCACTCTAAAGATCTGTTTCTTCACTTTGAGGCTGTAAGAATCTACATATTCCCCCTGAGATCAATAAATTGTTTCCATTGATTCTGTAAATCCGCCCAGTCACCCAAACACAAGGTATCTGGCCCCTACACCCCAATCATCCCGTTCTCTCTTAGAATTTTTCCATTCGGATGTAGAATCTTCCCATTAATTCTGTCAGTTTGTGTATCCAGCAGTCTGTGTGTGTACTCAGCAGTCGGTGTGTGTACTCAGCAGTCGGTGTGTGCGTGTATTGCATTTGTTGAAGGTACCAATAAATATAAGCTTCATTTTATCGATAATTTACATTTTTATTCATGTGAGTTTTTGTGTATGCAGGGCCCCAGTGCAGTGCTTTTCCCAGGGGCCCATAATGCTGTTAAGATGGCACTGCCACAGCCATCAGTCTCCATCTTCCTGACAACTCCATAGGCTGCATGTTGCCATTATATGCTATATAAATAATTATAATTATATGGGTTCCTTTCACAGAACACTGCATACCAACATCATAAAAGGAAATGTTTATTAGCACTTTATTTTTCGCCAGCAATTGACCCAGTGGGCTAAGTTCAGCAAGCTTGGGTGGATGTCTTGTAAAGCCTTCTATGGATGCATCCGTTATGAAGAAGCAAGTTAACCCAGGAATCATGAATCTATTAACCTGTGTGGATTGTGATGTGTATAACTCAAGAATAGGTTCCTGGATCTCTCCATTAATGGGGCACATTATGAGATGCTCAATAGCTTTAGTCCTATTAGAGGTGGACGAGCCCTTTATGATGCCATTCTACAAAATGGCTAAAATGTCATCATACTCAACTAGTGTCTGGTGTCAATGAAACATGAGTTTAAAACCAAGTTCGTTATTTTAATATCAATTTGATACGTTCTAGTTGTGATTTGAGAACTTTCACGCATATAAAAATTCTATTATTTTAGACAATTATTTTAGTCTGTTTTTTTTTATTAAGAAAAGTTCATTCTTGGATTTGGTAGTTTTCATGGCTTCTAATTACTCTCTGCTGCTTTTTTTGGCTTCACACAAATCCACTACCACTACAACATTCTTCATCTTTTTAATGGTGTTTAACCTTGACAGTGAAGCCAATGCCAGGTTACCAGATAAAATAATGAATCACAAATTCTTCCATGATGTCATGATATTTGAATGAGTCCTGTTCTTATCGGGTCCCTCTCTCAAATTTCGAAAGCATCTCACGAACGTATCACGGTTCTCTCCAATAGTTCATATTTAACTTTTTGCATTGGAAACTATAGGGTGCACACTATGCAGATTAATATTCTCCGCTCTGTCTTTGAACCTGATAGATGAAAGAAGACTATAAGTAGCTGTAATAATGATAATCAGGGATGAGAGCCAGCTGTAGTGAGTTAAGATAACAAACAAGAGGCTGAAATATAAGATTTATGGCAATTATATTGCCACCTGCTATTGCTTTAATCTGGATCTGTGAAGGCCAATTGTTTACTGTGATTGCCACCGTGTGAACATATGATAGCAGTTTGGTGGGGATGGGAAACACATTCCACTCTTTTCATTTTTCTTTATAGTCAAGTGCTTCTCAATAGTGAGTGGCCCTTTATATTAACCTGTCGTTTTATGGATGAAAAGTTGAATTGTATTTATTTCCTTTAATTTGCTTTTTGTTAATTCTCACCCATATCTTTTCTTTGTGTATCATTACTTTTAGACACCAGACAGACACTTGTGTTTACCCTTTTCTGCTTTTTTTTTGTTATTATAAAATAGAGTTTGTCAAAAACGTATTATCAGGACCTTGCAAAAAGGCCGGATTTGGGAAAATTCTTATGGCAGACAACAATGACCCATTAAGGTGTTATAGATGTCCCCACTTTACCGCCATCATTGCAATGGGAAGCAGTTTTAACAGAGTATTCTCATACCTACCAGTAGTCCTGTTTTAGGAGGGACAGTCCCCATTTTGGGTCTAAGTCCCTCTGTCCCTCTTTTCTATCTTAATATCCCTCTTTTTTGGGCCGTCTTTAATTTTTTTTTTTATTCTTTTTTTTCGTGCATGAGAAAGAATAACAATAACATCGCTTTGGAAGTTTGATAGGCATACAATGCACAAATTTTGTTAAGTAAAAAGGTGATATGAGTTGTAGGTAACATATATATATATATATATATATATATATATACAGGTTTTGCAACAATCACTTGTACATAAAATAAACAGGCTAAGGTACTCTATTCTATACTTTTGAGGTGTAGCCAACTCGGTTGCTGTTTTTGTAGGCTGGGTGGGGTGCTCTGTAACCCTGAGCTTGGGGGGGGGGGGATATTTATAGATCGGGCAGCGCCGTGGTCATGATGTACCTTCCCAACTGCCTTCATTGGAAATTGGGTGTGCTTATTGGGGAGTAAATTAGAGTAGGGGGGGGGGGACTTACGAACCGCTCCCTCTTTAAGGACTTGGATTGTGAGGTGGGGGTAGCTTGGGGTGGTTCGCTGTTATTTGTATTACCCTTGTGAAGTTCGTAGGCTGGGGGCGTGGGGACAATTCACCGGCTACTGCTCCACTATATGTGGACTGTGTTGGTTGTGATGTGTTTCGATATGCTGGGAAAGTGTCAGCTATCCCACCACATGGCTCAGAGTAGGCCTTCTATCTTACTTGTCTTATTCTATATTACTTGCTTTCCCCTGCCTTGGCAATATTACACTGTACAATAGATAAGGTCTATGTTCCCCATAAGTACCTTCGGTTTATAGTTACAGGTAAGTTAAATTCAACTAAATTCAAACTAGGTAAATTAAAATTCAACTGATACAGGTACACTTCCAGATTGAGACATATTGGCAGAGTGAGGCGATCAAACATTTTGCGGTTTAGGAGGTGGTAGGTATTATTGAAGAAAAGGTCCTTAAATTTTCATACTGATGAATGTCCTCATCAACCATCGGACCCAGTCACTAGGCTACTACTGCAAGCGCCATGGGGTCGGTGTCATATTTCGCCTTGGCTTTTGCCACGGTAAGCGCTCATACTTGAGCAGGTGAGTTTGTTCCCAGGTGTGTCAGGGCTCTCCCCCGGTTCACCCTCGGTTTCTGGGGCCTAGTTGTAGGTGGAGGCGCTTTGTTACTGGGCGCTAAACTTTGGAACTTCAAACTTAACACATTGGGCAGGGAGGGGCTGTGCAGGCTATTGAATAAGGTTGAATGAGTTCAGGTCCTCAGGTACCTGGTCTGTGCTGTTCCTTCCTCCCTGGGTAACTGGAGGTTGCATTTGCACCGGAGGGGGGCTGGCCCGTTGTATAGGTCCCAGATGGTTGAAACGGTATAAGCTTATCGATGTCCCAATTATGTGGTGCTTTCCGCCCCTGTACCTGTGCCCTCTGTTCCAGAAGGCTCTTCAGGCCCAAGGTCTGGAGCGCTGCATCCGATTCTGCGGCTGTGGTGAGTCGTAAGCTCTTCTCCCCTTGCGATATGAGCAGGCTCCTGGGGAAGCCCCATCGGTATGGTATTGAGTGGATGCGTAGTATCGAGGTCAGAGGTTTAAACTGGCTCCTCCATAGCAGCGTAGGTCTGGATAGATCCTGAAAGAATACGAGGTGAGTATTTTCAAAGGAATGGGTAGGCTGTCCCCTCACTGCCGCCATTAATTGTAGTTGCGCTGATCTTGTCTGGAACTGGACAATAATGTCCCTTGGGGAGTCCGCCGGTGCCTTCCTAGCTTTAGGTACGCGGAATATCCCATCCACCAGGACTTGTTTGGTCTGCCTGGGGTTTAGTATTGTGCTCAGCAGTCTCCTGGCATAGTGGGGCAGCTCCCCGGGCGTGATTGACTCAGGAATGCCTCTGATCTTAATATTTCTGCTCCTGTGCCTGTCTTCCATAGTGTCCATTCGAGTGATAAGTTGTGCTTGGGCTTGTTGGAGCTCTGCTGTCAGGGCCTCCATTGTTTGGTATCTGGAGGAGAGTCCCTGTGTGTCTATTTCGACTGCAGTATGCCGTCTTTAATATTGATTGGACCCTGGGCAAGAATATACTTGGGCCCCCTGGATCACGCCTTCCCACAATCTAGCATGCAATCACGCCCTCCACCAAAACACACACAAAAATGTGCAGTGTGTGAGTATATATCAGCCAACCCACTGCTTTCCCATAAGAAAGCATTGGGAGGCTATAGCGCATGCGTGGCAAAACAGTGCGCTGCACCAATCAGCATCTCCTCATAGAGATGCGTTAAATCAATACACTTCTATGAGGAGTGCTCAGTGTGAATGCCAGTGCTGCACGTTGTGCAACACTGGACTAGGAAGCACCTCTAGTCGCCGTCTGATGAGCAGGGCCGTTTGAAGGAATTTGGGGGCCCCAAGCAAAATAGACATGGAGGCCCCCCCCCCTCCACGCCCTCCCCACCTTATGCACGCAAAGCCTACAGGAACCACAATAATTAACATACACCACCCCATAATTAATACACCCCCATAATATACCCCCCCCATAATTAATCCACCCCCCATAATTAATACACTCCCCCATAAGTAATCCACCCCCCCATAATTAATATACACCACCCCATTATTAATACACCCCCATAATTAATATACACCCCCCCATAATTAATACACTCTCCCATAATTAATATACACCCCCCCATAATTAATACACTCCCCCATAATTAATACACTCCCCCATAATTAATCCACCCCCCATAATTAATACACTCCCCCATAATTAATCCACTCCCCCATAATTAATCCACCCCCCATAATTAATATACACCACCCCATTATTAATACACCCCCATAATTAATATACACCCCCCATACTTAATACACACCCCATAATTAATATACACCCCCCATAATTAATATACCCCCCATAATTAATATACACCCCCCATAATTAATATACCCCCCATAATTAATATACACCCCCATAATTAATATACCCCCCATAATTAATATACACCCCCCATAATTAATACAACCCCCCATAATTAATACACCCCCCATAATTAATATACACCCCCATAATTAATATACACCCCCATAATTAATCCACCCCATAATTAATCCACCCCCATAATTAATCCACCCCCCATAATTAATCCACCCCCCATAATTAATATACACCCCCCATAATTAATATACACCCCCCATAATTAATATACACCCCCCCATAATTAATCTACCCCCCATAATTAATCCACCCCCCATAATTAATACACTCCCCCATAATTAATATACACCCCCCATAATTAATACACTCCCCCATAATTAATATACACCACCCCATTATTAATACACCCCCCATAATTAATACACCCCACATAATTAATATACACCCCCCATAATTAATACACCCCCTTTAATTAATTAAATAACATTACATAAATTACAAAAACACATAAATTACTACTCACGTTTTGATGATGCCTTCCCTCCGAGACCGACCACTGGATCCTTGCGCTGAAGATCCGTGAAGGCGGATTGACGGCGGCGCTGCGTACGGCGTCATCACGCCGCGTCCCAAAGACTCCTCCCCTTCTCAAAGGTGCGGCTGAGGCTGAGCGCAGCGTGATGATTGCTGCCGGGGGGGCGACACATGACACGTGAAGTCATGGCACCCCCCTGGACAGTGGCACCCGGGGTGGGCCGCCCCCCCCTTAGTACGCCACTAAGGGGGGGAAAAGGAAAGGAGTGCTGCAGCCGCCTGAGGCTCTCTATAGAGCGCTCAGGCGGCTGCAGCCTTATAGGACGCACCGGCTCTGCTTGGGGCCCCAGGCCAGCTCGGGGCCCCAAGCAGTTGCTTGGTTTGCCTGTCGGGTAGCGACGGGCCTGCTGATGAGTGGCCACTAGAGGTATTCCTAGGCAGTAATATAAATACTGCCTTTTTTCTGAAAAGGCAGTGTTTACATCAAAAAGCTTGCAGAGACATGCTATAGACACCAGAACTACTACGCTTAGCTGTTGTGGTTCTGGTGACTATAGTGTCCCTTGAATATATATATAAAAAAAAAAGAAACGTCACAAATGTATGAAATAAAATGTCTGTATCATTATTCTAAATTTAAAAAACAAAACAAAAAACTATGCACATTCCTAGCTTGACACAAACATTTTGTACCTTGTGCAGATTACCTTGTATATGTATAAAAAAATAAAATAAAAAGTAATCTGTAAAATACAAAGTATTTGTGTCAGAAGTTGTGCTTTTTTTTAATTTTTAGAGTAATGTTACAGTCATTTTATTTAATACATTTGTGCTCATTTCTGTGCTGGTTTGAGGGGGGTGAGGGGCAGTATTACACAATCTGTATATGTATAAAAAAATATATATAAAGATATAACATTATTCTAAAAATTAAAAAAGCACAACTTCTGACACAAATACTTTGTATTTTACAGATTACTTTTTTTTTTAAGCAATGTGCAGCTAGAGTTAGTAAAGTACTACAGGACCCCACGAACGCCTGGGAAACTGTTACCACTGCCAATGCGACTTCCCGAACAGTTAGGAGAACGTCATTCGGGAGGCATAAACTTAGAACAGTGGGGGCATTCGTATACTAACAGCCAGGGGATACATTCATCAGTGTTCGTGTGAGAACCCCCGAAAGATGACCAGTCGTTGCCTTGTTTTCTCCTGGAACTGTTTTGGGGCATCACCTCATGGCCGACCTGTCAAAACTTCATTTGAATGGCGTTCCCAAACCACCAAAGGGATCTGAGTGATATTTTGGTAAAGTGTGCGCTCAGATCCAAGCTATTTAATGATATGACTTTCATGGGATTCTGAAGTTACTAAAATGTATTTTTGGATGTTTTTAAATATTGTAGATTTTTCTGTACCTGAGAGATAATTAAGCTACAGTTGTTTCTCATGCAATTATCTCTCAGGCACAGAGGATCTTGGGAAGAAAAGCCCTGTAATTGTGACTAAGAAACCCCAAGCTAGGGACAATGTATAAAAGCCGTGTGTGGCAGGAATCAAAGCTGTTGTACTTCCAGAACTGTGTGTCGTCCAGTTGCTGGGGAGGAGGTGGAATATCTACTTGGTGTTTTCTTGCTCCTGATTTTACTCTTGGGTGATCCAGCGAAGAGGAAGTCCCTGTTAGGACTAGGACTCCGCTACATTGGTTGGCAGCATCGGGACCCAGAGCTCACAGAGGAACAAGAGCCACAGTTAATGGATAGCGACAAGGAATAAGTGGAAGGGCACCCTTATTGCCGAACTGATGGCGGAATACCGAAAAGTCGGCGCTTTGGATCAGTGCGAACAAGTAAGAAACAAATATGAAAAGGGTATAACAATTTAGTTTGTCTTTCTTGTCTTTCTTTTTACTAATACATTTGTACGCACTTTACTGTTACAACTGAGCTTTTCACTATTTGACTGGAACTTGAATTCCTTAACCCCTTAAGGACCAAACTTCTGGAATGAAAGGGAATCATGACATGTCACACATGTCATGTGTCGTTAAGGGGTTAACCTAACTATATGGGTAACTTTATGGGAATCTTGGTATATCAACATATGTTGTTAAAAGTATTACTTATCTAAAGCAGTCTGTACTATTATGTGTATTTATGCATTTTTTTCATATGTGCTGTGAGATGTGCCGACCTGGGGCCATCTACTGACTATTACTACAACATTTCAAATTCAAATTCTATACTTGTTTTGGGTTTTTCACCTAAACGTTTACTTTACTATACTGCTCCACTCTTGATTATATATTTTCCTTTTGATCCAGCAGAGAAGACGTCCCTGTTAGAACTAGGGCTCTGCTACACACAGTACCTCTAGGGAATGTAATGACCGCCCTCCCTGGCTACAGCTATGAAGCAGATAAGGGGGAATAAACATAATATTATACCTAAAAATATAATAAAAAACCATAAAAAACTGCTCACACCTCCCTTCCACATAGAAGACAGCTCCTATCCTACCCCACACTCAAATCCAGTGACACTGCATCCATTACACACACATACACTGTATCCTTTTGGCTGTACTCGGGGGTGGACCCTGGTGGGTGAGCCCCAGGACCAAGGCCTTGAAGGGACACTATAGTCACCAGAACAACTACAGCTTATTGAATTTGTTCTGGTGAGTAGAATCATTCCCTTCAGGCTTTTTGCTGTAAACACTGTCTTTTCAGAGAAAATGCAGTGTTTACATTACAGCCTAGTGAAAACTTCACTGGCCACTCCTCAGATGGCTGTTAGAGATCCTTCCTGGGTCATGGCTGCCTAAAATGCATCCAAACATTCAGTGTCTCCTCCCTCTGCATGCAGACACTGAACTTTCCTCATCGAGATTCATTGATTCAATTCATCTCTATGAGGAGATGCTGATTGGCCAGGGCTGTGTTTGAATTGTGCTGGCTCTGCCCCTGATCTGCCTCCTTGTCAGTCTCAGCCAATCCCATGGGGAAGCACTGTGATTGGATCAGGCTACCACTTCTGATGATGTCAGTAGGCAGGTTTTGACTATTGACTATTCTGAGTCAAACAGCATGCAGAGCTACAGCTTTTGCTATTTTTAGGGAGGCATGAGGGGCCCAGGGAGGCTAGGTGGTGGTTTTAACACTATAGGGTCAGGAATACATGTTTGTGTTCCTGACCCTACAGTGATCCTTTAATCTATGAAAGGGGTCCCAAAATGTCTGATGGCAGCCTTGGATGCGTCTTTAAACTACTATAAATGTGTTTAGATATCAGTCTTGCTCTAAGTTACTCTTGTACTAAGTTAGATTTTAGTTGGATTTATGGTTATTAATACAACACATAACACCAGCTCCACCCCATGCCACATCCAATGATGCACCCCTAACTAAAATTAAAGTGTCCCTTTTTGTCTATTTGAAATCGTGGGATGTGGTTACCTAACATCCATGGTGGGGCAAAGTGAATTTGCAAATTGCAAGATATTACCCATCTCTTTCATGGGTGGGCTAGTGGAACACAGAACCAAAAGCCCACCTTATAGTCCTATTACCTTCCACTCCAAAGCACAGCACGTGGGCTCTTATCATGGTAGCTCTTATAGTGCTTAGACTGACCCTTTAACTGACCCAGTCTCCAGTTATTTGTTTTGTCAATATATAGTTGAATAGCACAACTGCAGCAATTAAGTTTTATTACATAACAGAAATGCCCCGTTTATTTACAATTATAGATCATTGCAGAATGGATTGAAAGCTGTCCTGGGCAGTTTAAACTAAACAAAAACAAGAATATTTTTTAATAAGCTATTAAAATATACTTTAGGTACATGTCAATTATTTTCTTGGTTATTGAATTAGATTTTATTGAAGAAATGTAATAAAACCAATGGCCTCCTTTTATTAATTGTTGTCGGCTGTATTGAACAAGGAAATAATAGAATATTAGTATTATTCTGTATTAGCATATCTATGAAATCCAATCACTAACGTTCCAGGCTAGGAATTAAATAATTGATTATGATAGCGAACAAATTATATCTAAGTTCAAGCAATATCTTCAAATACCGTCAGCGAATTCTGACTATTGATGGCTTTGTGAGTGACCCTAAACAGCTAATAAATATTGCTTAGCAATATCCACAAACATGTTTGCTAAACTAAGACATTTTTTAGGAAAAGTTTAACCCAAAAGGGAAATTGAAGAGAGTATAACATGACATTTATGGAACAGATGACTTTAATATATTAATATATAAAGATACAATTTTGAAAAGCATCTTTGCACATATTTATGATGTATCCGTACAATAAACTCCCACAAATCTCTGTAATCCCAACACAAGAGGAATAACAGACTGAATCACGCCCTTTAGAGATTTACTGTGGGAGCTGGTGAAAGGCAGACTGTGTGTACTTGTAGAGAGGCTTGTAGATGTGTATTCATGTGACCATAGCAACATACAATGAGTTGTGTTGTGTTTTGGTCTAGATATTGTGGATTCATTTAGAAAGAGACAGAAACAATTCACAGCCAGATTCCAGTATATTTCTTTCTAAAACGCTCTCATGGCTGAATCGCTGTCTCTGAAAAGATCAAAATCATGTCTTCTCAGCCGCTTTGCGCCCTCTCCTTCAGTAGGCGAACGTCTGGCCAAGGAAAGGGGCTTCGTTTTAGATTGTGTGGCTGTGGAACGAATTTCCAAAGATTATAGCTGCTCCTTACCGAAACTTGGCTCTGTCATTCCACCGTACAACGCTCAAAAGGACCCCCACATCAGCGCCTACTTTAGAACTAAACCAGTTCCACCTTTGCTGAAGAAAACAGGACAGGTTGGTATATCAATTAAAATGTTACTGTTAACACTTAAACGGCAGCTTGTTGCTTTTTGGTTGACATAAGGGGATAATGCTGTGATACTGGGTTTATTTCCAGGAATTAATCACTAAACACCATAATATAGTGAATTGAAAACTGAACTTCGAAATTAATTTTGAAATTTGTTTTTTCAGTTCACAGCAATTCAGCATTTAGTGAATACATTCCTATGTTAATTTATATATCTTATAGCCTTGTCCTTTTGACATGCGTATAGGTATACACTGATCAGCCACAACATTAAAACCACTGACAGGTGAAGTCAGGGGTCAAGTCCTGGGGAAAAGTGTGGAAAATCACCCAAGTCCCCCCCCCCAAATAATAATATACACCTGTATGCATATATAAACGCGTGCACACACACACTGACAGGTGCACACATACACACTCACAGACACACACATGCACTCACACACACATACACACACATACACTCATACACACACACAGACACACACACACAGATGCACACTCACAGACACACACAGACACTCACAGACACATACACAGACACTCACATACACACATACTTAGACACACACTCGCAGACAGACACACACACACACTCACAGACAAACACACACACTCACATAGACTCACAAACACACACATACACTCACAGACACACACACATACTCAGACACACACACACATACACTCACAGAAACACACACATTTTTTCTGTTTTTAAAAATTTAAAAAAGTTCACCCAGCCTCCCTACCTGGAGAGCTGACAGGGACCTGTCCCTGGGGTCCGGTGGGGCTTCAGTGAGGTGGGCACCTGTCTCCCTGTCAGACGCGGCAAGGGAGCTGTGTTCTCTCTGATCTTCTCCTTCTCGCCGCACGGGCTGTCTACTGATTCCGGGAGCTGGAATATGACATCATATTCCGGCTCCCGGCATCAGCAAACAGCACGCGAGGAAGAAGATCAGAGAGAACACACGTCTGACAGGGAGACAGGTGTCCGCCGGGGGGGTCCACCAGGTGGCCATCAGGCCACCTCTTGGGTCCCCCCCATGACAGGGGGGGCATTTTGGGGCGGCATTTTTTGCATTTTTTGCCACTCCCTGAGTGCCTGCAGGAGCAACGGGAACTGCATTCCTGCTGTAAAAAAAGTGCAGGAACGCCATTCCCACGCTTTCCTGCGGTACTTGAGCCCTGGGTAAAGTGAATAACATTGATTACAATGACAAATGTCAAGAATTGGAATATATTAGGCAGCAAGTGAACAGTCAGTTCTTGAATTTCATATATTGGAAGCAGGAAAAATAGACAAGCGAAAAGATCTTGAAGTTGGCCAGAGCATCTTTAAAACAGCAAGTCTTGTGGGGTGTTCCTGGTATACAGTGTGATGTACCTACCAAAAGTGGTGCAAGGAAGGACAACTAGTAAACTGGCGTCAGGGTCATAGGCGCCCAAGACTCATTGATGCATGTTGGGAACGAAGGTTAGCTCGTCTGGTCCGATCACACAAAATTGCTTTGATTTCTTTTTGGCCGGAGGTGGCAGTGTTATGATCTGGGAAATGTTCTGCTGGAAAACCTTGGGTCCTGGCATTTATGAGGATGTTAATTTGACACGTACCACCTACCTAGAGATTGTTGCAGACCATGTACAAACCTTTATGTCAATGGTGTTCACTTCATGGCAGCGGCCACTTTCAGCAGTATAATGTCACACGCAAAAATTGTTCAGGAACATGACAAAGATTTTAATGTGTTGCCTTGGCCTCCAAATTCCCCAGCTCTCAATCTGATCGAGCATCTGTGGGATGTGCTGGAACAACAAATCCGATCCATGGAGGCTATATAGAGCTGTTTTGGCAGTACCAGGGGGACCTACAGCATATTAAATAGGAGGTTTTACTGTTGTGGCTGAGCAGTGTATGAATGTACATATATACACACATTGTGAAACAGTGGTAGACTACAAAAGAAAAAGTAAATGTAAAAAAAATGATAATAAAAAAATCTGCTACCACTGTACATATTGCTCACCTTAAAGTAGTGGTGATAGTGGAGATTTATCATCTGAATATAGTAAAGTGCCGTAAATTGAGGTATTACTGTAAATCATGCAGTGACATCATCATCATCATCATAAATTATTTGTAACTCAGGAAGATGACATCATCCACTTCAATTACAGCAATTGTAGATAGGCTCCTCCTATCTCCATCTGCAGCACTTACAGCAAATATATCTAAAATGCTCCATTACAGCTCTTTGGAAGTAAATGGATGAATGACTGCTCCTGAATAGTCACATGACACCCCTAACTTCCATAATCAACAGATGGAACTGCACTCAATCCCTGTTAAATCTGAAGCTGGGTGCAACCAAACCAGGCCCTAACTTCAATGACACTTCTTTGTAGAAGGAGGACTAATATTTCCCTAATGACAGCTGAATAATGCAACACGTCCCCTCTAGGACACCAGTGGTATGTGTGTGTGTCAGCGTTACTGTGTGTTCAGCCTGTTGATGGCCATGTGTGTCAGCCAATAATGCTAATAATCCATCTGCTGTACAAAAAAAGTAAATATATATATATATTTATCATGCCATTTAAAAACTACAAAATAATGCATAATATATAGTAAGGAAAGTTTGGAGTTCTGGGCAATTTGCAACAAGATAAATATAATTTTATTAATATTTTTGAAGCATGAAGATAGTGCCTGGCAGTGAGGGGGTTACGTTTCCATCCATTATTTTTTGCTTTTCATTGTCAGTAATTGTCTGTGGACTATTCATGCATGCTCTCAGGGTTATTCTGTAAACTGTGAATTGTGAATTCACCAGCAGGTTAAAATTTGAATCCACTAGTAGGGGTGGAATAAAAAGGAGTTGGGGACTTTTTTCGGTTCCAATATTTTAGTCACTGTTTAGAGAAGACATTCTACAGTCAGTAATTAGAAAAAAGATGACTGTGTTATATGTCATTCTATTAATATTCTCTGCTATTTCAGGAACGTGGAGGTACGTCAACCTATGGTGTACTGGCTGACCGCTTCCAATTCACCGGAGCAGCTGCTCATTACCTACAAACCCGGAATAATTCTGGTGCAGGTAAAATAATGTACTTATAAATGTTATATTCCGTATATTCTAAACTATGTATTCATTACCAGAGGATTTTGTTTAAAAAACATTTCCACTTATACATTACATGAAAGGGACAATATAGGCACCCAGACCACTTTCGCTCAGTTTAACCATGCAATTGTAATTATTGCAGTTATTGCCTTAGAAACTGCAATAATTACCTTGCAGGGTTAACTCCACTTCCAGTAGCTGTCCAGACAGCCACTAGAGGCGCTTCCGGGTTGTTAGGTGACTTTTGGTCCGCTTGCTGGCGCTGGACTTCCTTACGATTTGCATGAGGGCATCCAGTATCAGCTAAAATTCCATAGGAAAGCATTGATTCAATGCTTTCCTATGGACTTGTCCTAATGCAATCGAGGCGATTGCCACGCATGCGCATTAGGTCCCACGACTCATTAAACTTTGGGGTTCTACCAACTATAAGAGAAGAAGGGGTGGGTGAGATTAAAGTACCAATCCACACAGAGGTGACGTTTTTTCCCACTAAATAAAAGTGCCAATTTTAATAGAAACACAGGCACTTCAATTGTAAAAGCCGCAGGCAGATTTATTGTCACAAAATATCATTTTGTGACAATAAATTTGCCTGTGGCTTTCACAATTGAAGTGCCTGTGAATCTGTTTTATTGCCTTGTCGTATTGGGATTGCTGATCCTGTTCCAGAGCACCTGTGGCTGCTGGGAGTGATTGTGGTTCCTGCAACCTACTTTTGTTAATTGTAATAGAAATTGAAATTTTTATATATGAACCTAATTAGACTCTCCCTTATTAGGCACTTCCAAGGTGAGTGCTCTGCATCTGAATTTGCACAGAACTGACACCAGGCAGCCAGGAAGAAAGATTTGGCCTAACTGTTTTTTATTCCTTGCACAGCTGTCAATCAGTAAACCGGTCCTGTTATTCCTGTTAGTTCAGTGGAATGGCTACTTCTTGCCTGCCTTGCAAAGACTTCCCATTAAGCTGTAATACAGCTAAAAGAATAGTCTATGATTGGACAGCCACAGACAGTCTGCTCTGGGGAAGAAAGGGAGTGCTTGTTTTAGCTGCAGATACTAGATCTGCAGCAATTGTAAGCCAAGAGTTTGCATGCCCTCAAAGAAAACATGCAAAATAAATTAATACATTGCTATTATTTTATTGTTTTGTTTTTTTAAATGAAATATTTATTGCTTCCTTGGGGGAAGGTGAAACACTTAGGAGGAAAATTAAGACATTTGGTGGAGATATTTAAGATATAGGAGAGTGAAGCTTGGCACATTGGGAAAGATGAGTGACACGCTGACAAGGGTTAGACACCTAGGAGGGGGATTGAGACAATGAAGGAGGAGGGCAGATAGACACAGGTAGATACAGATCACAGAGGCTAGGCTGGGTGAGACATTGGATTAATGTGAGTGAGACATTGTGTACTGAGAGTGAGAAATTGGAGAGGATGGATCACATAAATAAAGAGTTAACATATTGGGTTAGATGGAGTAAGATAGACTCAGTGACATGCTGCAGTCTAGGCAAGTCTTTATTGAGATGTATGATGTTTGGCAAATAGCAGTGGGGTCGGGACTGCACATATTTAGCTCGGTCAGATAAAACACTAGTGAGTGAGACTTCGGGGAGGGTAGAAGAAACCCTGCTCCAAATCTGGGACTCTTGGAAGGTATGCAGCGGAGGAACAAACGTAGAGAGGGCCCTAGTGCAAGAAATGTTTTTGGGCCCCCTCTATCACAAGGTTGGCAGAAAGGCAGATACCCATCTGTCAAACTCCCATGATGCTGGGGATTTATCATTTGCCAATCCTTGCAGGGTTGTATTTGTGAGCAGTTTTTGTGCTTTTAAATGTAAGCATGTTTTTGTATAGAGTATGTGTGTGTATTTGTATGTACTGTTGCTAATGGAGTGCAGTGGTGTGCTTGTGTGTAGTGTTCACATTTGAATGAAGGGATGTGTTTGTATGTGTTAGCTTTTACATGCAGCTGTGCTTTTGTGTGTAGTGTTGGTGTTTTAATGAAGGGGTGTATTTATATAATTTTAGAGTTTGAATGTGGTGGTGTGTTTGTATGTAAGTTTTGTGTTTAATTGCAGGGGTGTGTTTGCATGTTGTGTTGGTGTTTGCTGGAATGTATGCACATACCAACATACATACATACATACATACTTACACATATATCAGACACATTAACACACACAGATACACACATATAAACACACTGACACATACACACATGGGCCACTTGATAAGCCCCCTGAGCGCACGGGACCCCGGTACAGCCACACCAGCGGTAGTTGATTCCCAGATCTACTACATTTTAAATACAAGTCTCACTCATAATGATGATGGATGATGGATTGAAATCAATTAAATAATCATAGAGAGTACACCAAAGAAATGTATTCCTGCAGCATATGAATTCTACATACAGGGAGGATGCATTGACATGTATTGTACAAGGGGAGATTTTCCTTGCACATAATACAAACAAAATAGAAACACTGTGGAACATGACGCATTATTTTATTATATACAATATAGTAAATTATTTAGGTTGATATCATGTACGGGTTCTGTTCTATTAATAGACAAACCTTTTTTCAGGTCATTCCGCAGACTATACAAGAGGCCACGGCTTGTTCCTTTCCTCTGTAAGACCTATTTATGGATACAATGGAACATATGGATACAGAAGAAATACCCCGTCATTGAGGAGACAGCCTTCACCATTTGGCATTGTAACCTCTTCTCCGATTTACTGAAACATTTAACACTTACCATTGTCAAGCCAACTTCACTTTAAAAAAAATAAATGTTTATTTATTAATATTACACTGAATAAATGTTAACATTTAATGCGATCTGAACTGGAATAATTGAGATCCAAGCAAATAATATCACGTATGATAATAGGAATCAAATAAAAGGAACAGTTAGCATCATTTTTTTAGGTGCGTATCATTAATTAATTTTTTTTTACCTTTATTTCTAAATTCTTTTCATGATATATCACTTGCTTTTTTTTTTTTTACTTGTCACTGTTATTTTAATTTAGAAAACAAGAGTGATGTTTAGTTGCAATAATAACAAGGGTTTTTTTTTTACCTATTTTGACCTATTTTCCTCCTATTGAGTCCTACACTAACCCTAAATAAAATAAAACTGTAAAAATGTATTTTACACCAGGCACAATTACTTATTTTCGTGTTATAGTTTCCTTCCCACCACACTGTCACCATCTCCCTGTACTGGTTCAGTATTGTCCCCTCCCTAGTGTCACCACTGCACCCGTCACCATCCCTTATTTACTGCAGAACACCTGCTACCTTTCCCAAGGTCACCATTCTCTTATCCCAGTGTACCACCTCTCCACTTAATGCCACCTTGTCATTTTCAGTATCTCCTCTCTGGACACATCAATATCACCCTCTCCCTTCCCGTTTCACTCTCTCTTCTCACCCAGAACATGGGCCCTCTCCAGTGAATCACCATTTTCCAATCCCCTCCCCAGTGATGCCATCGGCTACCCTAATGCCAACGTTTCACCCATCCCTCTCTCTCTGTTAGTGGTAGCTCGTCTAGAAGTAGCTGGTAGGTTTCCAGAGTTGGCTGGGCTCTGCGTTATATATATATTCTCAGTTTTTATTTGACCAACTGGAAATTTACACTTCTGCATTATCAGTGTCAATTTCTCCGAACCTTAATTGCACCGGTTGGCTGAGCGTGCTGGGATTGAGTTAACATTGTTTTGCTGCTTTATGTGCCTTTATAAATTTCACTTTATGCTGCTGGTTTTATTTCACCTTCTTAATCAAAAGGACGGTAGTGACCCTAAGTGCTTATTGGTTGCTTCAATTCACTATTCTAGAATATATATTTGCTTATTTCTAAAATATTGAGGTGTACGTGTCCAAGGGAAAACATTACCTGTATTAGAAAAATGCACAAGTAATACAATTTAGCATTCACATTTACAACAAATCCACCACACCAAACAGTTTAAAAGAATCATATCCTTTGTACAAAGTCCAACATGTTTAATGATCATGATCTAATGATAAAAACCCTTTGCAAAATAAATATGTTTATTTAGCGTGTCCATTGCTTTTAATCAGCAAAAGCGAAGACAAAGGATTCACAGGTGTATGACAGCCAAACAAATTGTTCTATTGACATGGAAATTAATTGGAGAAGAGGGACACTTGATTTTAGTTTGTAAGCCAAGTCTTGCTTCATTGAAGCTACCTTGCGCAATTAACATGAAAGGTGTTAGGGGCAAAAGTGTATTCACTCTGTCTACACAAAAAGTACTAAATGAGAGCGGAAAGGAAGAATAAAAACTTGGCGTAAGACACTATGCCTAACACAAAAGACTTCTTTTTTGCCGGGGCTGTGTGTTTAATTAAGTACGACTTTCCCATGCATTTCCAGATATGTGGGAGAAAAATCTCAATAGTCCTGCAGTAACGTAAATTGTGATAGGATGTAATTGTTGCCATTGTAAACAGGAAAGTGCTTCACAAATTGCTTTAATAATAGACGTGCCTTTTCAGTAGACGGTAATACTCACATTGCTACATAGACTGAGGATCTGCAGTTTTGGGTAGGTTAATGAGACCCGAAACCTTGAGACGAAACCAAGCAAAAATGTAACTTTTGCCAATGAAAACACTTTCTTTTCTTTTTTTTCGAGAGGGACATTGCAGTTTGTTATCTTTCTGTTTTCCCAGTTTAATTCTCGTACTCTTAGAAAGCTTACCAAATGATGAGTTGATGAATACACATGACCGTACGGTACAGCCTTTTCTGCTGCTGATGGTAGTACCAGTCGCCAAATAGCGCACAGAGAACTGACATCAATAGGATCGGCAATTAGAAACTACAACAAAACTAATTGGACTTTTATAGATTCGGCTATCGGTGCCCCAAATCCTCCCTACGTAAGTGTAACCATTCGGCGCTGTAGCTGAGAACATCAAAGAGCTGTTAGTGCAGCACTGAAAATAAACATATATCATATATTAAGGCATTAATGGGATTATGCACAGCCTCATATAATCACATGGGATCCATCGTGGGTAGATATGAAACGTTCATAAACAAAGATCACAAAAACCAAAGAGGACTCAGTAGATCCCCTCTCACTGTGAGCAGTTGGTTGGAGAGTCAACGCATTTTCTTGCTTTTACTTGTAAAAGCATGTTTGAGCATTGATAACTTAATATTCGAAATGTGTCACGCCCACAATAGCCATATGAGCAATACTGTGGTGGAATCTCGGTAAAAATAAATTTAGTAGGCCGAGATTACCACGTGGCATGTGTACGTGCATATACTGGTGTATCGGTCGGTTGGTTGCACGTGGCAAAGATACAATCAGTAGTGTACGGAGCATGTGCGAGAATACCGGATGTAGTATTCCCCTCCTCCATTGTGCTGGGCAAGCCATGTGGTCAAACAGGAAGTTAGTTCTTGTTCGATTGATTGGGTAAGAGTATGTGTGGGTGGAGCTTATTATGGGAGGAGTTACATGCCTATATAAGGAGCCTACACTATTGTCCGGGGCTCAGATCTTGTTGTATTTTGGTGACATTAGTCCCTCTGAGTCCCGTTCGGTGAATCAAATAAAGAATCTCTTCCTTCCTGAAGAAACCTGTGTCCATCTCTCTGTGCTTGGCTTCCGTCAGTTTCTCCGTTATCATTTGGTGCATTGGCCGGGAAGCTCATCGTTCAACGGTAGCTGAGAAGCAGAGGCGTGAGACGGTCTATCTTTGCCCACGTTCTCTACGGCTGCACCCCTGAACTTCTGCGTGGACCTCCCTTCGTCTCGGCGCCACTGGTCTGTTGTCCAGGAGATCATCGGCCTCTACGTAGTAAGTGCTGGGGTGTCCCCGTCGATGAGTGTGAACTCAGGTTCAGGAACGAGGAGGTAAGACGACCGCTGTTTTAGACGGCGGACCCACTAGGGGTATTGGATACCGATTGTGCGGTAGGCCCATAAGGGGTTATTTGGAATCTGCCCCCTCCAGTGGAGGGAAGGAGCGAAGGCGCACCGCTCAATTAAACGCCCTGTAGTCAGCCCGTTTAATTTTGGTTTGGAGTCAGGCGGGGTTCTGGTGTAAATAGCCCTAGCCGGACACCAGTGTCTTGTCTAGACTACCGTTCTAGGGTGTATATTTTGTTCGCTAGGTCGGAGGGACCGGGAGACTAAGCGGCGCCTGTGTAAATTCGGTTCGCTAGATCTCAACCTATGTTGGCTAAGTGGGAAGGCGTGTAAATTTGGAACCCACTAGACTATTGATAGAGTAGATAGACTAAGAGGGTACTGTTGTAAATTCCGCCCTCTAGTTCGCTATATGTGGTGCTTGGGCAGTGTGGCTAACCAAAACGTATGTAGATAGTTTTAGGTAGTCCATCAAGGTACTGGCCAATAGATTAGTTGGGAATTGTAAATGTGCTAAAGATTGTTGTAGTAGCGTGTATATCTTGCTAGATAGTGTGAGCTCTGCCGTCTAGCGAGAGTGTGAATAGTGTGTAACTGTATTATAGCGCACGGTACCATAACCATGTATAATTACTGACACTGTAAATAAGTACTAATAATTGTCGTCTAAGTTGTATGTTTAACACCATAACCACTACTAATTAAACTGTGACTTTAAATTGTACTCTAACCAATGCTAACCGTACTATAACTACTGTTTGTAAAGACGATGTTACTGGGGTATGTTATAGACGGGTAATTCAGATATAGGGAATTATAGCGTGGGTGACTGTATAGTTTCGCCAAAGGGCACAGTATTAGTTATTTAGTGACTGGTGTAACAGCTGTGTGTACGGGAATTCCCTGAGTATTTTGTCGTGTGCTTTTCGCTTAGCAACTGTACCACGTGGTGCTGTTGCCGAGGGAACGGGTGTGACCATTGGAAGAGTGTTTGTTTAGTTTCTGTTGGAGACGACGCTTCATTGTTAAGTATGGGCGCGTCAGATTCAACGATTTTGGATCCCTTAGGATGTATGTTAAAGAACTTTAAAAAGGGATATACTGTATGTGATTTTGGGGTAAAGATGTCTCCAGCACGCCTGACTACTTTGTGTAGTAGGGAATGGCCTACTTTGGTTGCCGCATGGCCACCATGTGGAAGTTTGGATCCTGTCAGACCTTCCGGCATTCGCTAACCGTGGACTTCCGGGTTCTCGGAGCGCGGCCACTCCCCCTCCTATGACGTGGTCGTTCCCAGGGTTCATAGAGAGTCCGCGTCAACACCACAGTGCTGGATCAACTCGAAAGCTCCCGCGAACTTCAAACTGAATATTTACTTCTACTGTGTATCGGACCCGGACTGTTTAATCATTTACCCTCCTTCTCCTCTCCTACGACCTCGGACTGTTTTTGGATATTCTCTTGCCTGCTGCAACCTCGATTCTCTGTGGAATCTCCATCACCAATTTGGATTATCACTCCTTCATAAGTTAAGTAAACCAGATTGGCTCAAACTTAATATATAACCATCCTAAATCTAAGCGGTTAGCTATCTGCTCCACATCAACTCATAATCTTGTTTCCAACACCTACTTATTAATTATCTGCATCCTAATTTGGAACTTCTCGCTGGTTGTGTTAAATTTACCTTATCCTAAAACAACTTCAAACACCGCTGCTGGTTATAACCTGCCAGGAATTAAAGAGACAGTTCAATTTGATTATCTTTTTTATTTAAAGTAATAAACATTATCAAACTCAGAAATCTGCAGTTGTTTCCATCTTATCAACAATTGAGCGTTACAGATTGATCCAGCCTAATTAATGGATACAGCAGATCTCACTTCTGAAATCACCAGATTAAACCAAAGGGTGGATACTCTCACTCAAGGCATGCAAGATCTACAGATCACCAATGAAAGAATCCTTACTTATGTAAGGGACTTGCAAACCCATACTCCTCACACAGTTACACACTTGGCTAGTGACCCTGCTGTCTCCAACCCCGAAAAATTCTCTGGAGACAGGTCCCAATACCGAGAGTTCATCAATTCCTGCAAGTTGTTGATTGCATTAAAACCCCGATCATATCCCACAGAAAGATCTAAAGTTTGTTCTGTTATTTCATTTTTGAGAGGTGAACCCATGGCCTGGGCTCATTCCTTTCTTGAGAATGATGATCCCATATTGGATTCTCTGGATGAATTCTTTGAAGCCATGTCTCTCCTTTACGAAGACCCAAACAAACAAGCGACTGCAGATTTAACCATTAGAACACTGCAGCAAAGAAACCGGCCTGTTGAAGATTACATTGCTGAATTCAAACGATGGGCACCTGAAACTCAGTGGAATGACATAACTCTACGTAACCAGTTCCGTATTGGGTTATCTGAAGCTGTCAAAGATGAGCTCTCCAGAACTGAACTACCTACTACACTAAATACACTTATTCAACTGTCAATCAGTATCGACAGAAGACTTAGGGAAAGAAAAGCTGAGAAATCACTCACTAGCTCTCTATGGAAAAAACCCTTCACCTCTTCAAAGGCACCGGAGAAACCTATAACTCCCGCTGAACCTATGGAAATAGGGGTTGTGAGAAGTCCTCTTACTCCAGAAGAGAGAACCAGAAGAAGACAACTGAACCTCTGCATGTACTGTGCTTCGCAAGAACATGTGGTCCCAGACTGTCCCCTATTGAAACGTCCAAGAGGCGGTAAACATGGTTCTACCACGACTATAATGAGTGTACTTCCTTCTAAACCAACCTCTCATTTCTCCTCTGTCTCTCTCATATTACAGTGGGACAAAGAAAGAATTACGACTAAGGCCATTATTGATTCCGGTGCTAATGGGGTGTTCCTGGACTCATCCTTTGTTTCAAAAAATAAAATTCCTTGTGTTCAAAAACGTAATTCCGTCTCTGTCAGAGTTATTGATGGCTCCTTAATCTCCTCGGGGCCCATTCGCCTTGAAACTGTCCCTTTAAGGACTACTACTAATTATGTCCATTCTGAATTTCTTGTTTTTGATGTCATAAATTCTCCTCTTTATCCTATAATATTAGGGATAGACTGGTTACGGACTCACAACCCACTTATTACCTGGGCTCCTTTCTCTCTCACGTTTAACTCTGCATATTGCCAGAAAACATGTCTACAACACATCCCCATTTTGCATGTTACTAGGGAATCCACTATACCTTCCAGCTATTCAGAGTTCGCTGATGTGTTCAGTAAAAAGGAAGCAGAGACACTTCCTCCTCATCGACCCTATGATTGTCCGATTGACCTTGTTCCTGGTGCTCCTATCCCTTTTGGACATATTTATCCCCTCTCTGAATCAGAGCTAAAAACCCTCAAGGAATACCTAGATGAAAACCTCCGGAAGGGGTTCATTAGACCTTCCTGTTCACCAGCCGCTTCCAGCATGTTTTTTGTAAGAAACAAGGACCAGACTATTCGGCCAATCATCGATTACAGGTCTTTAAATAAAATAACTATCAAGAATCGTTACCCTCTTCCCCTGATCAATGAGTTGATTGAAAGATTAAGAACAGCTACCATCTACACTAAACTTGACCTTCGTGGGGCATATAACCTTGTTAGAATCAAAGCCAATGATGAATGGAAAACGGCGTTCAGAACCCGATATGGTCTTTACGAATATCTTGTCATGCCCTTCGGGCTATGTAACGCCCCTGCAACCTTTCAGCATTTCATTAACGATATCTTCCGAGATCTCCTAGACGTTTGTGTCATCATTTACTTAGATGATATTCTCATCTACTCCAACAACCTTGAAGAACACAGAAAACACGTGAGATGGGTATTATCCAGATTAAGAACACACAAATTATACGCAAAACCAGAAAAATGTATATTTGAAGTCAATGAAATCACTTTTTTGGGATATGTTATCTCCCCTCATTCAATAAGTATGGATACCTCCAAAATAGATTGCATTGTCAACTGGTCTACTCCTACTAATACTAAAGACTTACAACGTTTTCTGGGATTTGCCAACTTCTATAGGAAGTTCATTAAAAATTACTCCAAGGTTGCTCATCCCCTCAACCTGCTCAATAGCAGTAAACGGTCCTTTGCTTGGAACGAAGAGGCTCAAGCAGCCTTTGATGAATTAAAACGGAGATTCACAAGTGCACCCATTCTTCAACTACCTAATCCTGCTTTTCTCTACGTCATGGAAACGGATGCTTCTGATACAGCTATCGGGGCTGTCCTCTCTCAACACCAAACGCCTCAAGATCCTCTCCATCCAGTAGCTTTTTTTTCACGATCCTTGTCTCCTGCTGAACGAAATTATCCTGTAGGAGAAAAAGAATTATTAAGTATTAAAGCTGCATTCGAAAACTGGCGTCACATACTTGAAGACACACGCACTCCTGTAATTGTTTATACCGACCATAGGAACCTT
Organism: Pelobates fuscus; assembly: GCF_036172605.1. Lineage (NCBI taxonomy): Eukaryota > Metazoa > Chordata > Amphibia > Anura > Pelobatidae > Pelobates > Pelobates fuscus. The sequence continues at coordinate 349,022,210 of NC_086320.1, read as the reverse complement.
GAATATCTTCATTCCAACAAAACACTCTCTGCCAGACAAGTACGCTGGAATCTTTTCTTTTCCCGTTTCAATTTTCAAATCATCTACAGACCTGGATCCAGAAATAAAAAGGCAGATGCCCTGTCCAGAATTCACCAAGATCTTCCTGTAAACGAAACTCAACCTCCTAAAATCATAGGTATTATTTCGTCATTAACTGATGATATTAAACATCTTAAAGAAGAAGATCTTGAACTTCCCAAACAAGGCAATCTATCAAAAAAGGACGGTTTGTACTACTTCAAAGACAGGTTATACATTCCTCCCTTGCTTAGGAATAAAATACTCTCCTTGATTCATGATTCCCCTCTGGCTGGTCATCCTGGTACAAGAAAAACACTGGAGCTGTCTAAAAGATATTACTGGTGGCCTCGCCAGGACAGAACCATAGAATCTTATGTAAAAAACTGCCCAACCTGTCTGAGATCAAAATCTGACCATCATCCACCATTCGGTCAATTACTGAGCCTACCTGTTCCAGAAAGACCTTGGCAGTCCATCTCAATGGATTTCTTGGTAGAACTCCCTCCTTCGCAACATCATACCACCATTCTGGTAGTGGTAGACCGTTTCACCAAGATGTCCCATTTTATTCCTTTAAAGAAATTACCCTCTTCATCTGAACTTGCAAAAATATTCATCAACAACATCGTGAAACTCCATGGTCTTCCTGAAGAAATCATATCAGACAGAGGAACACAGTTCACCTCCAAATTCTGGAATGAGATGTGTTCCTCCCTCAACATTCAACGTAAATTATCTTCAGCCTATCATCCTCAAACCAACGGACAAACAGAGAGAGTTAACCAATGTCTTGAACAATACTTGCGGTGTTATTGCTCTCATTTACAAGATGATTGGATCACGTGGTTACCAATGGCAGAGTTCTCATACAACAACTCGGTACACACTAGTAGCAAAATGACTCCATTCTTCTCAAATTTTGGATTCCATCCTTCTTCATTCCCCGATCAAGGACTTCCTTCTTCTAATCCATACGTCTCCAACCACAACGCTTTCATGTCTGCCCTCTTCCTCAAGTTGCGTGATAACCTCAAAAATGCATCATCTGCTCAGAAAAAGTTTTTCGATACTGGTAGACGACCTTCCCCTACTTACAAGGTTGGTGATCTAGTATGGCTCTCTTCAAAAAACATTGTTACCAACCGTCCCTCAAAGAAACTAAGTTCACTCTTCCTTGGCCCTTTTCGTATATTGTCACTCATCAACGAAAACGTGGTTAGATTGAAACTTCCACCTACCATGAAACTACATCCAGTCTTCCATGTGTCATTGCTTAAACCACACCACTCCGACCCTTTCATGAGGGATGTTCTTACCACTCCTGATCCCATTCTGGTACAAGGTGAAGAGGAATACGAGGTTCAGAGGATTCTCGACTCACGAATCCATCGTGGTTCCTTACAATATCTTGTCCGGTGGAAGGGCTACGGAGTTGACGAAGACTCATGGGTGTCGTCCTCCGCGGTGCATGCTCGTCGACTTATCAACGCGTACCATGCTCGCTACCCATCCAGACCTCGTTGACAGCATCCGGTGGCTGCTTCTTATGAGGGGGGTTCTGTCAGACCTTCCGGCATTCGCTAACCGTGGACTTCCGGGTTCTCGGAGCGCGGCCACTCCCCCTCCTATGACGTGGTCGTTCCCAGGGTTCATAGAGAGTCCGCGTCAACACCACAGTGCTGGATCAACTCGAAAGCTCCCGCGAACTTCAAACTGAATATTTACTTCTACTGTGTATCGGACCCGGACTGTTTAATCATTTACCCTCCTTCTCCTCTCCTACGACCTCGGACTGTATTTGGATATTCTCTTGCCTGCTGCAACCTCGATTCTCTGTGGAATCTCCATCACCAATTTGGATTATCACTCCTTCATAAGTTAAGTAAACCAGATTGGCTCAAACTTAATATATAACCATCCTAAATCTAAGCGGTTAGCTATCTGCTCCACATCAACTCATAATCTTGTTTCCAACACCTACTTATTAATTATCTGCATCCTAATTTGGAACTTCTCGCTGGTTGTGTTAAATTTACCTTATCCTAAAACAACTTCAAACACCGCTGCTGGTTATAACCTGCCAGGAATTAAAGAGACAGTTCAATTTGATTATCTTTTTTATTTAAAGTAATAAACATTATCAAACTCAGAAATCTGCAGTTGTTTCCATCTTATCAACAATTGAGCGTTACAGATCCTAATCTGGTACAGTGTGTACACGTGGCTGTATCAGGTAGGCCTGAACTTTACGGCCAGTTTCCGTATATAGACTGTTGGAGGCAGGCCGTAAATGATTCGCCAAAATGGATCCGAGTATGCCACGAGGAACAATGTCGCCTCATGGTGGCCAGGACTCGCTTGTCCACTAAGGCCGTAATCACGCCCATTTTGGACACACCCCCTGAGTCTGAGATCCCCATGCCGCCCCCTTACTCCTCCTCCACCGGAAGAGGAAGAGGAGGTGCTGTTGGAAACGCTCCTCCCCTTGCCCCGTTGTCCCCACCTACTCCCTCCTCCAGCTCAGAGCCCAGCCCTCTTGTTTCAAATCCTCCCCTTACGATACCTACTTCCGTTAACTCCACCTACCCCGATTTGGCGCCATATCTAGTTTTCGGTCAGGCTCCTCCTAGCCCGGCCCGGAATATTCTACTCACCAACCTTCCCCTCAGTAAAGCGTCCCCATCCCCTTGTCTTACTACCCCTCGACCGGAACCCCTAACTGACGCATCTCAACGAAGCCCCATACTAACCCGACAAAAGACTGGTACCCTACAACCCCGACATTATCAGATGCCTCTTTGATTGACTCCTGGCCCGACACATTAACGGTGATGGCCAGATACAATATGCTGATCCAGTCTTCGTCTATGTCCCTTTTACAACCACCGATCTCTTTAATTGGAAGACCCATAACTCCTCTTACACCGACAAGCCTCAAACCATGACGGATTTGTTTACCTCAATAGTCCAGACACACAATCCCACTTGGGCTGATTGCCAGCAATTGTTGATGACATTATTTAATAATGAGGAAAGGACAAGGATAAATCAAGCGGCAATTAAAGCGCTGGAAGAAGTGGCCCGTACACAAAATCAGGTCAACCCGGCAGCATGGGCCGCAGCCCATTATCCAAACACCGATCCAAATTGGAATGCCAATGGCGCAGACATGGTCCATTTAAAAGCTTACAGGGACGCTATTATTGCTGGCATGAAAGCTGGAGGAAAGAAGGTGATTAACATGTCTAAGACGGCTGAGGTATTACAGAAATGTGATGAATCGCCCAGTGTCTTTTATGACCGATTATTGGAGGCATACCGTTTGTATACCCCCTTTAATCCAGAGGCTCCTGAGAATTCCTGGATGGTTAACTCTGCCTTTGTCAGCCAAGCCTACGGAGATATAAAGCACAAGCTACAAAAGTCAGAAGGGTTTGTAGGGATGTCCATAACCCAACTAATGGAGGTAGCAAACAAGGTATACATGAATAGGGAAACAGAGACAAAGAAGGAGGAAGAGCGTAAGATGCGTAGAAAGGCAGATATGCTAGCGGTAGCGATCGCAGGCGTAGATAGAAGGGAAAAGGAAGTGTATAGGGGAACGGATAAAGGCGAGAGTAAATGGAATAGGGAACCCTTGAGTAGGAATCAATGCGCGTACTGTAGGGAAGAAGGGTATTGGAGAAGTGAGTGTCCACAAAGGGAACAGTATGAGAGAGACAGACCTAGGGCAGGATATGGTAATTATAGAGGCAGAGCGAGAGGTAGTGGAGGTCCTGGAGGGAATAGTGGTAACAATAGAGGAAGTGTTAGTGGAGATAGGTACTACCCAGCAGCGCAGAGACCCCGCGATAGAGAAGATAGGGACTTTGTGGGGTTGGCTGACACAGTCATGGAGGACTATTGATACCGACCGGGCTCCATCCCCCTTGGCCGAGCGGAGCCTATGGTCGATGTAGCAATAGGGGGAAAAAGGAGTGCTTTCATGATTGATACTGGTGCTGAACATTCGGTGGTGACTGACCTAGTTGCTCCTCCATCTGGAAGAACTATCACCGTAATAGGAGCAACTGGAAGGAGTTCTGCTAAACCGGTTCTTAAAAGTCGACTCTGTACATTGGGAGGCCACGTAGTGAAACATCAATTCCTTTATATGCCTGAATGTCCAGTCCAACTGCTAGGACGTGATTTGTTGTCAAAATTACAAGCACAGATAACGTTTCTACCTAATGGAACAACATCTTTAAAGTTCAATGGACCTTCAGGTATAATGACAATATCTGTACCAAAGGAAGAAGAGTGGCTACTTTATACAGTGTTGACTAGCCAAAACCCTAAGAGTGATGAATCCTTGTTCAATATACCAGGAGTATGGGCAGAGAACAACCCACCAGGACTTGCTCGCAATATTCCACCAATTCGAATTGAACTGAAACTTGGGGTTTATCCAGTGAGCTTAAGACAATATCATATCCCACAAAAGGCCAAGAAGAATATACAATCATATTTGGATAAGTTCATAAGGTATGGTATCCTAAAATTCTGTACTTCCCCCTGGAACACCCCATTGTTGCCTGTTCAAAAGCCCGGTACAGATGAGTATCGCCCTGTGCAGGACTTGAGAGCAGTCAATGATGCGGTCGTAAGTATACACCCAGTTGTGCCCAATCCATATAACCTGCTTGCTTTAATTCCGGGCGGGGCTACCTATTTTACTGTCCTAGATCTCAAAGATGCCTTCTTTTGCCTTCGAATTGCTGTGGAAAGCTAGTGTATCTTTGCATTCCAATGGGAAAATGCTGTAACGGGCTCGAAACGCCAGATGACTCGGACAAGACTGCCCCAAGGGTTTAAAAATTCACCTACCCTATTTGGATCAGCTTTAAGTCAAGACTTACTGGATTTCAAGTCCATCCCAGGAGAGTGTGTACTATTGCAATACGTAGATGATTTGTTGATAGCGGCAGTTACTAGAGAAATATGTCAGCAAGCAACACATGATTTACTACACATTCTCTGGAAGGCAGGATACAAGGTGTCCAGGAAGAAAGCTCAGTTGTGTCAGCCGACTGTCAAGTATCTGGGATTTCATATCTCTGAAGGTCAAAGAATAATGGGGCCAGAGAGAAAAGAAGCTGTATGCCAAATACCAATACCCAAGAATAGAAGACAAGTGCGGGAATTCTTGGGGGCAGCAGGCTTCTGTAGGATATGGATTCCCAGTTATGCGATATTGGCGAAACCTCTTTATGCAGCTATAAAAGGTACAGAACACGATCCCTTCCTGTGGACCCCTGAACAGCAAAAGGCATTTGAAGATGTGAAGAAGGCTTTGATGAGTGCCCCAGCATTAGGTCTACCTGATCATACACGCCCATTCTACTTATATGTACACGAGCAAAGAAGAATGGCTGTGGGAGTATTGACACAGTACTTGGGATCATGGCAACGACCTGTTGCATATATGTCCAAAAAACTGGATGCAGTGGCCAGTGGTCTTCCACCTTGTCTAAGAGCCGTAGCTGCTGCCGCCCTGCTGGTAGCCGAAGCTGATAAACTCACTCTGGGTCAGGAACTCTATGTGCGAGTCCCGCACGCAGTACAAACGTTGCTAGACTATAAAGGCAATCATTGGTTTAGTAACAGCCGCATGACTAAGTATCAAGCTATGTTGTGTGAGAACCCGAGAGTGCACCTAGAGACTGTTGGCACCTTAAATCCTGCTACCCTTTTGCCACAGCCTACTGAGAGTCAACATGATTGCCTGGAGGTGATGGATGAAGTGTTCTCAAGTAGACCAGACCTTCGTGACTTTCCCATTCAGAACCCTGATGTCCAGTACTATACGGACGGCAGTAGTTATGTGAAAGAAGGGATTCGCTATGCAGGATATGCAGTAACAACCATAGACAAGGTGATAGAAGCTCGGCCATTGTCAAAAGGAACATCAGGCACAGAAGGCAGAACTAATTGCACTAACACGAGCGTTACAATTGGCAGAAGGTTTAAGAGTGAACATCTACACGGACTCCAAGTATGCGTTTTTAACCACTCATGCCCACGGAGCTTTGTATAAAGAAAGAGGATTATTGAACTCAGAGGGTAAATAAATCAAGTACGCAGCTGAGATATTACAACTACTGGAAGCCGTGTGGGAACCGAAAGAAGTTGGTATTATACATTGTCGGGCGCATCTGAAAGGTGATGGTGATGTAACCAAAGGAAATCGGATGGCAGATAATGCAGCTAAGCGTGCCTCTGAATCAGGAAGACAGGAGTATGTGGAACATATAGCAGCTCTTATACCGACTCCACTGTCTCAATGGACTCCAGTTTATACAGCTCAAGAAGAAGAGTGGTTAAAGACTGAAGCTGGAAAGTACCTGGAGAACAATTGGTATCAGTTAGAAGATGGAAGAATAGTTATTCCAGCATCACTAGCTGTAGAAATTGTCCAGAACTATCATAACGGGACACATTCTGGAAGAGATAGTATGGAAGAATCTCTCAGAAAACATTTCTATATACCAAGATTGTCCAACTTGACTCAAGCCATTGTACGAAGATGTGTGATATGTGCCAAGAATAACACAAGGCAAGGACCAGTGAAACCACCGGGAGTCCAGTATATGAGGGGACTCCCTATGTCCGATCTCCAAATAGACTATACGGTAATGCCTAAATCCGGTGGACATCGCTACCTACTAGTAGTTGTGTGTAGCTACTCAGGTTGGGTAGAAGCATGTCTTACTCGTACAGAGAAAGCAGGAGAAGTTGTACGATTCCTGTTGCGAGAAATAATACCCCGATATGGACTACCATGCTCTATAGGATCGGATAATGGTCCAGCCTTTGTTCACCAGTGCCTACAACAACTGACTCATATGCTTGGTATTAAGTGGAAGCTTCATACGGCATATATACCTCAGAGCTCTGGTAAAGTAGAAAGGATGAACAGAACTATTAAGAACCAATTGGCAAAGATGTGTCAAGAGACTCGGCTTAAGTGGAATGTTCTTTTGCCCATAGCTCTGTTGCGTATTCGTAGTACACCTACCAGAAGGATGGGTCTCTCACCTTTTGAAATCATGTATGGGCGTCCACCTCCCGTACTTGGTAACTTAAGGGGGGATTTGAGTCAGTTGGGAGAAGGAATTACCCGGCAGCAGGTTGTAGAGTTGGGTAAAACTATGGAGGAGGTACAGAAATGGGTACAAGATAGATTACCTGTGAATATTTATACCCCTGTTCATAGTTATCATCCAGGAGATCAAGTATGGATAAAAGAGTGGAACAGTGTACCGTTAGGGCCTAAGTGGAGGGGTCCTTATGTTGTTCTTTTGTCTACCCCTACAGCTATAAAGGTGGCTGAAGTGACTCCGTGGATTCATCACTCCAGGGTTAAACCAGCATCAGTAGATTCTTGGCAAGCTACACCAGATCCAGAGAATCCCTGCAAGATCCGGTTAAAGCGCACGACTCAGTCGGAGTGACGAGGAGATATCGGGATTTCAAGTGTGTTTAAAGAGATCAGCAAGTGAGTGTTTTGACGGCCATAATAAAGCCTGACCACTTACCCACGTGACATAGCCAGAGTGTCTTGAAGGGACCTCTGTGAAGGGAAGAGAGGACCTGAAGAACTTCATTCCTTGCAGCCCTTACATCCTGGAAGCTGAGGTGCCATCGCACGGACGAAGAATGAGGATGAAGACGTCGAAAGAAATGCTCTTGATAATGTATATATTTGTGTTTTTAATTATTCAGGAAGGTAGAGGTACCGACACACCTGGCTGTGAGGTTTGCATTAAGACTACTAAAACAAGTAAACATATTTCCCAGACCCTTATTTGGCACTCACAATATGAGTGTAAAGAATATGTATCTAGGTGTAGATACTTAGGTATAGATTATAGTGTATGCCATTTAGGAGTAGGAGAACCTAAGTGCTTCAATCCAGAGTATCAACCCCGTACAATTTGGTTGACCCTCCGGAATGGAGACCCACAGGGGACCCTAATAAATAAGACAGTATTAGAAACCGTACATTCTTCGGGTGTTCTGCTATTTGATGCATGTAAGGCGATATCAAGTGGTAGAAAACCGTGGAATGTATGCGGGGATCTTAAATGGGAAAGAGCGTACGGGTCCAATGATAAGTATATTTGTCCCAGTAGTAAAAACAAGTATGTAAATCCAAAATGCCCAGATAGGGATTATAATTATTGTCCATATTGGTCTTGTGTGGGGTGGGCAACTTGGGGACAGACAGTAGATAGGGATATGATTGTTACTAAGTTGCCTACCAAACCATATTGTAAGTCTATGGAGTGTAACCCAGTCCATATACTTATTAATAATCCTGAACAATTTATAGATAGGTTCGGAAACTTATTTGGGTTCCAGATATATGGGATGGGTTTGGATCCTGGGACAATATTATTTATAGGGATAGAGACCGATACCGTAGCATCCCAAACTCATCAAGTTTTCCATTCTTTTTATGAAGAGATGAGTGTAGAAAATAAGATCCCCCATAATGCTAAAAACCTGTTTATTGATCTGGCTGAAAGTATTGCTGGTAGTCTTAATGTGACCAACTGCTATGTGTGTGGAGGTACTAATATGGGAGACCAATGGCCCTGGGAAGCAAAGGAGGTAATGTATTCTGATTCTTAGACAATTGAACAAATAATATCTTCTCAAGCCGATTATTAAATGAGTGTTAGAGGTAAATCTGAGTGGCGATTAAAGACCTCCATTATAGGTTATGTTTGCATAGCAAGGAAAGGAATAATGTTTAATACATTTGTAGGAGAATTGACTTGTCTAGGGCAAAAAGCTTATGATGATAATACAAAGAATACAACCTGGTGGTCGGCTTCAAATGTCTCAGAACCACCTAACCCATTTGCAAGTTATACCAATTTAAAGGACGTGTGGTTTGATCTATCTATCACATCCAGTTGGAAAGCCCCGGCAAATTTGTACTGGATCTGTGGTAAGAAAGCCTATTCGGAGTTACCACAGGACTGGGAAGGGGCATGTGTGTTAGGTATGCTCAAACCATCCTTCTTCTTGTTGCCTATTGAAACAGGAGAGACTTTGGGAGTTAAAGTATATGATGTGAATCATAGGGGACCCCTAGAGATAGGTACCTGGGAAGATAATGAATGGCCTCCCCAGCGTATTATAGATTATTATGGGCCAGCTACATGGGCAGAGGATGGTACTTTTGGATATAGAACCCCAATATATATGCTCAACCGTATTATAAGATTACAGGCAGTGGTTGAGATAATTACCAATGAGACATCGCAAGCGCTCAATCTACTAGCGAAGCATAATACTAGGATGAGGACAGCCGTTTACCAAAATAGATTAGCTTTGGATTACCTATTGGCAGTAGAGGGAGGTGTATGTGGGAAGTTTAACCTAAGCAATTGCTGTCTTCAAATAGATGATGAAGGGCAAGCAATAGCTGAGCTTACTAGCCATATGGTTAAACTAGCGCATGTGCCTACTCAGGTATGGAAAGGGTATAATCCAAGTAGTTGGTTTGGTAATTGGTATGAGCAGTTTGGAGGACTTAAGGCATTGGTAGGTGGAGTCATGCTAATCTTAATGCTGTGTCTTCTTCTACCATGTCTTGTTCCTTTGGTAGTTAGGTCTGTGCAGGGCATTATAGAAAATATAGCAGAGAGAAAAGCTGCTGCACAGATAATGGCCATATATAGATATGAGGCTCTAAATCAGGGAGAACCAGTACAGGAAGAGGAATGTTGAGGGATTCATGTCTTTAGGGAGTCGCAAAGTCTGGTCTGGTTCATGGCAACCTGAGGTATCTGCAAACTATGGTTAAGTGATGCCTCTGGAATTGTGAAAATATCAGAAGCATCAAAGAGGGGAATGTGGTGGAATCTCGGTAAAAATAAATTTAGTAGGCTGAGATTACCACGTGGCATGTGTACGTGCATATACTGGTGTATCGGTCGGTTGGTTGCACGTGGCAATCAGTAGTGTACGGAGCATGTGCGAGAATACCGGATGTAGTATTCCCCTCCTCCATTGTGCTGGGCAAGCCATGTGGTCAAACAGGAAGTTACTTCTTGTTCGATTGGGTAAGAGTATGTGTGGGTGGAGCTTATTATGGGAGGAGTTACATGCCTATATAAGGAGCCTACACTATTGTCCGGGGCTCAGATCTTGTTGTATTTTGGTGACATTAGTCCCTCTGAGTCCCGTTTGGTGAATCAAATAAAGAATCTCTTCCTTCCTGAAGAAACCTGTGTCCATCTCTCTGTGCTTGGCTTCCGTCAGTTTCTCCGGTATCAATACTACATGTCATATGAACTTTGCTTCACATGATGTAATTGAAAATCTATGTCATTACAGTATACATTAGACATCCAGTTCTCCTGGACTTTGTCCCAGTGACACCCAGACACATCAGAGATAGCCCTGGCTTTAATCTTTAAACTAACTCAGGTTTAATCAGACACAATGGAACACGGAGCATTACTGCAGTGTCACTAGGAGAGCTACATTGATACCAAGTACTACTGCACCGTCGCACCTTCACTTTCTGCTTTCAGGCAATACAGGAAAATTGTTCTTCAAACAGATCTGAGAATGCAGAAACGGTGCCCTCTCAAAAACAATATATTTTGTTACATTTCTAAAGCACTCGGCTATATACTGTCCTTATTACAGCAGTTGTATAGTTTGTTCTAATAAAGATCTATTTTAGCAGACTGATATGTACCATAAGACCAGCATGTGTGAATAATTAGCGGAGGCCAGTTTATTTTCTTATTTTACTGCTGTCATTTTATGAAGTAATCATTAGACTCAAAGGGACATTGTCACTTTGTAAGTTTTCGTATTAAATAAAGCCTGGTTTGTCCTTCTATTTCCCATTGGTTTTGTTTATTTATTTATTTTAAGTTCACCAGACTACTTTGGCAAATGGGCCCATTTCAGTTGCCAAGATAAGTTACCCACAATCCATCAGTGAAAAAAAATAATACAATGGATAGAATGATAAACTGCTCATGACATGTGTGACGTAGCTCCTGTACTACAACGGGGTAACTCTGCTAGGTCAGCTTCCTTGCTACTACCAGCTTACGCTGGAACACTTCAGACCCTGTCGCCGAAGGTTGCCTGGGGTCTCCTAGGACCTCTTCCACCTGACCAGGTTGCTGTGATTATAGCTCAAGATACCTTGTCCTGTAAAGCAGAGACTATAGCTTTTCCCCCACTCATTAGATGAGTTGGAATGCAGGGGGTGGAATGGCCTTTACTGTACAGAATACAGTTATTTATAATAAACAGTGTTGAAACTCCCTGTAGAGGGTTTCCATACAAAGCAACGTACAGTACAAGTGTCCCTGCTGTACCCCTCACAGTCCTAGAAAGCTCATCACAGAGCATACTCGCTGTCTAAATAACGCCCTGATTGGAGAATCCACGCCTGAGTTAAAGCGTATATAACTTGCTTACAGATTTTCTCTGATCCAATGAGGAGGTCTAGGTGTGCAGCTGCTTAGTCCTGGTCTCCAAAAATGGGTTCCAGGACCTCTGGAGAGGGCCCCACCCCAGATATCCTCTGATGCCTCCCTGCCCTCCCCTTCAAATAGCGCTCTACTTGGAGGTTGGGGGACCAATCAACGCCGGCTTAAAGATTGACCACACCGCGGCACAGTCCCGATCCAAGGAACAGTTCCACAGTGTTTCAGGGCATCTCCTGGACAGGTGCCTGATGTACTCTTCCCCATAGTGCCAAGAGTCACTTTCAGGGGCTCTTGTGACCAAGCCCATAGTCTGTAGGCAAGAGGTTGGCCTTCAAGCCTTTCCAAAAGTCTGTGGCACGGGAATTTACATCAAATAACATGGAAATAGGAGAACAAAATGGTGGCACCCAGGTATGAAAAAAAGCAAATAGGCAGGGGTGGGAAAGGCTGTATAATCATTAAGATATGAGAGGCATAAAGAAGAGAAAAGCGAAAGAGAGATACAACATAATTGTGCCGCTCTAATACCTAGCTTACGTATTATTATAGATATAAAGCAAAAAGTTTTCTTGTTCACTACCCTTCCATGTATTTTAATACTATTCCCTGCCGAGACCTCAAAAACAAAAACAAAAAAACCCTCCCTTGTTATTTGAAAACTGTGACAGCCTGACGTAGGTTTGTTTGTGGTATGAAACATTGCGCGTTTAAAGTGAATATATAATCAGGGCCAGCGCGTCCTATAGGCGACTTAGGCAGTCGCCTAGGGCACACCAGTTCAAGTAACCCATCAGGAGGGAAGTGCATAGCGCCCCCTCCTATCGGGTCACTCTGTGTAGCGTGACCAGTCGGCGCGGACCGCGGTACATGAGCTTCCTGCACCCGGCCGGACTGAAAGGAAGTGCAGTCTCAGTGAGCACTTCCTGGCAGTCCAGCCGGGTACAGGAAACATAAGCTCCTGTACCGCGGTCTGTGCAGTCCGTCCATGCTACATAGAGTTAGGAGGCACAACAGGGAAGGGGTGGGAACATGGGAGATGGCACTAAGGGACACTGGTGGGGGAGAGGAGAGACCATTAAGGGACACTGGGGGGGAGGGAGAGGAGAGACCACTAAGGGACACTGGGGGGGGGAGAGGAGGAGAGACCACTAAGGGACACTGGGGGTCAGGACAGACCACTAAGGGACACTGGAGCGGTAGGAGAGACCACTAAGGGACACTGGAGAGGAGGGAGAGGAGGACCACTAAGGGAAAAATGGGGGGTGGGGTTGAGACCACTAAGGGAAAGATAAGGGAGGGGGGAGAACTCTAAGGCACAGAGGGGAGGGCGAGCACTATGGGAAGGGGGAGGGTGGGAGAGGAGAGCACTAAGGGGCAGGGGAGAGCACTAAGGGACAGGAGGGGAGGGAGAGCACTATGGGAAGGGAAGAGTGGGAGGGTGGCAAGCGAGAGCACTAAGGGGCAGGGGAGAGCACTAAGGGACAGGAGGGGAGGGAGAGCACTGTGGGAAGGAGGAGAAGCACACAATGCATCCCTTACACACACACACACACACTTCTTCGCTTAATGCACCCCTTACAGGCACACACACACTGCATTACATTACATACACAGAAACACACCTTGCATCCCTTACACATACAAACACAGATTCACACAATGTGTGCCTTACACACATACATAAACACATAATGCATTATTTACACACAAACACACACTGTGTCCCCTATACATATCCACTACATCCCTTACACAAACTGGTATCCCTATAGATTACATCCTCTACAGTAACACATAACACATCCCCTACACACATACACTCCACTCCCTGTGAGCAAACTCATGGGTGTCCTTGTAGGCATCAGGCTTATGGGCAGGCCCTGGGGGCCCAGACCATGATCTGTGTAAGGGGCCCCAAAAAATGGAGCTGCTCCCTGTTCGTTGTTTTTGTGAGCACTGTTTTAACACCAGACCAGCGGAGCCAGTCTGCAGCCTGAGCCCATCATCATCTACTTGTCCTCATCTGGCAGTAAGCAGGCAATACAGTATATTATTAGTCTCTAATTTACCTCACATTAAAGGGACACTATAGTCACCAGAACCATCTACATCTTGATGTAGTGGTTCTAATGTCTATAGCCTGTGCCTGCAGGCTTTTTAATGGATGCTTCTCATTGAATACATTATATACTCAAGTCTCTACTAGCCTCTTGGAACCCACAAGAAGTCTACTACATATCGGGACTATTATGTTCATATTTATTTTTATTCTTTACTCTTAGCTTATGTGAGTACTATATACCTTTTTTTGTATAGCGCGACCTATTTTTGTGTTTTTGTCATTTCTTCTTTGAGGACATTAGAGGGAACCTCATACCCATAGGTTGCAGCTTTCTACTTGTTTCCTTCCCTTTAGATCACTCAGCACTGATCCAATACCCATTTTTAATGTAAACACACTACTTTTTCAGAGAAAAGACACCGTGTGCAGCACTGGCGTTGGCTCATATGGCAAATCATATGGATGGGGCATTGTGATGGAGGGGAGGAGGGGGCGGCAAAAATCCTTGCACCGGCCCTGCGGCTCTCTTTAATGTACAGATGTGGTCAATATCTAACTTATAGTGATACACAATATATTTAATTTATATATTTTTGCACACATTATTAATAATGTTTTGTGACTTTTTTAAGAGCTGGCAGGGCTCAATAAGGTTATTACCTTTCACCAGTCATTGTAGCTAAATAAATAAATATTCAGGTAATCAGACACGACTGTGAGAAATCTGTGTTGATGCTAAAGTAAGATTCTTTAAAGCAGGGCTGTCCAACCTGCGGTCTCCCAGATGTTGCTGAACTACAACTCCCATGATTCCCTGGCTATCTGTTTAATTGAAAGAATCATGGGAGTTGTAGTTCAGCAACATCTGGGGGGCCACAGGTTGGACAGGCCTGCTTTAAAGACTTGTTTGCAAAAAACAAAAAAGCTACCAATAAAAAACAAAAAAAAACCTGTGTTTTAATAAAACACTGGTCATGATTTATTCCTCCTCAAGAAACAGAGGTCCAATATGCACAGAACTGACATTGGCCAACCTAGAACGCTTGCTATTGTGCTGTCTGGTGACCCTCTTGTCTGGTGCACTCCCATGCATTGCGATTCCGATACAATTGTGTCCCTTATAGTCCATAAGGCAACCCAATGCATTTCATGTAGGTAGGTACTTTCAGTGTTAGAATGACATTGGAACTCTGCTCGCTGTTCTCTGTAATGTGAAGTTTTAACTGAAGCTGTCAATTCTCTCTGTAAATAACACCAAGGCCTCAAAAAAACGTGAAAATCACTAATTACTCGTGTTAAAACTTTTCCCATGTGGTGATCTGTTTTCTTTTAAATGTATATTAAAAATGTCGCAATTTGACTTCACAATCCTGTTCAGTCCTGGTAAAATCAGGGCACACATTGTATTGGAGAAGGAGAATCGGAAACTTTGTTTAAGCTTCCCATTCTGCTTTCTAAGCGTATTGACAGGAGCAAAGAGCAGAGCTTGCAACAATGATTGTCAGGGCCAATACGGAGACACAGCTCCAGGCTAGTGAAGTGTGGATAGGTACAGTTATTTTTGTTTCCTAAACCAGACAGACACAAAAATATAAAGTTACAAATAAAAATGTTTAGACAACAACAGTCAAATTGGAAACATTCTTCAAGCCAGCTATGCTTTTAATTCACCTACTGCATCCTTTATGAATTATTGAACATATAACAGAGAAAGAAAAACAGGTCTGTCTATTTTTGGGTTGGTCCATTGCAAAACAAATAATTTCAGGAGATAATGTCAAAATGAAAATGTACTTTTCAAAGTAACTTGGGGAGGAAGAGGTTTGACAAAAATATTTTTTTAAATAAAATACTTGAGATTAACATAATATTTTATTAATACGCAGCAGTTTATATTGTACGATTTTTCCCTTTAATATGAACATATTTTTTTGTACAAAATTTACACTCATAAAACACAATTGTCATTTTATACATACAGGATTTTAATAGTATAGCATTTATTAATTTTACTAAATAAAAGTATGAAAAATAACTTAACAGTATTCTGTATGCAGAGGTGTAACTAGAAACCACGGGGCCCCAGTGCGAAAATAGCCCAGGGCCCCCACCCATACGTAAAGTAATAACCCAACCCATTCGTAAATCACTAGGAGCCATCTTTTTCTGTGCTTATAGAAATAAATAATGATTTTACTTTTTATACTAATAGAGAGTGCTAACTCAATTTATTTATGTATATGACAGAACAAACCCTTGGAAATTATGCAACTTTACTTTGTAAGTGATAGGGATTACTTTGCTGAATGCAATTACATTTACATAAAATGCTTCTTTGGTGAACATCATGCATAATATAGAATTTAACAATAAAGAATCTTAACAATCATATGCATGCCTAGCGAACAGGCACTATAGAAAAGGAAAAAAAAAATAGAAAAAACAACTCTGAAATAGAGACAAATTTAAAACTTAGAAACATCGAAGAAGTGTAGATTTCAAAATGCAAGGTGCCCAATGAAGACAAGTTTAAAAAAAAAAAAAAAAAAAAAGCAAAATAATGCTCCCTTATAAAGTTTAAACAAACTGCTAGCATGAAGATATTCTAAAGTGGACTATGCATCTAAAACAGCATTGTGGGCATTGGTTAATGCAAAAGGTCTATCTGTGAGACTTTTCATTAAATACAAATACGGAGTGTAAGCAACATTTGTGATATTTCATAAAGTAAAAAATATAATCCCAAAATAACTATCTGCAGGTGCACCCGGAAAAAATTTAAACCATGTTTGTTTTCACTCACACTTAATAAAAAAAATAAAAACATAAAAAATTAAAATGGAAATATTAACGAAAATCTCTTATTTGCATGCATATTTGAACTCTCGACTACATACTTTGTGTTGAACACCCCAACTTTTCAGACATAGTAATACAGCTAAGATTCTAGTTTTGGGTTAATCACTGTACAGCCATATGGTGTGATACAATCCCACCTATTTACTTGAGAACCATAATTCTAATAAACATTGGAAGGTTTCAAACTACATTTGCTGTGTGATGTTAATTTAAACCCTTAATACAAATGGGGGTTAAGCAAATCCATTATATCATGATTGACCCAATACATAAACTGTCACGAAGTGGTGAAATAGTACTTGTGGATAAACATACATTATTTCACAAAAGTGAATACACCCCTCACATTTTTGTAAATATTTTATTATAGCTTTTCATGTGACAACACTGAAGAAATAACACTATGCTACAGTGTAAAGTAGAAAGTGTACAGCCTTTATAACAGTATAAGTTTGCTGTCCCCTCAAAATAATTCCACACACAGCCATTAATGTCTAAACCGTTGGCAACAAAAGTGAGTATATCCCTAAGTGGAAATGTTCAAATTGGGCCCAATTAGCCATTTTTCCTCCCTGATGTCATGTGACTCGTTAGTGTTACAAGGTCTCCGGTGTGAATGGGGAGCAGGTGTGATAAATTTGGTGTTATCGCTCTCACACGCTCTTATACTGGTCACTGGAAGTTCAACATGGCACCTCATGGCAAAGAAATCTCTGAAGATCTGAAAAAAGGAATTGTTGCTCTACATAAAGATGGCCTAGGTTATAAGAAGATTGCCAAGACCCTGAAACTGAGCTGCAGCACGGTGGGCAAGACCATACAGCGGTTTCACAGGACAGGTTCCACTCAGAAGAGGCTTTGCCGTGGTCGACCAAAAAAGTTGAGTGCACATGCTCAGCGTCAGATCCAGAGGTTGCCTTTGGGAAATAGACATAAGAATGCTGCCAGCATTGCTGCAGAGGTTGAAGGGGTGGGGGGTTAGCCTGTCAGTGTTCAGACCATACGCCGCATACTGCATAAAATTGGTCTGCATGGCTGACGTCCCAGAAGGAAGCATCTTATAAAGATGATGCACAAGAAAGCCTACAAACAGTTTGCTGAAGACAAGCAGACTAAAGACATGGATTACTGGAACCATGTCATGTGGTCCGATGAGACCAAGATAAACTTATGTTTACTGTGTGGCGGCAACCAAGTGAGGAGTACAAAGAGTAGTGTCTTGCCTACAATCAAGTATGGTGGTGGGAGTGTCATGGTCCCAGCCTGCATGAGTGCTGCCGGCACTGGGGAGCTACCGTTCATTGAGGGAACCATGAATGCCAACATGTACTGTGACATTCGCAAGCAGAGCATGGTCCCCTCCCTTCAGAGACTGGGCCGCAGGGCAGTATTTCAACATGATAACGATCCCAAACACACCTCCAAGACGACCACTGCCTTGCTAAAGAAGCTGAAGGTAAAGGTGATGGACTGGCCAAGCATGTCTCCAGACCTAAACCCTATTGAGCATCTGTGGGGCATAGTCAAACGGAAGGTGGGGGAGCTAACATCCACCAGCTCAGTGATTTCATCATGGAGGAGCGGAAGAGGACTCCAATGGCAACCTGTGAAGCTTTGGTGAACTCCATGCCCATGAGGGTTATGGCAGTGCTGGAAAATAATGGTGGCCACACAAAATATTGACACTCTGGGCCCAATTTGGACATTTCCACTTAGGGGTGTACTCACTTTTGTTGCCAACGGTTTAGGCATTAATGTCTGTGTGTTGAGTTATTTTGAGGGGACAGCAAATCTACACTGTTATACAGTCTGTAAACGTACTACTTTACATTGTAGCAGAGTGTTATTTCTTCAGTGTTGTCACATGAAAGGATATAATAAAATATGTACAAAAATGTGAGGAGTTTACTCACTTTTGTGAGAAACTGTATATGCTGTAAGATTATACTACTGGTCATTAAGCTACATTAAAAAGTTCTGGGATAAACCACAACTGAAAAATAAAAACAAAAACAGAATTGCATACAATACAAAGGAAGATGAAATCATGCAGTTTAGCTCGGTCTGAAGGTCAGGGAAACACTGTTAATACAGAATCTTTGACCAGAAGGAGCAGGACCATCTTCAAAGACATGACCAAGGTGAGCATCGCACTGCAAGAGAGTAGGAAAATATAGGAAAACTTTTTAAGGGTACTGATACAATACTGTCCAAGTATCAATGTGCATTCCTTACTAAATATGAGGTGAAAAAATAAATAGCAAAGTAAAAGGGACACTTTAGTCACCAAAACAACTTTAGCGTAGTGAAGCAGTTTTTGTGTTTAGATCATGTCCCTGCATTTTCACTGCTCAATTGTCTGCCATTTAGGAGTTAAATTATGTTTGTTTCTGTCTATGAAGACATGGCCACACCTCCCCAGCTATGACTGACAGCCTGCATGAAAAAAAAATGGTTTAATTTTCAATCACATGTTAATTTGCTTTATAAGTTTTTATCTTCTGCTCTATAAATTGGACTTTAAATCACACACTGGAGGCTCATGTAGGGTCTAGCAAGCTATTAACAGTGCAGGAGATAAGAACATCTAAATTAAACAGAATTTGCAATAAAGGAAGTGTAAACATTAGATGACTTCTTTACAGGAAGTGTTCAGAAATTCTGTGTAAGTCACATGCAGTAAGGTGTGACTAGGGCTGCATAAACAAAGTGATTTAACTCCTAAATCGCAGAGACGTGAGCATTAAGACTGCAGGGGCTTGATCTATATACCAAAACTACTTCATTAACCTAAAGTTGTTTTGGTGACTATAGTGTCCCTTTAAAGATAACAGTTTACAACAAATTGGCCCACATCACCGATAAAACCATAAATGATTATTAAAAGGAACTTCACATTTTTTAATAATAATAATTAAAAACAACTTTTTTTAAATTGTAGATTTGTATCAAATATGCAAATCTCAATTGTCTTATGTGCAAATATACATACTAGGAATCATGGGAAAATTGCATTATTTAACCCCTTGGCATAGCTATACATTTGATAGTGATATGACTAGTACAACCTATAGCTAAAATTGCCAGGACTAGAATACTGAACCCTACAATGCGGTACCCTGTGACACTTGCTTTAACAGCAGAGTCTTTGTTTTTGCATAGAATACAGACGTGACTACCTCTTTGCAGATGACTTCAGTTCCTGTACATCCAAGAGAATTATCTGGTCGCCTCAATATATTCGTATTGCTTTCATCAGTCCCTTGGGTGCCATAGGCTTCTGAAAAAGAAGGCCAGCCAGTCCCAGAATTGTACTTCTTGTCAGAACTAGTAAGGAGAAAAAGAATGCTTTAAATGACCCAGTAACACATAAGGGTTTATTGACTAAAAGCTTAGTGAAATCAATTTATAGTGCATTGAAACAGGGACTAAAACAGAATGGTAGTGTATAGAAAACTGTATTGCAAAATTCCTCAATTCATAAACTATCATTGCTATTTATATAGCTAAATCTTAAGGAAAGGAAAATTAGGTTTCACCTGCAGTTAGGTTCCTTAAAGAAAACTAGTCCAGGTGAATTGTTTTAGATAATGCAGTTAAACATAAATAAATCTTTAAAGATCCTGCAACTGCAGAACTTGTACAGACACCTGCTGCAGTTGGTGGAGACCTCCCAGACCAGCAAGATGTCCTACCAGTTTGGAGCATCTCATTCATGCCCATTTTCTGTCATTCCATAAAATCACTGTTCAGCTGGTCGTCTATGAGATATGTAATTCAGGCCCAGCCATAGTTTAACTCAGCAATCTGATAGTGGTTGCTATCAGCTTATTCATAGAATGGGTCACGGTATGGGTATCAGGGTAAGTGCAATCATTTCTAATCCTGGTCTACGAGGACCTCAAATAGCTGTTTAAATTGTTCATATATTAGCACGATTTTACTGGACAGCTCCTTAGCATTACTATTGGTGTAATAGCACTTTTTTCGTATTGAATCATTTTAAAGGTCAGCTATTTAGGGAACGAACACTAGGTCTGCATAGCCATCTGTTTCACAAAGGATGATAGGAGTTTTAATCCGGCAAAAAACAACTTCACCACGACACCAAGTTGATACGTGGAATGCACTCCAATAGCAATCATTTCTCCAAAACACACTGGAAAAGATCGCAAATTTTTTTTTCCTCTTAATAATTGCTGGGTCAGCAAAATATTTGAGATCGAAATGGTGAGAGGAAAAAAAAAATATCAGGAGGATACTAATCAAATCAGCTTGACTTCCCATGGATTGTAAAGCTCAAATTTTACGGCTGAAATGAAAAAGGAATATAGTCACATTTCATAGATTGCATACAGGGAGTCATGCTGCTCCTTGATAGCAAAATCGAGATCTTTCTGAGTGATTGCCGTTTGCTGTGCTCTTTGGAAATAATGGGTTTTCATTCATCCGATTGACCGGTGTATGTTCATATTGCAGTAATCTCAGCTGGAAAGAGGAACACAAGCAGAAAATAACAGTATTTACCTGAACAGTACAGAATTACAGCAAACACAGTGGTAAGTCCCTTCGTCTGTGTTGTTCAGGTAGATCCCACTGAAAGGCTGGAGATAGAAATATATTGTTAGCACAGCCAGAGGAAAGAGGACAGTTTCCGCTATCTGTGATTTACAATTTAAAAAACATGATACAAACTAATTACTTGTCATTGACAGCATGAAATAAATATCGACATTTATTAAAATAAATAGAACGTGACTCACTAATGTGAGATTTGTCAGGACTTCAAAGTGGTTTTACATTTTAGAATAATTTAGGGATTGGAAGTTTTTCATTAGGGCTCGTCTAGACTAAAGTTTCAAATTCATGTGTGTGTGTGTCTGTCGGGGGGTGAGGAAACTGACGGATGGGGGGGAGGCATTGATCAGTTTCGCACCGGGGCCCCATGTATTGTATGTACGCCACTGAGTGTCCCTTTAAGTAGCATCACCCGGAGACAAAGAGTATAGTTCCACTATATTTGTCTGTCTCTACCATAAACGGTCACTCAACCTACCAGTTCTGTTCCCTTTTCTCGTGTGACGTAGTACTGTTCAGGAGTGAGCTTCTTCTGCCAATCTGTGGAAGTGGTGGTCTCATCATATCTTGTAAGGGAACCCAAATCTAGAAAAATATTTTAAAAAATAAATAAAAACATTTTTGTATAATTATTATCTAACTAGATTGCAGAAAATGCAAGAAATAGATTTTAAAAACAAAACTTTTTTTTTTTTAATAATTCTTTATTTTTGTTGTGCACAGATTAACAAACAGCCTCAGTACGCCATAACAGCGTTGTCAAGGTATAGAGAAATTCAATATGCAATACAAGATGTGACGTTTGCTATTAAGGCACAATTTTTGTTTTAAAGTAATAGATAGATAAGTCAGGCTAGTGAGCTCAAGAATAGTAGTCTGTGTAAGTTGAGCTGACAGTAAAGGTTATTCACAGTTAGGACATGAATAGTCAAATATGTGTTCTAAAACTTACACATTATTTATAAGAACAGCAAATTGAGTTTAACACATTTGCTAGGCAAGGATAGGTTAATACACCGCCGGCACTTACAGTGCCCCACCAAAGCGAGTGTATAGTGGGTTTGGTAACTTAGGCACGGTAGGGCATGTTAAGTCCATGTTCAACTGACTACTGACATCGGGAAGCACAGCAAATCTGCTTGGCAGTATTTCAGGGCCTTGAGCATATTTGGAGGCCAGTGATGCAGAGTGGTCACAGGGAATCCGATTTTGGTCAGTGTCGGCACCTGCCACTGTGTCAGTTTGCCTGTCGCTGCACCGTGCTGCTTGCATGGTTTGCCATAGTGGGGGCTTACACTCAATCCGCGCTGATCGCTCTAGATGGCAGCTTGTAGGTAGGTGGCAGTTCAAGCGGTTCCTCTTTTGTGTGCCTCTCCTCCGTTCTGCCTGCTGTGCGCATCAAGGGCTCTTTGTCTTTAGAGTGGGCTTGGAAGCTGCCCTGCTTGTGTGGAACCAGCGCAGTCTGCAGCCTTGGGGGAACTGTTGGTAGGTCCGAGACCACCCGTTGGACCCGAGGGCTTGGCTTGGCTTCACGGGTAAGCATGCTGGGGCGGTTTGAGGAGCACATGTGGGAAGCCTGCGATGCAACTTGTCCCAGAAGCGTTCGAAGAGGGTGGCCAGCCTGGACAGAGCTTCGCTGACCGTGAAAGCCACACCTAAATACGCCTGTGGAAGTGCTGTGCCCGCCTCCATCTTGAGATCGGCCACTCTGCACACTGCTGCCTGGGGTAGGGTGAGTCTGAGTGCGGATAGGTGTTGGCTGCTGTGGAGGTGGGACCGGGAGGACCCCCACCGGTCCAAAAGGGGGGAGGGACGCAGAGCTCAACCCCCCTCACTATTTTTAGGGTGAGGGGGTAGGTAGGGAATAGATTTTTATTTGGGTGGGGGGAGGTGACTAGGGGCTTGAGGGGCTTGGGGACCCCTAGTGACCTTGGAGGGGGGGGGGATTTTCATTTAGGGCCCCCACCCACCGCTCAGGGGTGGGGACCGGGGGGGAGGACAGTAGGTCCCCCCCACATTCTTATTTATGGCCCCCACCCACCACTCTGAGGTGGGGGCCAGGGGGGGGACAAAGTAGGTCCCCCCCTCATTGTTATGTAGGGCCCCCACCCGCTGCACAGGGGTGAGGTCCGGGGAGGGGGGGTAGGACAGTAGGTCCCCTCCCTCAATCTTATTTAGGGCCCCAACCCACCGCTCAGGGGTAGGGGCTGGGGGGGAGGACAGTTGGTCCCCCCCTCATTGTTATGTAGCGCCCCCACCCACCGCTCAGGCAGTGGTGTACACACACTCCATGGGGCCCCGGTGTGAAACTGATCCGTGGGCCCCCCCTACCGTGAACCTCTTCCCCCTGACTGTGGGCCCCTCCCACCCGACACATACATACAGACACAAACACATACACACACCCCCGACAGACACATACATACATACACACATGCAGACACATACATACAGAGACACACACGCAGACACATACATACAGAGACACACAGACACATACAGAGACATACATACACACATACAGAGACACAGACACACATACATACACAGACATACAGATACACACACACACACAGAGACACACAATCATACACACATACAGAGACACAGACACAAACATTCATACACAGACATACATACAGATACACACACACACACACAGAGACAAAGACACAGACATACATACACAGAGACACAGACACACACATACATACACACACAGAGAGACAAAGACATACATATGGATACACACACACACATACACAGACATACATAAAGATACACACACACATACACAGACATACACAGACATACACAGACACAGACATACACACATACAGAGACACAGACACACAGACACAGACATACATACACACATACAGAGACACAGACAGACATATACATACACAGACATACATACACACAGAGACACAGACATACACACACAAATACACAAAATGTTTCCTATCATGTGTGGGTCCAGTGGTGGCTCAGCCTGGTGGGAGTCAGAGTTCCCACTCTGACTCCCTCCTCCTTTCTGTTTCCTCCCGCGCGGGCTCTCAGTATGCTGGGAGGAGTGACGTGCGGTCACTTCCTCCCAGCGTGTGATGATCTCATCAGAGGGGGCCCGGTTGAGCACTTAAAGCGCTCAGCGCAGACCGGGCCCCCTTAAAATCCATGTCCATCGGGTGGCCCTGACAGCATGGGCCACCCGATGGCCCCCTGACATGCGGCCCCGGCGGTTTGCCGCACGGGCCGGGGCCGCAAAGCGTGGCAGCTGGTACCCGGTCGCGGGGGGTAGCAGGGCGGCCGGGCCCCCTGGAGTGCCGGACCCGGTCGCAGCTGCGACCCATGCGACCGCGGTACGTATGCCACTGCGCTCAGTGGTGGGGGCGACAGTAGGTCTCCCCCCCCACAAATTCTTATTTAGGGCCCCCACCCACCGATCAGGGGTGGGGGCTGGGGGTGGGAGGACAGTAGGTCCCCCCCTCATTGTTCTGTAGGGCCCACACCCACCGCTCAGGGGTGGGAGGACAGTAGGTCCCCGCCCCTCATTGTTATGTAGGGCCCCCACTCGCCGCGCAGGGGTGGGGGCCGGGGGGGAGGACGGTAGGCCCCCCCCTCAATCTTATTTAGGGCCACCACCCACCGCTCAGGGGTGGGGGTCGGGGGGGGGTAGGTCCCCCCCTCATTGTTTTGTAGGGCCCCCACCCGCCACGCAGAGGTGGGGGCCATTTTAGAGCCAATTTAGTGCCCAAAAGTTTGGGTCCCCATTGACTTTAATGGGGTTCAGGGTCAAGTTCGAGTCCCGAACTCAAACTTTTTGCTGAAGTTCGGCCGAACCTGGCAAACCCGGCAAACCCAAACATCCAGGTGTCCACTCAACTCTAATGTTGATATTTCAGCTGAATTTTCTATTAGAGTCTTTTTTCGTAACTCACATATTAGTAGTTGAAATAGGAATTTGCTAGCACGAAATAAACAATCATAATAATGAGCAAATGCTCTGATTGCAGTAGCTCAGGGTTAAAAGTCACCTTCACCCTTTAAAGGGCGTCAGAATGAGTAGGATTAATATGGGTAATAAATTCTATTCACCTGGTAACTCAGTAGAATCTAAGAACATGTACACTTAAATTACTTAATTAAGCTAAAGTTGTTTTGGTGACTATATGTCTCTTTAACTAGTCTGCAGAGTCAATTTGGTTAAATGAAATAGAAAACCACGAGTTTGTCTCTGAGTGCAAAGCAAACAGTGAATAATGATGCTTAGAAATTAATAAAATAAAATTATAAACATGCTTGCTTGGATGTCTACGTGTTCCATGAGCAACATTTTCCTGTGTATATTGGCCGTAAAAGCTGCTCTTGAAAGAGATTTTCCCATGGTGTTATAAGTCATCTGAGGACACTTATCCAGAGGCTTTCAAGAACATTTATAGCATGAAAACAGACACGACTATCTGGAAAATGCTAACTACTGCTGAGAGTTATACATTAACCAGCTGTGTGAAGATAACACATTATATGTAGCTATTAATATCTTTATTGTGAAACTGGATATGATGGCTTGTATTCTGGTCTGTCTAATCACCGCTTACCAGATAAATACATCACTGAATATTGCAAAGGCTTTTAATGTCTTGCATTAGATGTAATTTGGCAAAATCGGTTCATGAGCTGGGAATGATCTTGGGGAAGGCACAACAAAAGTATATATATAAAAAAAAAAGAAAAAAACATCTCAATACTTGACACAAACAGGGTTATCCACTAAAACACGAACAGTCAGAAATTTAAAGTGAAAGTCAAATTTAAAGTTAAAATCAGAACTGAAGTTAGGCTGAAGTCTGAAACTCACTAATTGAAACATTTTTTACCATGGCATTTATTTGAAGCAAGGTACCCATAGCTAGCATATAAACAGATCAGGAACCAGCAATTTTGTTTATAGATTGGGTTGCAGACAAAACTTAAAAGTTAAAGTTATGCAAATTTACACATTTTAATTTTATCGTTTATCCTTTATTAAAACTATTTGGGAAATAAAAAGCTTTGGACAGTATACAGTGTCCATTTACCTTGCAATATTTCACAGAGGGTCCTAAATGTTAGTATAAAAGTAAAAATGCATACTATTCCAACATACAGTAGGTATGACAAAAATATATAAATAAAAATGGTCTGCTTAAAAAGGTATTTGTGATTACCTTGCATAGCTGAAATGAGACATGTGCCCATCGAGTTCAGCCTCTCTCACATCTGTTTTTGCGGTTTATCCAAAAGAAGGGAAAAACAAACCCCAGTTTGAAGCACTTCCAATTTTGCAACAAACTAGGGGATAAAATTAACTCTCGACCCCAGTATTGCAGTCAGATCTCTCCTTTGATCTAGAGGTGGCTACCTCACATATTGAAAAATTATATCCCTGGGGGGCGGGGCCTGACTGCAGAACAGAGCAGACGTGTGTTGCGGAAGCTCCTGCAGCCCCATACAAACTACGCTGAATCCCACTAAGCTGAACCTGTAACCCGACTCATTCTGGCTCCTAAGTGACTCGGGACACCGAGACCTACAGGATGACACCTTTCCCGAGGTTATACGCCAAGGTCCCGATCACTCAGCCACTGAGGCCTACACACGAGGCGGACATGTGGAGACGGCCGCTCTCCCGTTGTCCCTCAGCACTGAAAAGCACTGCTCAGACCACCGTTCCCCCCCCCCCCTATGGACCGGCGGGGGTTATCCCGGTCCCCACCAAGCTGGCATGCAAAGTTACGCGGACTGCGCCTGACCACCCGGACTGGGCCTCTGAATTTCCTGAACCCAGCAACATGGCGGATACTATATTCAGGCCTGTACTCACACTACCCCAGCCTACCAGTCTGGATTTAATTTTCCAGAAATTCTGGGCCCGTTTGGAGCAACACCTAACCGGGTCCTCCCCGGCTCACAGAGCGGAGACGATGAGGAGGAAACGGAGGGGTCAGATTCCAGGTAAAGCCTGTTCTCCCACTCCCGCTACTACCAATGTATACCCACCCGGGCCGTAGGTCCCATGGAGACGTCCTCCGAAGCTTCAGCCACCACGCCAGAAGCCCGCCCGCCGCTGGCGGCGGCAAAACACCGGGGCCACTCACGGCGCCCACATGGGGCAAGACCCGGCCCACGTAGAAGACCGAATCTGTGGCAAACAGAAGCAGACCCGACATGAGGCCTGGGGCTGGGGAGAAGCCCCCCCTTCCTCAAAACTACTCAGCACCATCCACTGCACCCACGCTCCGACAGCCACACGACCCGATGAAGGCATTGGCTGATGCGGTGACCTGAACACAGGCTTCGCACACACAACCGATCACTGGCATGAACTAACAAACGGAGAGAAACTACACTACTACGGATGAGTACTGCTTACTACCCGAGCGATCACTGACTCTCAGTGACAGTATCATTTGACTCAAAGCTGTACCACTTCGAACACCATTTACTACACTGTGACCCATCTCCACACCTCAGATATACCCAACTCCTTTAGCTTAGAGTTGTATCTGCATATTAGCTAACCCCATGATGATCTAATACCAGCAGTTGCCGGGATCATAACGCCACATGTGTGCCCCCAGTCCATAATCATTCGCAGGGGACTATCCCCCCTAAGCTTTAAACCATAGCTTGCTGCCTAGTACATATTTGTGTGAAAGCTTAAACTACCCAACGCAAACCAATCTTATATCAAAGCTAGTTCCAGCCTGTATTACCTAGTTGGCCTGTTACCTAAGGACAAGCACACTGTTTAACTAACTTGCTTCAATAACGCTCTCTCTGATATAACTGACCTAGCCTGTTAATATATTAAAAAATGTGCATGTTTCTTGTATGCCCTGCATGTTAAGCGGGAAGAAATGCCTGAGGATTGCTATTGGGGCACCTTAAGCCTGCTTGTACTATTATTATGCACCGCAAAAAAAAAAAAAATAATAATTATATCCCTGAATATTGTGTTTTTGCAAGTATTTTATCCTGTTGCTGTTTAAACATCTGTACAGACTCTGATAAAACCACTTTTTCCGACAGAAAAGTCCACTTTCCTATAATTTTTACTGTAAAAAAAACCTTTCCTTTGCCCTAGACTAAATCTCCTTTCGTCCAGTCTAAACGCGTGACCTTGTGTCCTATGTATCGATTTCCACACAATGGTTTGTATTGGCCCCGAATATATTTGTATACTGCTATCAAATTACCTCTGAGGCGCAGTTATTTTAAACTATTTACAGATTAACAGATTTAAATTTGTTAACCTTTCATACACAAGGTATGATCTTATCTTAAAGAGGCAAAAATTATATTAATATCCTGAGAATTAATACGTGACAATACCTTACTGGCCTTAGCAACTGCTAATTGACACATTGTTGCTTAGTTTGTTGTCTATAACTGTAACGGACCACGTTGACGGATGCTTTCTAGCTGATGCCGAAGACCATAAGCACCGCTCCGGACACCACAACCACCGCAGACTCCACAACTGCCGTAGCATAACTGGAGTCTCGCCATCTTCCTTCCACCCTTTATGAACCTCCGACATCCAGGACCGTGTGGGAACGACCTCGCCTCCAGGAGAGCGTATCAGGAACAGCTCTTAAAAGAGCTAAGTGATTAGAGCTCAGGGGAGTATACAAAGTATAGCAATCCCCAGTGTGCATATAGCAGTTCCCTACAATAACAAGACAAGGCTATGTATTGAGGGTTAA
Source organism: Pelobates fuscus (assembly GCF_036172605.1). Classification (NCBI taxonomy): domain Eukaryota; kingdom Metazoa; phylum Chordata; class Amphibia; order Anura; family Pelobatidae; genus Pelobates; species Pelobates fuscus. The sequence continues at coordinate 348,993,384 of NC_086320.1, read as the reverse complement.
TCAGATCTGAAGGTTTAATGGTACAGCTGCTTCTTTTATACAGTATTTCCTCACAAGGTTACCGCCCACATGGACCTTGTGGGGCACAGGACATGAAATGCACAATCCAATAAAAACATAGTTTTTACATTTGAAGCCTCCCAGTTACTGTACACAAACCCTCCCCTCTGCCTTTTATACAATTAACAAACACAATGGACTAACTCAATTACCCACAGGCAGAAAACACCACATATCTAATTTTATAGCGAAAGTGCATTTTTTTTAATTTTTTTAAATGTATGTATATTTATCTATTTTTTCCTTTGTTTTTTTTATATACTTTTTCTGTCTGTCTTGTCTGTGAGGTGCTCTGTGTGTGTGTGTTAGAGGCAGTGTGTGTGTGAAGGAGGCAGTGCGTGTGAGATGTGAAAATCTATCTTAATGTCTCCCCCCTCGCAGTGTGTGTGTGTGTGAGGGATGTAGTGTGTGTGTGTGAGGGATGTAGTGTGTGTGTGTGAGGGATGTAGTGTGTGTGTGTGAAGGGTTCATAGGGTCTATGCTGTGTGTAGGTGGGTGAGATGTGAAAATCTATCTTAATGTCTCCCCCTCCATTCTTCTTACATTTTACCAGGGAGGGGGGACATAATGCTGCAAGCCCTGGTGGTCCAGTGGTGGCATGTCCACTCTAGCCTGCAGCTCCTCTGGCTACAGACTGACTCTCCTGTCCTCCTGTGAGCAGAGCACTGTATCGGAGCGTTGCCATGGTAATGCACAGCAACACTCCGACCAGCCTGCTTGCGGTTGGAACACAAAGCCTCCCAGGCCCTTCCCTCCCTCTGCTGGAACTAAGTGCCAGCGGGCCGGTGAAGCAGATCTTTGATCACTTCACCAGCCCGACAGTGCTTACAGCAAGGCTGACTCTGCATGGGCCGGCAGGGGAGAAGAAAGGATCTCCCCTGCTGGCCTTGGTCCACACCCATCGAGGCCCACTGGGCGTTTTCTGCAGACCCACACTGCTAGATATACACAGAGCTACAAAAGAATCCTCCCTTTCATACAAATAATACATAATATTCTTCATAAATACAACATTACTGGCAATCCACATACAGGCACACAAAGCACACAAGCAGTCATACAAATACACACACACTATGTGAAATATCATACACACACACACACACACAGGCAATGCTTTCAGCAGGACAGTCACGATTTTAGGGTCCTATCAGAGTCTTGTCCTGCATCCAGGAACACCAAGGAAATTTGCCTTCGGTACAGAGCAAGTGGATTATTAAATGCACTCGCCTTGTGCAACAGGCATTGGGACTATGCAGAGAATACATCAGTAGTGCTCTTTTTATGGTCTTGCGGGTTGGGAGGCGATCTGTCAGACTGATACCAGGCGGGCCCGACCATTATAACCGTGCCCACCAGTCCCAATTCCATCCTGCCCAATGATGGAAGGTGTGCAAAAGTTAGTGTATGTTCATGAATCCTGAATTTGTGAGTAAACAGGGCATTTAAAAAGTTCACTTTAGTGTGGTCTTGTGTGATCATAAGACAAAAACAAATAATTACAAAAAAAATGATTACCTTTATATTTTCATTACGAAATAACACACACAGAAGGTGTATAAACATTATCTTTCCTATCAGATCTTCGTGCACTACAGCTTGGTGTAATGGTTGTGACGCAAGGAATGGGTGCACGTGAAGTCAATCAAAACGTGTTATTCACTAAAAACTGAGATGGGTCGGGAATCCAAAGTGAATTTCACATTTTAAGTTAGAATAGCTGATCTAAAAACAGAGCTGGCTTAGAATTTGTTTCCAATTTCACCATATTGGCTTAAAATCTGTAATTCACTAAGAGTTCACAATAATTCAAATTTTATTGAATACCCCTGATGATAAATACGCCATGGGGGGGCTAAATTGAGGCTAAAACAGCCGATATAGAAATAAATGTCCATCTCAGCAAAAGGTACAGTCTGGACATTATTATAGTCTAAATCTTACCATTCGAACCTGAACTTGCTACAATTCAGAATGTTGTGAATCTCAATATAAACAGTAAATCGTAATAATGAGATCTATCTTTCAACATTTACATTATGTATTTTTTTTTTTTTTGCTATGTTCTATAACAGCAAGATGTGAAATATAATTATAATTTTATTGCCATGTAATCAATTAATCCATAGAAAATCAATACATGTAATTAAGTATAGCACATTTATCCAATCCCTGATGGCTTGTATGCAGCAAGTACCCTTCAACCATGAAGTTTGCTAATTAAATTCAGAGCATTATGGGGTTAAATCCTTGGTGCATGTAATTCCCTTGAAATGCGCACAGATGGGGCGATCGAGAATGCCAGTGGAAATTTCCATATCGTGAGGCAAGCTCTGCCTGAAATATCTGGCACAGGGATTCCACTTGTGCCATTTAATAGCAGAGTTGCCCATCAGTGACGTAATAGGACGTTGGTAAGCTATCAGGGTTTATTTAGAAAACATTGAATTGTAATGACCTTAAATGGAATTTAAAAATCAAGTGAAATTAGCTGGTTTGGAAAAATCCTCCAACTTGGCTATAGTCACAGCTCGGCTATTTTAAACTGCATTTCGCAGTTTAGTGCAATTCAAAGGTTAATTAATTAACTCCTAAACCCTTAAAGTACAAATAGTTGGAATTTAAAATGAATTTTAAATTTTAGGCCAGAATTGGCAAACTGAAAGTTATTGAAAGCACAACAATTCACAATTTAGTGATCAACCTTGGGAGTAATGATTACATTACAATTAAATAATCGACACCAAGGAGCACCATTGCTCCCTATGTCCCATTCTGGGGGCAACAGATAGGGCAATGCAATAAAACTGGAGGAATGTTTGTGATGCAAGTTGGGGGATATTTAGAAGATTCCAGATACATTGACTGACCCCACAAACCTGGAGAGATGCAAGATAGCTGCACTAACTCCATATTACTCACAGCTGGGGCCGTATAAGACACAGACTCCAGGAACAGACACCAACCTCCATACTACACACAGCTGGAGCCCTGTATAAGATACAAACCCCAGGAACAGACACCAACCTCCATATTACACACAGCTGGAGCCCTGTATAAGATACAAACCCCAGGAACAGACACCAACCTCCATATTACACACAGCTGGAGCCCTGTATAAGATACAAACCCCAGGAACAGACACCAACCTCCATATTACACACAGCTGGAGCCCTGTATAAGATACAAACCCCAGGAACAGACACCAACCTCCATATTACACACAGCTGGAGCCCTGTATAAGACACAAACCCCAGGAACAGACACCAACCTCCATATTACACATAGTTGGAGCCCTGTATAAGATACAAACCCCAGGAACAGACACCAACCTCCATACTACACACAGCTGGAGCCCTGTATAAGGCACAAACCCCAGGAACAGACACCAACCTCCATACTACACACAGCTGGGGCCGCATAAGACACAGACTCCAGGAACAGACACCAACCTCCATACTACACACAGCTGGAGCTCTGTATAAGACACAAACCCCAGGAACAGACACCAACCTCCATACTACACACAGCTGGAGCTCTGTATAAGACACAAACCCAGGAACAGACACCAACTCCATATTACACACAGCTGGAACCCTGTATAAGACACAAACCAAGGAACAGAAACAGAAACCAACCTCCATATTACACACAGCTGGAGCTCTGTATAAGATACAAACCCCAGGAACAGAAACCAACCTCCATATTACTCAAAGCTGGGGGCCGCATAAGATACAAACCCCAGGAACAGAAACCAACCTCCATATTACACACAGCTGGAGCCCTGTATAAGGCACAAACCCAGGAACAGACACCAACTCCATATTACACACAGCTGGAACCCTGTATAAGACACAAACCCCAGGAACAGACACCAACCTCCATATTACTCAAAGCTGGGGGCCGCATAAGATACAAACCCCAGGAAAAGACACCAACCTCCATACTACACACAGCTGGAGCTCTGTATAAGACACAAACCCCAGGAACAGACACCAACCTCCATATTACACACAGCTGGAGCCCTGTATACGATACAAACCCCAGGAACAGACACCAACCTCCATATTACACACAGCTGGAGCCCTGTATAAGATACAAACCCCAGGAACAGACACCAACCTCCATATTACACACAGCTGGAGCCCTGTATAAGACACAAACCCCAGGAACAGACACCAACCTCCATATTACACACAGCTGGAGCCCTGTATAAGACACAAACCCCAGGAACAGACACCAACCTCCATATTACACACAGCTGGAGCCCTGTATAAGACACAAACCCCAGGAACAGACACCAACCTCCATATTACACACAGCTGGAGCTCTGTATAAGACACAAACCCCAGGAACAGACACCAACCTCCATACTACACACAGCTGGAGCTCTGTATAAGACACAAACCCCAGGAACAGACACCAACCTCCATATTACACACAGCTGGAGCCCTGTATAAGATACAAACCCCAGGAACAGATACCAACCTCCATACTACACACAGCTGGAGCTCTGTATAAGATACAAACCCCAGGAACAGACACCAACCTCCATATTAATCAGAGCTGGGGGCCGCATAAGATACAAACCCCAGGAAAAGACACCAACCTCCATACTACACACAGCTGGAGCTCTGTATAAGACACAAACCCCAGGAACAGATACCAACCTCCATACTACACACAGCTGGAGCTCTGTATAAGATACAAACCCCAGGAACAGACACCAATCTCCATATTACACACAGCTGGAGCTCTGTATAAGACACAAACCCCAGGAACAGACACCAATCTCCATATTACACACAGCTGGAGCTCTGTATAAGACACAAACCCCAGGAACAGACACCAATCTCCATATTACACACAGCTGGAGCTCTGTATACGGTACAAACCACAGGAGCATGCACTAACTCCATATTACACACAGCTGGAGCCCTGTATAAGGTACATGCACCATTCTAACATTACACATTATGACATAGAAACATGAGTGTGGCAGTATATAAACAGTACAAGGCTACCTACCAGTATCATTGCTACCTACCGGTATGTACCATCCTTGGCTTGCTCCACGTTCGGCTGGTGATGGCAGTGATGGTTCGAGCGGTCCTTTCTCTCCTCAGAAGGATGCTAAAGGTTTTCAGTATCCGAGCCATGGTGCAGTCAGAGTTAATGCAGAGAATGGTCTGTCAGTATACAGCTCTGCCTGCTGCTGCTTCTGTCTGTGTACTCTCACTGTGTGTAATGCTGCTGTCACTCCCACCCCCGTGACGTCAGCCCAGCCAGGATGGAGTACAGTGGGTTAAAGGGCATTCCACGACTCATGTTGCTGCAGCAATGTATCACTGTGTCTGCAGCCATGTGTCATTCTACAAACTGAGGAACATGAACCTTCATAGAACACACACATTCCACAGGACTGACCTCTGTCTGCTGGGAACAGAGATAAGAAAATATACACAGCAAAATAACTCTATTATCGTAGCTGACTCTGCAAGTCCTATAAACGGAAGTTCACTAATGGCAGTACTGTTATTATTATTATTATTATTTATAAAGCGCCAACAAGTTCCGCAACACCTTTTAGCACCACGCGGCGGTCTGGCGAAAAGAGGAGAAATATTTCGCGGATCAGTGTCAGCCAGAAATAAAAACCAATGGTATGTGTGAGGAATGCAGTGTGTATATGGGGGTGTGTGTGCGTGTATGGGGGGCAGTGTATGTGTGTATGGGGGGCAGTGTGTGTATGGGGGGTAATTGTTTGTGTATGAGGGAGCGGTGTGTGTGGGGGGGGGGGGTAATTGTGTGTATGTATGGGGGCAGTGTGTGTCTGTATGGGGGGAGCAGTGTGTGTGTGGGGTTGGTGGGTAGATTAATAAATATATTTTTTTTTAATTTAAAAAAATAGTAATTTTGATATCCCTCCTCCCTGCTTACCTTTACCTGGGAGGGGGGACAGTACAAGGCAATCCCTGGTGGTGTGGTGGAGAAGCCCTGGTGGTTCCAGTGGTGAGAGTGAACTCTATCAGCCTCAGGAGCTGCTAGAGTTCACTCTCATGAGATTCAGAGCATTGCCATAATAACCACGGCAACGCTCCGAGCTTGTGAAAGGGGAACCCGGCAGAGCTGCAAGTTAGAGCTCCCCTGGGTCCTCTCTATGCCAGGCCTCTATAGTAGAAGGAGAACAGGTAAACATTTTAGGAGATGTATCAATTCACCAAGCTGTACACTTAGAGTCATTCCCGAGACAATGAGTTTTACCTTGACTATACCTCAGTGTTGGTCAGCAGTCAGCAGGAGAAGCAAGTGGCCCACATTTAAGACCCTGTAATTGATCAATTATGGAGGGACCACCCTGCTGAACTATAGAAACTTCTTAGAAGAGAATCAAACACTTTCATGTTGAAAATGGGCTGTTGTGTTGAAGTCTAAAATACTGGACGGAAATAAATGGTTCTCCCTCAGAAGTACAGAGGAACGGTGCTCAGATCTCTACATGATCACCATGTTCATTTAGGAATAGATAAGGCCATTGGATTGATACAAGACCGATTTTTATTGACCCAGAATGAGAGAATCTGCTGAGATATACTGCTGGAAGCGCAGTAAATGTATTCAGTGAAAGACATTGCCTATGTGCGATGCTCCCATAGGTGACTTAAAGAGTTAGAGTTCTGGTCCTATGGATCTAGTATGTATGGACTTCCTATGCACAAAACTGATTCCACAGGGACTAGTAATATATTAGTGATCATGGATCATTTTACTCACTATCCTCAGACTTATCCCACATAAGACCAGAAAGCTGCTACAGTTGCCAAAGTGTGCTCGCAGAAATTCCTCATCCAAAATGGGCTTCCTAACTGCTTGCATTCTGATCAAGGTTAAGATGTTCAGAGCAAGATCATCAAAGAATTGTTGAAATGATTGCAAATTGAGAAATCTAGAACAACTCCATATCAACCTCTAAGAAGGGTTCAGCCAAACCTTGTTGTATGTGTTGGGCTCTCATAACGATGCTGAGAAGAGGACCTGGAGTGGACACGTAGAAACTATTGCCCATGCTTACAACTGTACCAGGCATTAATCCACTTGGTATTCACCCTAATTTGTTATGTGAGAGGCAAGGCTTCCTTTTGATATTTGTCTTGGACTATGTATAACATGAGTCATGTGTCCCATTATCAATTTGCCAGAGTTCTGAAAGAAACTCTTCGAAAAGCTGATTAATTGTCTGAGCAAGGTACCATCAAGATAAATGAGAATAACAATCGACAATATGATACCAAAGTATGAATACTTACAAGGATATTCAGTTTGGAGATAAGTTCTTGTAAGATACCTGGGAGTCCCTGGGAAGCACAAATTAGCATACAGGTGGATAGACACAAGGGATGTGCATGGGCTAAAAGTTCGGTTCGGAACTTCAGGACTTGCAAAATTTGGGACTTCGGCACTTTGAGACTTTGGCAATTCCCTATCCCTAACCACTACAACCACTTACACATTTAGGGGTAGGGTTAGATTCCTGTCATTATTCACGTAATTTTCCCTCCCTCTCTTGTTTTGCCACTTTTTAGAAATCCAAAGCACTTCGGCATATGCGAAATTCAGTGGTTCAGCACTTCCGAAATTTGGAAGCGTCCGAATTGCCAAAATTCGTCCGAATTTACATTCGTAAAGAAACGAATTGCACATGTCTAGATACACTATTTGAGGTTGTCACCAAAATGGATGGAATTCCTGTGTACATAATCAAAGATTCCAAGGGAAGAATCAAAGCTTGGTACAAGAAACATTTATTACTTGTGGCCTTTGCTGAAGAGGACAGCATTAGTAAAAGGAACCGTAATCTTCCTCCTTATCCAAATGATAATTTTGAAGATGATTATCCTAGAGAAGGTCCTAGTAAGTTATAACCAAGTAGTGAACGAGTGGAGAAACCTATCCCTAGATCTATATAGGTCCCCGCTTTTTTAAATAAATAAAGTCTACTTACTTTTTCCCATTGTATTCAATGCTCTCCTATGGGATTCTACATCATGTGACCAAGTTTTGTTCAGTGCAGCAGAATCACTTCTAGTTGGCTGTATGATACTCTATCTTGTTACTTCCTGGTTTGGTTAGCTCAGTGGAGCTAAACTCAAGAGGCAGCAATTGCTCAGAGTACCTACTGTGAGATGAAATGGTCTGGGTGACTATAGTGTTCTTTCCCTTAAATCCAGCACTTGTGCAGAACTTTGTCCCAGTCAACCAACACTGTGTGACAGAGCTGCCGTTTTTCACGTCATATATAAAATAATGAGATTTGAGACATATGGTGTAACTAGTCTTTAGGTGTAGGCCCTCCATTTTAGTTTTGTGTGATTGAACGAATACCTGACTATACCATCACCCAAAGTTTTACAGTTATATTAATTATATTGTATACATTTTCCATTACAGTAAAATATGTTGGAGATTAGACAGTAGACTGATATTTTGCAGTCTGAGACCTTACATACCTATATATCTCAAATATCACACATTCTGTTGATTGACAGAACTTTAAGTAATACTTTAAGTGCCAACAAAATGGAAGGACCGTCGCCCTTACAGGACTTCCAGTTCAGAAGGGGGTGATAATCTAAGCTCTGCTTTAGGTGTGCTCTCCTTTGTGACTGTTTCTTCCTAGCCATTTTTGTTTTGCTTCTGTTGGTGTGAATACCTTTCAAGCTGCCACAATTACTTTGGAGCCATCAGGTATGCTGACACTAGCATGTTACCTGACCTCTGCGATCTCTTGCTGACACCAGTGTGCATGGAAGTTCAAGTGACACTTTGTATCTGGTTTAGGCATACGTTGGTTTAGGCATACGTTGTCATGACAACTGCATGTACATGGCTTATACTTGTACTCCAAAGTTCAATGTTTCATGTCTAGGAGGAGTCTGTCCACAAAGTTTCAAAAGTCAGTTGAAAACAATTATACGAGGTCAGTTTAAAACCATTTCTTGAAGCTGGCCTACACTGCGACTATCCACAAATTGAACTATGGCGTAAAAAAAAATATTTAAAGAAATACGATAAGCAATACCCTGGCTTCGCCTTGTCTGAACTAGATTATATTGTATTTTGCTATATCTTTAAGGGGTTATGCTAACCCATTTTAATAATGAGGTTCATTTGTTTTTTATCCTGTAATGCCATGTTGAAGGTTTCTAGGGATGTTCCCCCCACACTTAAACTGCGGGGGAAAAAGTGTTTACACGGCAGCCCTCACATGGTCCAATCATAGGCTTTCATTTTGCCGGTTTAGAGCACATGCATGCGCTCTGAGTCAGACAGAGGAAGGGAATGGGGAGGCAAAGATGGAGCAAAGACGTTTATTTAAAAAAAATGTATATATATATATTTCTATATTAATTTTTTTTTATTTTTTTTTTGTTTATTAAATGCTATTTATTTTAAAGGATGGAGGTGGAGGAACTGCATGAGAGAGGAGAGTGCGAATCATAAAACACTGGTTTTGGATAGAGTAACCCTTACTGAGATGGTCTCACCCCTCTGCTACCAGAAGTGGAGTTACCCCTCCTGTAGCTAAGTAGCTTACTTAGTATGTGCTGCTTTTCAAAGTGAATCGTGTGATTTATGCCAAAACAATGAAGTGGTGATGGTGCTTGCAGTAATCATTTAAGACACGTTACAGATGACTTTCGATGTTTTATTCAGTGGTATAAATTCCACAGAAGTGACAGTTGCCCTTTGGCTTGGCTTGCTTATTTTATTAATGTGATCTAGCCGACAGTGCGCGGCCCCATGTCCTGTTATCAGCATGCTGCACTGCATCTGGCTTGCAGTAGATAAAGTTGTTTAATTGTTTGCAGAGTAAGATGACTGCATGCAGCAATATAATGAATTCTGGTAATGGAAATCACACACTATGCAAATTCCTCGGTGGTTGGTACATATTGATACCGGAGAAACTGACGGAAGCCAAGCACAGAGAGATGGACACAGGTTTCTTCAGGAAGGAAGAGATTCTTTATTGGATCACCGATCGGGACTCAGAGGGACTAGCGTCACCAAAATACCACAAGTTCTGAGCCCCGGACAATAGTGCAGGCTCCTTATATAGGCATATAACTCCTCCCATATTAAGCTCCACCCGCACATTCTCTTAACCAATCAACACAAATAAGAATTAACTTCCTGTTTGACCGCATGGCTTGTCCAGCACAATGGAGGAGGGGAATACTATATCCTGTATTCTTGCACATGCTCCGTACACTACTGATCGTATCTTGCCTCGTGCAACCAACTGATCGATACGTCAGCATATGCACGTACACATGCCACGTGGTAATCTCGGCCTACTAAATTTATTTTTACCGAGATTCCACCACATTCCCCCCTTTGATGCCTCTTGATATTTTACAATTACTTGAGGCATCACTTAACCTTAGTTTTGCTTACACCGCAAGTTACCTTGAAACAGACCAGACTTATCTTATGATGTGAATCTTTTAACACTCATCTTCCTGCATTGGTTCTCCTTGATCTAGAGCCTTATACTTATATATCGCCATTATCTGTGCGGCAGCCTTCCTCTCTGCTATACTTCCTATCAGGCTTTGCACAGACCTAACTACTAAGGGTATAAGACACGGTAGGAGTAGACACAACAGTAAAATCAGTAGGACTCCACCTACCACTGCCTTAAGCCCTCCAAACCACTCATACCAGCTACCAAACCAACTACTTGGATTATACCCTTTCCATACCTGAGTAGGCACATGCGCTAGTTTAACCATATGGCTAGTAAGCTCAGCTATTGCTTGCCCTTCGTCATCTATTTGAAGACAGCAATTGCTTAGGTTAAACTTCCCACATACACCTCCCTCTACTGCCAAAAGGTAATCCAAGGCTAATCTATTCTGGTATACTGCTGTCCTCATCCTGGTATTATGTTTCACTAGGAGATTGAGCGCTTGTGATGTTTCGTTAGTGATAATCTCAACCACCGCCTGTAATCTTATAATGCGGTTGAGCATATAAATAGGGGTTCTATAACCAAAGGTACCATCTTCTGCCCACGTGGCTGGCCCATAATAATCTATGATACGCTGGGGAGGCCATTCATTATCTTCCCAGGTGCCTATCTCTAAGGGTCCCCTTTTCTTCCTATGATTCACATCATACACTTTAACACCTAAAGTCTCACCTGTTTCAATAGGTAACAAGAAGAAGGATGGTTTGAGCATACCCAACACACATGCCCCTTCCCAGTCCTGTGGCAGCTCCGAATAGGCCTTCTTACCACAGATCCAGTACAAATTTGCTGGGGCTCTCCAGGTAGATGTGATGGATAAATCAAACCACACATCCTTTAAACTGGCATATCTAGCAAACGGGTTAGATGGTTCTGAGACATTTGAAGCCGACCACCAAGTTGTATTCTTTGTATCATCATCATAAGCTTTTTGCCCTAGACAAGTTAATTCTCCTACAGAAGTATTATACATTATTCCTTTCCTTGCTATGCAAACATAACCTATGATGGAGGTCTTTAATCTCCACTCAGATTTACCTCTAACACTCAAATGATAATCGGCTTGTGTAGATATTAGTTGGTCAACTGCCTCAGAACCGGACATTACCTCCTTTGCTTCCCAAGGCCATTGGTCTCCCATGTTAGTACCTCCACACACATAGCAGTTGGTAACATTAAGACTACCGGCAATACTCTCAGCTAGGTCAATGAACAGGTTCTTAGCATTATGGGGGATCTTATTATCTATACTCATCTCTTCATAAAAGGAATGGTATACTTGATGAGTCTGGGAGGATACCGTATCAGTCTCTATTCCTATAAACAATAATGTCCCAGGATCTAAACCCGTCCCGTATATTTGAAACCCAAATAAATTGCCATACTTATCTAAGAACTTGTCGGGGTTATTAATAAGTATATGGACTGGGTTGCATTCCATAGACTTACAATAAGGGCTAGTCGGCAACTTAGTCACTATCATGTCTTTATCTACTGTCTGTCCCCAAGTCGCCCACCCCACACAAGACCAATATGGGCAAAAGTTATAGTCTTTATTTGGGCATCTAGGACTCACATATTTATTTTTACTACTGGGACAAATATATTTATCGTTAGATCCATACGTCCTCTCCCATCTAAGATCCCCACATACATTCCACGGCTTTCTACCACTTGATATCGCCTTACATGCATCAAATAGCAGAACACCCGAAGAATATACGGATTCTAACACCGTCTTATTAATTAGGGTCCCCTGAGATAGCAGAACACCCGAAGAATATACGGATTCTAACACCGTCTTATTAATTAGGGTCCCCTGAGGATCTCCATTCCTGAGAGTCAACCAAATTGTACGAGGTTGATACTCTGGACTGAAGCACTTAGGTTCTCCTACTCCTAAATGGCACACACTATAGTCTATATTTAGGTATCTACATCTTGATACCTCTCCTTTACATTCGTATTGTGAATGCCAAATTAGGGTTTGGGAAATATGGTTACCTGTTCTCGTAGTCTTAATGCATACCTCACAGCTAGGAGTGTCGGTACCTCTACCTTCCTGAATATAAAAACACATATAAATAAACACAATCAAAAGCACATCTTTCGCCGTCATCCTCAGTCTTCGTCCGTGCGATGGAACCTCAGCTTCCAGGATGTGAGGGCTGCAGGGAATGGAGTTCTGCTCGTCTTCACAGGTGTCCCTTCGAGACTTTCCTGGCTTATACACTATGTGTTGGTAAGCGGACAGGCTTTATTATGGCCTTCTCACTCACACCTGTAACAATAAAATTTGTAATCCACAATAATTCCTCGTTACTCCGACTGAGTAGTGCGTTTCAACCGGATCTTGCAGGGATTCTCTGGATCTGCTGTAACTTGCCAAGAATCGACTGCTGCTGGCTTAACCCTGGAGTGATGTATCCACGGAGTCACTTCGGCTACTTTTATCGCTGTAGGGGTAGACAAAAGAACAACATAAGGACCTCTCCACTTGGGCCCTAACGGTACATTATTCCACTCTTTAATCCACACTTGATCTCCTGGATGATAACTATGAACAGGGGGATAAATATTCACAGGTAATCTATCTTGTACCCATTTCTGTACCTCCTCCATAGTCTTACCCAACTCTACAACCTGCTGCCGGGTAATTCCTTCTCCCAACTGACTCAAATCCCCCCTTAAGTTACCAAGTACGGGAGGTGGTCGCCCATACATGATTTCAAAAGGAGAGAGGCCCATCCTTCTGGTAGGGGTACTGCGGATTCGCAATAAAGCTATGGGTAAGAGAACGTTCCACTTAAGTTGGGTTTCCTGACACATTTTAGCCAACTGGTTCTTAATAGTTCTATTCATTCTCTCTACCTTACCAGAACTCTGGGGTCTATATGCAGTATGAAGCCTCCACTTTATACCAAGCATATGAGTCAGTTGTTGTAGGCACTGGTGAACAAAAGCTGGACCATTGTCCGATCCTATAGAACAGGGTAGTCCATATCGGGGTATTATTTCTCGTAGCAGGAATCTCACAACTTCTCCTGCTTTCTCTGTACGAGTAGGACATGCTTCTACCCAGCCTGAATAGGTGCACACAATTACCAACAGGTAACGATGTCCACCCGATTTAGGCATCACTGTAAAGTCTATTTGTAGATCGGACATGGGGAGTCCCCCCATAAACTGGACTCCTGGTGGCTTTACTGGTCCTTGTCTTGCATTATTTTTAGCACACGTTACACATCTACGTACAATGGCCTGAGTCAAGTTGGACAATCTTGGTATGTAGAAATGTTTTCTGAGAGATTCTTCTGTACTGTCTCTCCCAGAATGTGTCCCGTTATGATAGTTCTGGACAATTTCTACTGCTAGTGATGCTGGTATGACTATTCTTCCATCTTCTAGCTGATACCACTTGTTCTCCAAATACTTTCCCGGTTCAGTCTTTAACCACTCCTCTTCTTGAGTTGTATAAACTGGAGTCCATTGGGACAGTGGGGTTGGTATTAGAGCAGCTATATGCCCCACATACTCCTGTCTTCCTGATTCAGCAGCACGCTTAGCTGCACTATCTGCCATCCGATTTCCTTTGGTTACATCACCATCTCCTCTCAGATGCGCTCGACAATGTATAATACCGACTTCTTTCGGCTCCCACACTGCTTCCAATAGTTGTAGGATTTCAGCTGCGTACTTGATTTCTTTGCCTTCTGAATTCAGTAGTCCTCTTTCTTTATACAAAGCTCCGTGGGCATGAGTGGTTAAAAACGCATACTTAGAGTCCGTATAGATATTTACTCTTAAACCTTCAGCCAATTGTAACGCTCGTGTTAGTGCTATCAATTCTGCCTTTTGTGCTGATGTTCCTTTTGCCAGTGGCCGAGCTTCTATCACCTTGTCTATTGTTGTTACTGCATATCCTGCATAGCGGATCCCTTCTTTCACATAACTACTGCCGTCGGTGTAATATTGAACATCGGGGTTCTGGATGGGAAAATCACGAAGATCTGGTCTACTTGAGAATACTTCATCCATTACTTCCAAACAATCATGTTGACTTTCAGTAGGTTGCGGCAAAAGGGTAGCTGGATTTAAGGTGTTTACAGTCTCTAAATGCACTCTTGGGTTTTCACACAACATTGCTTGATACTTGGTCATACGGCTGTTACTAAACCAATGATTTCCTTTGTAATCCAACAACGTCTGTACTGCATGTGGGACTCGTACATAAAGTTCTTGACCCAGAGTGAGTTTATCGGCTTCAGCTACTAGCAGGGCGGCTGCAGCTACGGCTCTTAGACAAGGTGGAAGTCCGCTGGCCACTGCATCCAGCTGCTTAGACATGTAGGCAACAGGTCTTTGCCATGATCCCAAGTACTGTGTCAATACTCCCACAGCCATTCTTCTTTGCTCATGTACATACAGGTAGAATGGTCGTGTGTGATCAGGTAGACCTAATGCTGGGGCACTCATCAAAGCCTTCTTCACATCTTCAAAAGCCGTTTGCTGTTCTTGAGTCCATAAGAAGGGGTCGTGCTCTGTACCTTTGATGGCTGCGTACAGAGGTTTTGCCAGTATCGCATAGCTGGGAATCCATATCCTACAGAAGCCTGCTGCCCCCAAGAATTCTCGCACTTGTCTTCTATTCTTGGGTATTGGTATTTGGCAGACAGCTTCTTTTCTCTCTGGCCCCATAATCCTTTGACCTTCAGAGATATGGAATCCCAGATACTTGACAGTTGGCAAACACAACTGAGCCTTCTTTCTAGACACCTTGTATCCTGCCTTCCAGAGAATGTGTAGTAGATCGTGCGTTGCTTGCTGACATTTTTCTTTTGTAACTGCTGCTATCAACAAGTCATCTACATACTGTAACAATACACACTCTCCTGGGATGGACTCGAAATCCAGTAGATCTTGACTTAGAGCTGAACCAAATAGGGTAGGTGAATTTTTAAACCCTTGGGGTAGTCTTGTCCAAGTCATTTGGCGTTTTGAGCCCGTTACAGCGTTCTCCCATTGGAAAGCGAAAATACATTGACTTTCTGCGGCAATTCGGAGGCAAAAGAAGGCATCTTTGAGGTCTAAGACTGTGAAGTAAGTAGCCCCGCCCGGAATTAAAGCAAGCAGGTTATATGGATTGGGTACAACTGGATGTATACTAACAACCGCATCATTGACTGCTCTCAAGTCCTGCACAGGTCGATACTCATCTGTACCGGGCTTTTGAACAGGCAGCAATGGGGTGTTCCAGGGGGAAGTACAGAATTTTAGGATACCATACCGTATGAACTTATCCAGATAGGATTGAATGTTCTTCTTAGCCTTCTGCGGGATGTGGTATTGTCTTAGGCTCACTGGATAAACCCCAAGTTTCAGTTCAATTTTTATAGGTGGAATATTGCGGGCCAGTCCTGGTGGGTTGTTCTCTGCCCAAACTCCTGGTATGTTAAATAATGTCTCATCACTCCTAGGGTTTTGGCTAGTCAACACTGTATAAAGTCGCCACTCTTCTTCCTTTGGTACGGATACAGTCATAATACCTGAAGGTCCATTAAACTTTAAGGATGTTGTTCCATTTGGTAGGAACGTAATCTGCGCTTGTAATTTTGATAGCATATCACGTCCCAGCAATTGGACTGGACATTCAGGCATATAAAGGAATTGATGTTTTACTACGTGGCCTCCCAATGTACAGAGTCGACTTTTAAGAACCGGTTTTTCAGCACTTCTTCCAGTTGCTCCTATCACAGTAATAGTCCTTCCAGATGGAGGAGCAACTAGATTAGTCACCACTGAATGTTCAGCACCAGTGTCGATCATGAACGCACTCCTTTTTCCCCCTATTGATACATCGACCATAGGCTCCGCTCGACCAAGGGGGATGGAGCCCGGTCGGTATCAATAGTCCTCCATGACCGTGTCAGCCAATCCTACAAAGTCCCTACCTTCTCTATCGCGGGACCTTTGCGCTGCTGGAATATACCTGTCTTCCCTAACACTTCCTCTGTTCCCATTACTCCCTCTATAACCATTACTCCCTCCGGGGCCTCCTCTACCTCTCGCTCTGCCTCTAAAGTTTCCGTAACCTGACCTAGGTCTGTCTCTCTCAGACTGTTCTCTTCGCGGACACTCATTTCTCCAATGCCCTTCTTCCTTACAGTAGGCGCACTGATTTCTACTTAGAGGTTCCTCATTCCACTTACTATCGCCTCTATCTGGGCCCCGTCTATCTACGCCTGCGATCGCTATCGCTAGCATATCAGCCTTTTTACGCATCTTGCGCTCTTCCTCTTTCTTACTTTCTGTATCCCTGTTCATATAAACCTTATTTGCTACCTCCATTAGTTGGGTGATGGACATACCTGCAAACCCTTCTAACTTTTGTAGCTTGCGCTTAATATCTCCGTATGCTTGGCTGACAAAGGCGGAGTTAACCATTCGGGAATTATCTGCGTCTTCCGGATTAAAGGGGGTATACAAGCGGTATGCCTCCAATAATCGGTCATAAAAGACACTGGGCGCTTCATCGCTTTTCTGGATCACCTCAACTGTCTTCGACATGTTAATGGCTTTCTTTCCTCCTGCTTTCATGCCAGCAATTATAGCGTCTCTATAGGCTCTGAGTTGAACCATATCAGCACCATTTACATTCCAATCGGGATCGGTGTTGGGATAATGTGTTGCGGCCTATGCTGCTGGATTAGCTTGGTTCAAAGCACGGGCTCTATCCTCTAGTGCTTTTATGGCTGCTTGATTTATTCTTGTCCTTTCCTCATTGTTAAATAAAGTCATTAGTAACTGCTGGCAATCAGCCCATGTCGGATTATGCGTCTGTACTATTGAGGTGAACAGATCAGTCATAGCTTGTGGTTTCTCAGTATACGAGGAATTATGGGTCTTCCAGTTTAAAAGATCGGTTGTGGTAAATGGGACATATACGAAGACTGGGTCAGCGTGTGCCATTTGACCTGCGGCATCGATATAAGCTGACCCGGGATTCAGACGAAGAGGCATCTGATAGTGCTTTAATTGTTGGGCACCAGTCAACTGTCGGGTTTGGATGGGGCTACGTAGAGAGGCGTCAGTCATGGGTTCCGGTCGGGGAGAGATAGGGTATGGGGATGTGGGAGGTTGGTTTTGGGAAAAGGTCGTAAATAAAACACT
The DNA here is from genome assembly GCF_036172605.1 of Pelobates fuscus. Taxonomy (NCBI): domain Eukaryota; kingdom Metazoa; phylum Chordata; class Amphibia; order Anura; family Pelobatidae; genus Pelobates; species Pelobates fuscus. Next base: position 348,975,620 of record NC_086320.1, on the reverse strand, counting down.
TCGAGCCGAGCTAGATGAAGCTTGACCGGAAGTCTGAAGTGGCGCCAAATCAGGATATTCGTTTCTAATGGGGGTGGGTTCTGGTTCCGGAAGGGGAGATTTAGTACGAGGGGGGGTGGATCCTGTACTGGAGGAGGAAGCGGAAGTGGATGAGGGTAATGAGGGGAGGGGTGCAGGACTTCCTGCGTTTGCGTCACTTCCTCTTAACGGAAAGTAAGGGGGCGGCAAAGGGATCTCGGACTCAGGGGGCGTGTCCAAAATGGGCCTAACACCAGTCCTAGTGGACGAACAAGTCCTAGCTACCATGAGGCGACACTGCTCCTCGTGGCATGTCTGGAGCCATTTTGGCGAGTCATTTACGGCCTGTCTCCAACAGTCAATATAAGGAAACTGGCCGTAAAGTTCAGGCCTACCCGATACAGCCACGTGTAAGCGCTGTACCAGAGTTGGATCCAAACTGCCACGTGGCGGCCATGCCGCAACCAAAGTAGGCCACTCCCTAGTGCACAAAGTAACTAAACGTACAGGAGACATCTTAACCCCAAAATCACAAGTTTTGAATCCCTTTTTAAAATTCTTCACCATACAACCTAAGGGATCCGGAATCGTTGACTGCGACGCACCCATACTTAACAATGGAACGTCGTCGACAACGAATACTATACACGCGTACTATTCAACAGTCACACCCGTTTCCTCTGGCAACAGCACCACGTGGTACGGTTACCAAGTGAAACGTACACAATAACAATAAACACTCAGGGAATTCCCGTACACACACAGCTGTTACACCAGTCACTATATAATCAATATTATGCCCTTTGGCGTAACTATACAGTCACCCACGCTATAATTCTCTATATACGAATTACCCGTCTATAACACACCCCAGTAACATCGTCTTTTACAAATAGCGGTTACAGTAGGGTTAGCATAGGTCAAAGCACAAGTTAAGGTCACAATACAATTATTAGTGGTTATGGTGTTAAAACATGCAATGGACGACAGTGATTAGTACTTATATACAGTGTCAGTAAATATACAGGGTTATGGTACCGTGCACTATAATACAGCAACACACTATTAACACTCTCGCTAGACGGCTGAGCTCGCGCTATCTAACAAGATATACACTTTACTAAACAATCGTTAACACATTTACAATTCCCAACTAAACTATTGGCCAGTACCTTGATGGACTACCTAAAACAATCTACATACGTTTTGGTTAGCCACACTGCCCAATCACCACATATATAGCGAGCTAGAGGACCGAATTTACACAGACGCCTCTTAGTCGCACTATCAAAAGTCTAGTGGGTTCCAAATTTACACGCCTTCCCACTTAGCCCAGATAGGATGAGAACTAGCGAACCGAATTTACACAGACGCCGCTTAGTCTCCCGGTCCCTCCGACCTAGCGAACAAAATGTACACCCTAGAACGCTAGTCTAGACAAGACACCGGTGTCCGGCTAGGGCTATTTACACCAGAGCCCCGCCTGACTAACAGAATCAAACGGTCTGACTAAAGAGCGTTCGATCGAGCGGTGCGCCTTCGCTCCTTCCCTCCGACAGAGGGGGCAGATACACAGATTCAAAACCCCTTTGGGCCTACCGCACAATCGGTATACCCCTAGTGGGTCCTGCCGTCTAAAACAGCAGTTGTCTTACCTCCTCGTTCCTGAACCTGAGTTCACACTCATCGACGGGGACACCCCAGCACTTCTCACGTAGAGGCCGATGATCTCCTGGACAACGGCCCAGTGGCGCCGAGACAAAGGGAGGTCCACGCAGAAGTTCAGGGGTGCAGCCGTAGAGAACGTGGGCAAAGATAGACCGTCTCACGCCTCTGCCTCTCAGCTACCGTTGAACGATGAGCTTCCCGGCCAATGCACCAAATGATACCGGAGAAACTGACGGAAGCCAAGCACAGAGAGATGGACACAGGTTTCTTCAGGAAGGAAGAGATTCTTTATTGGATCACCGATCGGGACTCAGAGGGACTAGCGTCACCAAAATACCACAAGTTCTGAGCCCCGGACAATAGTGCAGGCTCCTTATATAGGCATATAACTCCTCCCATATTAAGCTCCACCCGCACATTCTCTTAACCAATCAACACAAATAAGAATTAACTTCCTGTTTGACCGCATGGCTTGTCCAGCACAATGGAGGAGGGGAATACTATATCCTGTATTCTTGCACATGCTCCGTACACTACTGATCGTATCTTGCCTCATGCAACCAACTGATCGATACGTCAGCATATGCACGTACACATGCCACGTGGTAATCTCGGCCTACTAAATTTATTTTTACCGAGATTCCACCACAATATCTCTTTATATCCTGCTGCTCTCAGTTTTGTGTGTAAGAGCAGTACGTTCCTATGGCATGGAGGTTCGCAGGTCCAGGTGGATAACCTGCCCAATGGTCTTCCCATACTTCTCACCCTCCCTTACATTTAAAAACATCATTTCAAACATTTCCAGTGTGGCAATTGTAACATTCAACCATGCCAGGGGTTCTGAGTCCTTCAATGCAGACATTAAAGGAACATTTCAGACCCCTAAAGCACTTTAGCTTGCAGAAAAGCTTTGTGTGTGAAGCGTGTATCATATTTTATTTTTATTTTGCAAAAAGTAGAGATTTCAATAGAAATTGACACTTGTTTGCATTAACCTGGTTACACCCCCCTGGCTTTTCATGCAGGCCAGAGGTCCTGTTACTTCCTGGTTGGCTTATTTGCACTGAGCTTCGCCTTGTCTGAACTAGATTATAATGTATTTTGCTATATCTTTAAGGGGTTATGCTAACCCATTTTAATAATGAGGTTCATTTGTTTTTTATCCTGTAATGCCATGTCGAAGGTTTCTAGGGATGTTCCCCCCACACTTAAACTGCGGGGGAAAAAGTGTTTACACGGCAGCCCTCACATGGTCCAATCACAGGCTTTCATTTTGCCGGTTTAGAGCACATGCATGCGCTCTGAGTCAGACAGAGGAGGGAATGGGGAGGCAAAGATGGAGCAAGGACGTTTATTTAAAAAAAATGTATATATATATATTTCTATATTAATTTTTGTTTTTTTTAATTTTGTTTATTAAATGCTATTTATTTTAAAGGATGGAGGTGGAGGAACTGCATGAGAGAGGAGAGTGTGAATCATAAAACACTGGTTTTGGATAGAGTAACCCTTACTGAGATGGTCTCACCCCTCTGCTACCAGAAGTGGAGTTACCCCTCCTGTAGCTAAGTAGCTAACTTAGTATGTGCTGCTTTTCAAAGTGAATCGTGTGATTTATGCCAAAACAATGAAGTGGTGATGGTGCTTGCAGTAATCATTTAAGACACGTTACAGATGACTTTCGATGTTTTATTCAGTGGTATAAATTCCACAGAAGTGACAGTTGCCCTTTGGCTTGGCTTGCTTATTTTATTAATGTGATCTAGCCGACAGTGCGCGGCCCCATGTCCTGTTATCAGCATGCTGCACTGCATCTGGCTTGCAGTAGATAAAGTTGTTTAATTGTTTGCAGAGTAAGATGACTGCATGCAGCAATATAATGAATTCTGGTAATGGAAATCACACACTATGCAAATTCCTTGGTGGTTGGTACATATCTCTTTATATCCTGCTGCTCTCAGTTTTGTGTGTAAGAGCAGTACGTTCCTATGGCATGGAGGTTCGCAGGTCCAGGTGGATAACCTGCCCAATGGTCTTCCCATACTTCTCACCCTCCCTTACATTTAAAAACATCATTTCAAACATTTCCAGTGTGGCAATTGTAACATTCAACCATGCCAGGGGTTCTGAGTCCTTCAATGCAGACATTAAAGGAACATTTCAGACCCCTAAAGCACTTTAGCTTGCAGAAAAGCTTTGTGTGTGAAGCGTGTATCATATTTTATTTTTATTTTGCAAAAAGTAGAGATTTCAATAGAAATTGACACTTTTTTGCATTAACCTGGTTACACCCCCCTGGCTTTTCATGCAGGCCAGAGGTCCTGTTACTTCCTGGTTGGCTTAATTGCACTGAACTTCAGAGGCAGCAATTACCCAGAGCGCCTGCCTTGCAAAGACTTCTCATTGAGCCGCATTGGGAAGGCTGTGATTGGACAGCCATAGAAAGCCATAGAAAGTCTGGGCGGGGTTAGAAAGGGAGCACTTGCAAAGGCTGCAGACAAGAGACCTGTAGTTTTATTTCAAGTATTTAGATATACCTCCAATGAAGAAATGCAATAATTAAAGGGACACTATCGTCACCTAAACAACTTTAGCTTAATGAATCAGTTTTAGTGTGTAGATCATGCCTCTCAGGTTTCACTGCTCAATTATCTGCCATTTAGGAGTTAAATCACTTTGTTTCTGTTTATGCAGCCCTTGCCACACCTCCCCTGACTCTGATTGACACAGCCTGCATTAAAAAAAAAAAACGTTTTTTTTTTTCAATCAAATACTTTCTTTTCAAATGTAATTTACCTTAAACAATTGTATCTCTTTCTCTGTAAATTGACCTTTAATCACATACAGGAGGCTCTTGAAGGGTCTATCAAGCTATTAACATAGCAGGGGATAAGAAAATCTAAATTAAACAGAACTTGCAATAAAGGGAGGATAAACATTAGATGACTCTTTACAGGAAGTGTTTATGAAGGCTGTGCAAGTCTCATGCAGGGAGGTGTGACTAGGGTTCATAAACAATATGATTTAACTCATAAATGGTAGAGAATTGAGCAGTGAGGCTGCAGGGGCATGATCTACACAACAAAACTGTTTCATTAAAGGAACACTATAGTCACCTAAATTACTTTAGCTAAATAAAGCAGTTTTAGTGTATAGATCATTCCCCTGCAATTTCACTGCTCAATTCGCTGTCATTTAGGAGTTAAATCACTTTGTTTCTGTTTATGCAGCCCTAGCCACACATCCCCTGGCTATGATTGACAGAGCCTGCATGAAAAAAAAACTGGTTTCACTTTCAAACAGATGTAATTTACCTTAAATAATTGTATCTCAATCTCTAAATTGAACTTTAATCACATACAGGAGGCTCTTGCAGGGTCTAGCAAGCTATTAACATTGCAAGTTTTTAATTGGGGTATATCTACTAAACAGTGATATCTATTTATTTTTCATTTGGGAGGTATCCCTTTGACTGCATAGCCAAGCATGATTTAAAAAATATATATATATTTATTTATTTATTTATTTTTAATATAAAGCAAGGCAGAAGATGACGACATTGAGGGCATCAGTCAACAATACTTGATTCGTTGAGGTGGACCCCTATCTATTCCTGACCTATAATATCCATGATAAGTATCAAGCCTTAAAGGACCACTATAGGCACCCAGACCACTTCAGCTTAATGAAGTGGTCTGGGTGCCTGGTCCAGCTAGGGTTAACCTTTTTTTTTTTAAATAAACATAGCAGTTTCAGAGAAACTGCTATGTTTATACTGAGGGTTACTCCAGCCTCTAGAGCCTCTAGTGGCTGTCTCATTGACAGCCGCTAGAGGCGCTTGCGTGCTTCTCACTGTGAAAATCATAGTGAGAAGACGCCAGCATCCATAGGAAAGCATTGTAAATGCTTTCCTATGAGACCGGCTAAATGCGCGCGCCGCTCCTGCCGCGCATGCGCATTCAGCCAATGACGTCGCGAGGAAGGAGGAGGAAAGCTCCCCGCCCGGTGCTGGAGAAAGGTAAGATTTTAACACCTTCCTCTCTCCAGAGCCCGGCGGGAGGGGGTCCCTGAGGGTGGGGGCACTATAGTGCCAGGAAAACGAGTATGTTTTCCTGGCACTATAGTGGTGCTTTAATGTTTTTTCCTATGGGGAAAGCCTAATGAGTTTGCAGCGCTCACCCATCACCATTGGGCGTTGGAAGAGGCAGAATGCACATCCAGCACTGAGGGACATAGGAACTGTAATCAGGTGAGTAAATAAAGGGTGGGGGGCCATGATGGAGGGGTGGCTCAGAAAGCTCTAAAGTGTTAGGAATACTGCTTTTGTATTTCTAACACTATAGAATCCCTTTTAACCCATTAGGGTTAACTGTCCATGTTTACGTATTTAATTGTTCATGTTAGTTGATCACTGTAGCCAGGGCCGGCCTTAGGCATTTGGGCGCCCTGTGCAAAAAATCTTCACAGCGCCCCCCCCTCCCCCACTCCTTACCCCTTCCCACACACCCTGTCACACACACACAGGCAGGCAGACAGCCATACACACACACACACACACACAAACACACTCAGGCAGTCATATACAGACAGCCACACACAAACACACACACAGACATAGAATGTGACGGCAGATAAGAACCATTCGGCCCATCTAGTCTGCCCAGACAGTCACACATAGGCAGTCACACACAAACACACACACACACAGGCAGACAGCCACACACACACACAGGCAGACAGCCACACACACAGCCACACACAAACACACAGGCAGACAGCCAAACACACAGAGGCAAACAGCCACACACACACACAGACAAACAGTCAAACACACACAGACAAACAGTCAAACACACACTGTCAGACAGCCACACACACACAGTCACGTGCAGACAGTCACACACACACACGCGCAGACAGTCACACACACACACGCGCAGACAGTCACACACACACACGCGCAGACAGTCTCACACACACACACACACACACACACAGGCAGACAGCCACACACACACAGTCAGACACACACACTCACTAACAGACAGACACACACACACTAACATACACATACACACACTAACATACACAGACACACACTAACATACACAGACACACACTAACATACACACACACTAACAGACACAGACACACACTAACATACACACTCACCCACTCACCCACATTAACACATTTTTTTAAATTTATTTAGACACCCCCCCCCCAGCCTCCTTACCTTTGGGAATGCTGGGAGGGGTCTCTTCCTCCCTGGTGGTCCAGTGGCTGCTGGGCTGGGCGGGCGGCTGGCGAGGGAGCACTTCCTCTGAGCTGTTTGCTCAGCTCCCTCGCGCGCCGCACAGTGAGGCTGGGAACCGAAATATGACGTCATATTCCGGCTCCCAGCCTCACTCTGCAGCGCGCGAGGGAGCTGAGCATACAGCTCAGAGGAAGTGCTCCCTCGCCAGCGCCGCCCGACCGCCCGGCATGTCTGTTAGCCGCAAGGCTAACAAGACATTTGCCTTGGGCATTTGGGGGCGGCTTTTTTTGCCGCCCCCTGGAAAATGCCGCCCAAGGCAAATGCCTTGTTAGCATTGCGGCTAACAGACATGCCGTGTGAGCTATGCGGCCGCAGGGCGCCCCCTGCACCATGGCGCCCTGTGCGGCCGCACAGCTCGCACACCCCTAAGGCCGGCCCTGACTGTAGCGGGACCGCTGGCTGTCCGTGAATTGTCCTCTGCCATATTCATAGATTCCCCATTATAAAATGTGTGTTTCCCCATGTAGTTTTATTTTAACTGTGTAACTATTGTCCTGTTGGTATCTCCCAGAGCGGGAGACGGTTATCTGCTGTAAGCCATCCCCCACCAGCCTTGGGCTGAGGAATTTGTACTGAATGAATGGAGACCGCCTGCGCTTGCGGGGGTCCGTCTGTGCATAAAAGAAGCCTGTTTTCAATAAAGATTGTCAGAGTTGTACCTCCAGAACTGTGTGTCGTCCAGTTCCTGATTGGCTGAAGGAAGGGAATTAGCGGAAGTAACCGGTCGGGTTACCAGGTGGTCCGCTACAATCACCATGCCAAGAAACTGGGTAACTCCAATTATGGGAAATTATCTGAGTTTCTTTTGTTATTTTTTTTTTTCTAAATTCTGCATTGCCAAGAATGGTGTTAATGAATTGTAGTTCTCCATCCCACTGCACTGGAAATTAGGAAAGTAGCAAGTGACCAATCACTGCAGCACAAGTGTAATGCATAGATTTTGATTTATTAATGGGGAAGATTCATCAAATAGAGTTTATTTTTTTTAATGTTGTTACACTAAAGCCTGAATGGCCACGAACCGAATTGGGCAAAAACATCTGACTGCATATGGGCATTGGGATTGCAAAATCATGACACTGTTCACCTGTTTAACAATTTCTAAAAATATTTTTGGGCCTAAATTTGATCTGGATTTTTTAGCCAGATTGAACCCTTCAAGAGATCTGAAATCTGGAACGAATGCTGCCTATCTGAGCCTGAATCTAAAAAAAAATCGGTGCTATTTTCCCGGTGGCAGCACAGGCAGTTAAAAACCCCGGTGGCTTTATTATGTGGCGGCTGGCCGGCATTCACATCGGGCAGATTGTATTTAAAATTATTGAGCGCTTGCATAAAAGCATGTGAACGATAATTTGCAAATTAATTTGGTCCCTATTCAGTTTAAAATCGGTGCTTTATGAATCCTCTGAATCCTAAATTTTTCATAGAATTTGGATAGGAAAACACGGATTCTAATCTGGACACCAATCACAGATTTGCTTGGGACGACTTAATTCTGGACATAATCCTATGTGTAGTGAATAACGCCAAAAGTGTTCTGTTCCAAAAATGGTGAAAAATACTACATGTGAAGCAACCATCATGGGAACCGGTGGAATATGCTGGCACATTCTACTGGTGACTCTACCCTTTCACATGTTTTCCAAAAATTACTCTTAAATAAATCTCCCACAGTGTTTTTATACTGACCTTCTGAGTGTATTCTATGTTACAACCACTATAGTGTCACCAGTAAAGCACTGAGTATACTCACTGGTGATATCTCAAAACTGAAGAACGTGCACTCCTAACATATGCAGAAGTGTAAATACACTGATCAGCCACAACATTAAAACCACGGACAGGTGAAGTGAATAACATTGATAATATAGTTACAATTGCACCTGTCAAGTGGTGGGATGTTATTCAGCAAGTAAACAGCTCTTGAATATAATTTAGAAGCATGAAAAGTGGGAGGGTGAAGACATCTGAATGACTTTGACAAGGGCCAAATAGTGATGGCTAGACGACTTGGTCAGAGCTTCACCATAACTGCAAGTCTTGTGGGTGTTCCCGGTATGCAGTGGTTAGCACCTACAAACAGTGGTGTATTCTGGTTTTGTGCTGCCCTAGGCAGGACAAAATCAGGCGCCCCCCTCCCACCCCCCGCGCCACCCCACCCAACCCTTCCCCCCGCCCCGCATTCTAAATACACACACACACACATTCACTGACAGATACACACACACACTAACAGACACACTCAGTAACAGACACACTAACAGACACACACTCACTCACTAGCAGACACACACACTCACAGGCAAACACACAGACTAACAGACACTCTCACAGACACTCTCACAGTCACAGACACTCTCACAGTCACAGACACTCTCACAGACACAGACACTCTCACAGAGACACTCTCACAGAGACACTCTCACAGAGACACTCTCACAGAGACACTCTCAGTCACAGTCACACTCTCACAGACACTCTCGCAGACACTCACAGACTCACTCTCACAGACTCACTCTCACAGACTCACTCTCACAGACTCACTCTCACACTCACTCTCACACTCACAGACTCACTCTCACAGACTCACAGACTCACTCTCAGACTCACAGACTCACTCTCAGACTCACAGACTCACTCTCACACACTCACCCACATTAAAATTTTTTTTAAATTTATTTAAACACCCCCCCCAGCCTCCTTACCTTTGGGAATGCTGGGGGGGGGGGGTGTCTCTGCAGAGGTGTGTTTCCCTGGTGGTCCAGTGGCTGCTGGGCGGCGCGGCCGGCGAGGGAGCACTTCCTCTGAGCTCTCTGCTCAGCTCCCTCGCGCGCCGCCCGCAGAGTGAGGCTGGGAGCCGGAATATGACGTCATATTCCGGCTCCGCCTTCCAGCCTCACTCTGCGGGCGGCGCGCGAGGGAGCTGAGCAGAGAGCTCAGAGGAAGTGCTCCCTCACCGGCCGCGCCGCCCAGCATGTCAGTTAGCCGCGAGGCTAACAAGGCATTTGCCCTGGGCATTTGGGGGCGGCGTTTTTTGCCGCCCCCTGGAAAATGCCGCCCAAGGCAAATGCCTTGTTTGCCTCGCGGCTAATACGCCCCTGCCTACAAAACAGATAATGTATATGAGCGCTTATCTAGTGCAAGTGGTTAGTACCTACCAAAAGTGATGCAAGGAAGGACCACCAGTAAACCGGCTTTAGTGTCACAGGTGCCCAAGGCTCATTGATGCACATGGGGAGCAAAGGCTAGCCTGTCTGGTCCAATCACACAGATGATCTTTTGCAGCTCAAATTGCTGAAAACTTGAATGCTCACCATGATAGAAAGGTGTCATAACACACAGAGCATTGCAGTTTGCTGCACATGGGGCTACAAAGCCACAGACTAGTCAGAGTGCCCATGATGACCCCTGTCCACCGCCGAAAGCGCCGTTAATGGGGACATGAGCATCAGAAATGGAGCAATGGAAGAAGATTGCCTGATCTAATTAATCATGTTTTTCTCTAGATCAGGTGGAGTGTGTGTGCCATTTACCTGGGGAAGAGATGGCAGCAGTATGCACAATGGGAAGAAGGGAGGCCGCTGGAGGCAGTGTTATGCTCTGGGCAATGTTTTTGCTGGGAAACCTTGAGTCCTGGCATTCATGTGGATGTTACTTTGACACGGACCACCTACCTAGAGATTGTTACGGGCCTTGTACACCCTTTCATGACAATGGTGTGAAGGAATGCACCTAGCTACCAAGGCTCAAGTTTGTAGGTGCCATAAATGGCTATCCTATATTAAAATTGGCTAACTTGGACTCATGTAATGCTTTATGCTTAAATGAACATTGCCCACAGTATGTCTATTTCCGGGAGCAGAATAGCTCCCACCGGAGCATGTATTATAAACTGTTATCTACTTTGAATTCTCGCAAACCATCTGTTTTTGTGAACATGACCTTAAACAAATGTGTCTATTTCTTACATTCTTTTTCTGTGACGTATTTACCACAAAATATGTGTGCTCATGTACTTTTACTGTATAAAAGCTAAGCTTTCCTAATAAGTGGCAGAAGAAATCTACTGATTCACTACTATGTGTTGTGTGTCTTATTGCTTCTCCAAGCGCTATATACAATTCGGGTTCCCCTGAATATAAGTATTGAATGATTGATCCGTGTCAATGGTGTTCCCTGATGGCAGTGGCCTCTTTCAGCAGAACACTGCACCCTGCCACACTGCAAAAATTGTTCAGTAATGGGTTGAGGAACATAACAAAGAGTTCAAGGTGTTGCCTTGGCCTTCAAATATCTCAGATCTGATTGAGCATCCGTGGAATGTGCTGGAACAACAAATCCATCCATTGAGGCCCCAGCTCACAACTTTAATTAACTGTTATTTTCTTATTTATTTATTTTTTTGTCAATATTTATTTAGATCTTGGTGCAGAACACAGTCAGAGGTATTCTGGAGTCCATGCCTTGACGCATCAGTGCCATTTTAGCAGCATGAGGAGGACCTGCATGATATTAAGTAGGTGGTTTTAATATTAGTTTCCCCTCGTATTGCCAAAATCGCTTGGATGCATTAGGTAGACATGCCCCAATGAAAACATGCATGCATTTAATTATGCATTTTTTTTATTGGTGTATATTTAAGAACAGCTTGCAAAAGCTGCAGATCTCTTGTCTACAGCCTTTGCAAGCCCTCCTCTTCTAACCCCGCCCAGACTTTCTGTGGCTGTCCAATCACAGACTTCCCAATGCAGCTCCATGAGAAGTCTTTGCAAGGCAGGTTCTCTGTGCAATTGTTGCCTCTTGAGTTTAGCTCCACTAGCTAACCAAACCAGGAAGTACAAGGACTGTTTGTCTGACTGACAGCAAGGGGGTGTAACAAGGATTGTTTTTTAACGGGCCAATTTCTATCTAATATTTGCACTTTTTATAATATGAAAAAGAGGATGCACTATTAAAAGTTATTTAGTGTTCTGGATTGTCACCTTAATGTATTATATCCATTTCCCTCAAAAAACTTTAATAAAGGACACGCATCATCACCTGTTAATGTAGATAATTATCAAACAATATACTGTGATTAATGCCTTAATGTCAATCAAGTGTAAATTCAGATTACAAACAACTGAAATGTATTTTTTTTGTTGCAGATACGGGGGTTCCACTTATATCAGAGAATAAAAACAAGTAAATAATCTAGTTGCAGCAGTGGGTTCCATTTCTGAAGAATAGCTGACCCAGTCTCTATCCAATAAAGATACAGCTTCTTACAGGTAAGATTGGTTTTGGATCTAATGTTTACAAAATCATCCCAGCATCCCTATCCTTTCTCTTTATCCTGGAGCATCGTACAGGATTAAAGGAACATTCTATCGTAAACACCTGGAAAACCATACAGCCTACAAAGAAGTAGATGAAGAAATCAGATGATTTTCACAGGCAACTTTTAGATTCCAAGCACATTAAATTTGCTTGTAAAATAGGAGAGACTGTTCCAGGGCTCCATATGCACAGCAGAAAAAAAACATGTTGATTTTTTTAATTCTGTAAATATAGTGATTGGTTTTATAGTCCACTGGAGAGCAAAGTAGTATGGTGACTTCTATAGTACATGGCTGACATGTTAGCAGCATGTCAGATTATTACCTCCAGGTGGCAGTCTAACATCTTATACTATACATTGCTCGAATCCTAATAAAAGTAGAAACTGTCTCTTCTATTTTTTTGTACACATAATATTTTAATTTGTTTGGAACTTTTTGACCAATTACATTTTGTTTCATACTTTTTTTTGCTGCTTTATGCTTTTATTTGCTTCTTTATATTACACAGAAAGTGACCTCTGGCTAGTACACTATGTGGACAGAAGTACTGTGACACTCTTAATTATTGAATTCAGGTATTTCAATCAGACCCATTGTCACAGGTGTATAAAATCCAGCACCTAGCCACGCAGTCTGCATTTACAAACATTTGTGAACAAAATTGGTCTTCTGAAGAGCTTAGTGAATTCAAGCGAGGTACTGTGATAGGATCCGTGATAGGATCCCACCTTAGCAATAAGTCTGTTCGTGTAATTTCATCCCTGCTAGATATTCCACGGTCAACTGTAAGTAGTATTATTGGAAAGTGGAAGCGTTTAAGAATAAAAGCAATTTAACCACGAAGTTGAAGACTATTAGAAGTCACAGGGCGGGGTACGACGGCGCATGGTGCGTAAAAGTCGCCAATGCTCTGCTGAATCCAGGAAGAATTTGAAACTTCCACTGCCATTAATATCAGCACAGAAACTGTTCAGCAGGGGTTTCATTGAATGTATTTCCATGGCAGAGCAGCTGCCTGCAAGCCTCACATCACCAAGTACAATGCCAAGCGTCAGATCGAGTAGTGTAAAGCACGCCACTATTGGACTCTGAAGCACTGGAAACGTGTCCTGTGGAGTGACAAATCATGCTTCTCTGTTTGGCATTTTTAGAAGCAAGTCTGGGATTTTCGAATGGCATGAGAACATTACCTGCCTGTTTGCACGGTGCCAATTGTAAAGTTTGGTGGAGGAGGTATAATGGTATGGGTTTGGTTTAATGGAGGTTGGGCTCGGGTCTGGCCCTTACTTTTAGTGAAGGCGAGTATCAATGCTTCAGCATACCAAGAAACGGTGGAAACAGTTTGGGGAAAGCCTTTTCTATTCCAGTATGACAGCGCCCCAGTGAACAAAGCAGGGTCCATAAAGACATGGTGGGGTGAGTTTGGTGTGGAAGAACTTGACTGGCTCACACAGAGCCCTGACTACAACCCCATCTGGAACTGGAATGGAGATTGTGAGCCAGGACGTCTTGTCCAACATCAGTGTCTGACCTCACAAATGCTCTACAGGAAGGAAAGGCCAAAAATTCACACAGGAACACTCCAAATCTTGTGGAAAGCCTTCCCAGAAGAGTGGAAACTGCAAAGGGGAAACCAACTACATATTAATGTTTATGTATTTAGAATGCTATGTCATAAAGTCCCTGTTGGTGTAATGATCAGGTGTCCTAATCTATATAGTGTATGTTAACCCCTAACTCACTCACACATTAAAAGGTTATTTACTAAACTGGGAATTTACATTTTGGGCCAAAATAATTGACCTGGAAAATTTCACTAGTTTTAACTATGTTTCTAAACTGGTTCATGGATTGCAGGATAAAACTTACAAGGAAAGGTTAAAGGATCTTCACATGTATAGCTTGGAGGAAAGACGAGACAGGGGGGATATGATAGAAACATTTAAATACATAAAGGGAATCAACACCGTAAAGGAGGAGACTATATTTAAAAGAAGAAAAACTACCACAACAAGAGGACATAGTCTTAACTTAGAGAGGCAAATGTTTAAAAATAATGTCAGGAAGTATTACTTTACTGAGAGGGTAGTGGATGCATGGAACAGCCTTCCAGCTGAAGTGGTTGAGGTTAACACAGTAAAGGAGTTTAAGCATGCGTGGGATAGGCATAAGGCTATCCTAACTATAAGATAAGGCCAGAGACTAATGAAAGTATTTAGAAAATTGGGCAGACTAGATGGGCCGAATGGTTCTTATCTGCCATCACATTCTATGTTTCTATGTTTCTATGTTTCTAGCTCTGTTATTTTGGCCGGAAGTAACTTTGATTCATCTAATTTTGAGAATTTTTTTAAAAAAATCATCTTTTGAGCTTTTTTTTTCCCAATAAAATAAGGTTATAAACCAGTATATATTTAATAGACTTCATATAAAGCTTAGCACAACATGCACATTATTACATACTGGGGACAGAAGCACAGACGGCATTGCTCTTGTAAACGTATTTAATGAATATACACCTAAATCTTTAAAGTTAAGTGTATTGCATTATGTGTATATATATATTCATATCAATGTATTCATTTTTCTTTTAAATAACATTTGTGCAAAGTCTGGCATTTACACACCATAAAAAACACCCATTTTCTGCTATTAAAAAGTCTGAAGGGAAACATAAACTCCGTGTTATCAGTTCCAGAGAAACAACGGTTTGCGAGTAGCAGAATGTTATGTCTAAAAAAAATAGCAGACTTGCACAGCACAATCCTCCTGTTCTAAAGGCTCAGCATGAAATAAAGCATTCGGAATTGCGACAGTGCATCTTAATGACAGCTGGGCAGTGTTTAATGGTCATATAAAACCAATATTGTACTCTGCAGACATGATAACAATATCAAAGCATAGAAACACTCATTAAAAGGAATAATCTTACCGTGGTCTGTCTATTAAAAAAAAAAAAAAAAAAGATACCAGGTCCAGGATACCTGAACCCAAATTTAAAGCCACACTACAGTCACAAGTACAACTACAGCTTAATGTCTATATTATGTCCATGCATGCTTTTGGCTGTAAACACTGACTTTTCAGAGAAAAGACAGTGTTTACATTATATCCTAGGAACACCTCTAGTGGCCACTCCTCAGACTGCCACTAGAGGTGCTTCCTGGGGCAGTGCTGCACACTATGCACACTGATGTTCAGCATCTCCACACTCGGCATGAAGATGCTGAGCTTTCCCCATAGAGATGCATTGATTCATTTACGATAGAAAGTTCCTTTAATCTGTATTCCAAACACTACAGCCCTGATGTCCCTTGTCAATTAGGCTCCACCAATGTGTAAAAAAACGAAAAACAAATCACTCACCTTTTCTCCAGTGCGGAGTCTCCCTCCTCAGGTTACACCATCAACTTATGGGCCAATCCAATGCTTTGGGGAACATAGGTGCATGCGTGGCACTTGCCGCGATGCGCCTACGTTTCCTCCATAGAGAATAATTGTATTCTTTGCTGCAAAGTGTCTGTGTGTGCCATCCACCATTTTTGGTGGGTTTCACCCCTTGTTTACACTTTGCATTATGCACATCAATTCTGTGCAACCTGTATGGCAATGACAAACTGAGAGCTCCTTTAAGTGAAAACAAATCCAAAATGGTCAACGATTTTATGAAATAATAATTGTTAATCCTTTAAGGACAGAAGCAATTGTTAAATTTCTGATCCAAAACAAAACCTGGATATGTCACCTCAGACGACTTCGTAGCCCTTTTGACTACATCAGACTTTAGGGAGGAGCAGACAAGGAACCAAGGAGAGCCGGCCACCGGTGATGCGGACGGGGCGGGGCGGTCTGGGGCGGAGAATGGGGATACAGATAGGCGAGGCGGCAGGGATGCCCGCACGCCCTGATGCCACTATCTCTTCCAGCCCCCCCCCCCCCCACATGCCTTGCCTCCCTACTTCACTATGTTTCTCAACCCATCCCCTTTCCCAAATCCCAGACCCTCACACCCACAAACACGACATAACTTGGACACACATAGCCACCCAGATACTGGAATCGGAACCGAACTCTACGACAACTATGCTACGTATGATTAAGGCACACACACAGACACACACAAGACAAACGTTTCTCATTTTGTTTATATAATGATCACCTATAAGGCTCTTATACAATGGCAAGTTTCAGAATACAAGTACCTGACTCTACCTGTGTTGCTCACTAGAGGGGGCTGAGAGAACACATGCTCTCGCGCAACCTATGCTCAAAGAGCTTTTACTACTAACTTCCACAGCATTGCCATCAGCCAACATATGATTGTTAACTGTACAGAGTTCACTTTGTTACTGTTATATTGTAACTGTTGATTAGACCTGTTGCACTGGACGGCTCACCGTCATACAACGCTTTTCCATCTGAGCTAAGCCTCTACGTAGGCATACACAGTCATAAATGTAAAGTACTTGACTATACGCACTGTTCACAAAAATAAAAACCATTTAAAACAAAACAAAACCTGGAATCTTCGCTATATGTCTGTTCAACCATAATTTACCTCTTTAAAAAAAGCGTGAGAAATTAAGACATTTTATTTTCCAAGTTCTGCATGGCATTTTAACTGTAAATGTCATAATACGGTTAGTTTTTACTGCAATAAAATACACATAAATGTATGCAGTGATGTCCCACGAGTACAATAATTTTTTTTTTTTTTTTTTTTTGTAAATCTTTCTTTTATTATGGCATATGCGTCATGGGGTACAGAAGAAAAAGAGGAAGCATTGTGGGGTAATACGAGTATATGGTAACAAGATGGTGTGCAATGCACCTCAAAGAAAGATTGCCATGTTTTTTTTTTTTTTGTGAAACACTTATGCAAACAAAGTAATACACGCTTGGTTGAGAAACAATATTAATAAAGATAGGCTTCATGTACAGGTTTAAGGTTCATGGCTAAACACGATATAACAAATAGGTCTAAAATGTGGCAATGCTCAAGCTTTTACTGCAAATTTAAGCCTATATTGAACACGATATATGAAGGAACAATCTAAAGTGATGATTCCGTAAATCACATTATCTAGGCTAAGCATCGCTAGAGGGACGTTTGTTTAAGAAATTTATATTTTAACACGCTTGATATGGTTCAGGCTAACATGTCTAGATTTACGGTAATAGGAAGATGGTGGACGTCTATATATTGAGCTTGTAACTAAAACAAGGTAGATCAACTATGCCACAATGAAGATATTCAGTAGGAAAAGGGAGTTTAACTAAGACATAGCTGATTACAAGTCCACAGTAGCTTAATAAGTACTAGGGGAGACATCAACAGAGTTACACCCGGCTGCGCTAGGGTGATAGTTAGGCCTTTGGAAGCGTACAAATGAGCAGTAATTGCGACAACAAAAACAAATAATGTAGGTAACATAGGAGAGGAACCAAACGTTGTAATACTGGGACCATTCGAGGCATGTGAGGCTGGGTTACAACGAGCAAAGTGCCTGAAATTAAGTCCAAGTCCCTGGTGGGTCAGCCGATGCCGTTTTGGGGCTGAGTATATGCCCCCTGCGTTGGTCGGTGTACTGGGCCCGGTCTTTCCATCGTGTGGAGGCTTGGTGTCCCTGTGTCGGTTGGGAGTGCGTTGGTCTGTGAGGTGATCCCTTGGTGTGTCCTTGCGCCGTGCAGGAGAAGGTGCGAGCCTAGCTGGACTTCGGCTCTTGAAGCTTGGAGGTAGCTTATGTGGGAGGCCAGGCTAGCAGGCTTGTGCTCTAAGGGGTGAGGGTCAGGGTTTGCACTCAAGCTGCATGGCGCCGCTGTGCAGGATGTAAATGTCGCTGGGCGGGAAGCGGGCCTGGCGAGAAGTGTGGTCCCCTTCAGGTGAGCAGTCAAGTGAGAGCTAGCGCCCGGGAGTTGTAGTGTATTTTTTTGCTGTTCAAGTGTTTGGTACATCCACCGTCGGGCGGCCGCCCTGGGTGCCACTGGCGGTCGTCTGCTTAGGTGGCGGCGGGTCGTGGGGCGAATCCACGCCGCTGCTTGTCTCAATACCTGCGTGAAGGTCTGGTCTTTAACGTGAAGTACTGACCAGAGGCGTGCTCTCAGCCTGTCAAAGAACTCCAGAGCGTGTACAGGTGGCTTGATGCGAGTTCTCCCTTTCACGGGTCTCGTCCTAGCCGCCATCTTGTTTGGGCCCTTGCAGTGCTGCCTGTCTGCTGGTTCTGTCGCTTGGATGGGGGTGACCGTCCCCAGCGAGGACCGGGATAACCCCCGCCGGTCCATTGGGGGGGGTAGCAGGGCTGTGTGTGTGTCTCGTGTGGAAGCGGTTCCCTTGCCACCCTGCTTCAGGCTCCGTTCCGTTTTAGGCCTCATGGCTGGTGCAGGCTCTACCGGCGCGGATCTGTGCCGGACTGGTATCGTTATGTTCCTTGCTTGGTACTGCAGCCCGATCCAAGCACCCTGAGTCGCCAGCACCCGTGGTTTAGGCAGAATTGTCGAATTCGTGGCTGCTGGTACCGGAGGACTCAGGACGCACGTCTGGCCATCTTGGCTGTCAGGCCCCGCCCCCACGAGTACAATAATGTCTCCAATGTACAGGTTTCATGGTGATTTGGAAAGTTACAGGATCAAATAAAGATCTTGCCCGTTTTAATTTGTACACATTTAATTTTTGCCAGATTGGTTATGTTGCCTTTGAGACCTTATAGCAGCCCAGGAATGAAGATGGCATCATGGCATACCATATGCAAAAGTAGACAACCCAAGGTATTAAAAATGGGGCCTGATGGAATACACCCGAAGTTATTAAAAGAGCTTAAGTGGTGTACTAGCAAAACCATTAATGGATTTATTTAACCAATCATTGTTAACAGGAGTAGAAATTAGAATGGAAATTAGAGAATGTTGTGCCCATTCACAAGAAAGGTAGTAGGGAGGAGTCGGGCAACTATAGGCCACTAAGCCTTACTTCAGTAGTGGGGAAAGTAACGGAAACCATGTTAAAAGATAGGTTTGTTGATTGTTGAACATCTAAAATCACGTGGATTTCAAGATCAGAGACAACATGGGTTTAGTTCAGGGAGGTCATGCCAAACTAATCTTATTGATTTTTTAGCCTTCCGTCCGAAGTGGTAAAGCTATCCTAGCTATAAGGTAAGGCCAAGGACTAATAAGAGTATTTAGAAAAATGGGTAGACTAGATGGGCTGACTGGTTCTTATCTGCCGTCACATTATATGTTTCTATAACTAGTCTTTTTTTAGTAGCCACTTAGTAACAAATCCTGGTCAAACTTTGGGTTCATATTTGTTTTTTGCATTTTTCACACATAAATTGCACTTTCACTGATGATATCATCAGCATTATATGTTTTACCACTCTAAAACACTCATATTTGTGTTCACGAGTAAAGCAGTGCCACCCAGGTACTGGTTTTATGGGATTTTGGAAAGTTGCAGGGTCAACTATAGGACTTGCAAATTAAATTCTCTGGAATTTCTGCCTGAGTTGTTAGGCAGGTTCCCCAAATATATATATAATTATATATAATTAATGAATTATTCTGCATTGGATCGTAGAATAGCTGCGACCCGGTAAAACTTTAACACACTGCTGCTTAGGTGTGGATTCTTCGATCAGGGCGCTATTTGGACAATGAGGGTGCTCAACGAGGAGCTATCCAGGGACATATGATGTGTGGGGAGCTGTGCAGGTAAAGTATAACCACTGCAAAGAGCTATAACCACTGCAGCACTATCCAGGGAAGAGATGCACAGAGATCCCCAGTCTAATTTCAGTGATTGGGTCTGAAGCACTCCAGAGTCCCCTGGTAAGGAAGCCAACCTAACGGAGGTACTCAGCCAGGGTACAGGAGCTCTGTTACATGTCCCTTATCCGTGATAAATCATGAATAGCAATTGTTGCACAGGACTGTAACTCCCACTTATCTTGGACAGACATGCCATGAGATAGGGAGCTCCCAAGACTGGACAGTGTTAGTCACACTATGCATTATGATTTTTATACACAGAGGGATGCCACCAACCTACCTACAGTTATCTATCTATTTTTTCTTTAATGTGCTATTTTAATTTTGTGATTTTTGTAGCTACATGTAATCTTAGAAATAAGAGGTTGCCATTAGTGTAATTTGTGTCTGTCCATTTTCTGTCACTGACAGTGATTTCTTCTTTTTTTTGATTGCCTGAACACAACCAACAGCCAATCAGATTACAGATCAGATCCATGAAACATTGATAAATTATTTTTTTATTCTCTCTCTCTCCAATGCTCCCTTTACTTCTTTCTTTTAAAATGCATGTATTCTTACAGCGGTAAAATGCATGCTATAACGATAAATGTGTCCCAAACTAAATAGCGTGTATGAAGTAGCAAACTAGGAAGTCATTTGGCTTCTAACAAGTCAAAAGCAATACTTTCAAAAGCTTGTCTTTTTAATCAAATGTTGGTCTAATACACCTGGCTTTATTTTTTTTTTTAACAATCATTTAAATCATGTCTATATTATGAACTACGAGCTCTGTAATTGAAACGTAATTAATTTAGCTACTTTGCTTTACTATAAATGTAAGTAGAAGATCTATGACCAAATAATTGTTAATTAATCATTTCATTAAAGTTATAGTAAAAAGAAAATATTGTTTTGCAAGAGAAATGAAAGCAACATCGCCATATTTTAGATGTTTATTTGACGGTTTATGATATAGAAAGAGGAAATAACACAAATATGATGTAAATAATACATGTTTAAATTAGTGCGATTTTATTCAAGTCTACAGAGACATTTTTATTAAATGTATTTATATCGGTCAGCTTCTGCACTGTTGTCCTTCAGTAAAGAGCCTGGATGAAACATTAGGTCAACAATGTATGTAGTCGGAGGACTCATTCGAGTTCCTTCTTGGTGAGCTGCATCAAGTAACCTTACTTCATTCCAAGCCCGGCCGTAATCTCCACGGATAAGACAACAACCAATGCCAATTCGATCTGCGATTACCTAAGAAAGTAAGCAAATGCTGGGCATTAAGGTTGAGTTAGGATGTGAAACTCAAATACATATGGCTTCTATACAGGTGAGAGCTCAGAGGACATTTAAAACCTGATTTGATCTAGTGAACACTCCCATGATGTCATGTAGGATAATGCTCATGAGTGTAGGATGCACTACCATTGATTCTGAGTTAAGCTGCTTGTGAAATTGTGCAGTTTACAATGGTCTCAACGGTCCGATGTGCCAAGGGTTCCTAATAAAGGAACCCTATAGTGTTAGGAAAAGAAACCCATATTCCTAATGCTATAGTGTCTCAATCCCTACCTCTATAGGTCCCCCACCTCTGCCTAAAATGGAGCAAAAAAAATATTTTACTTACCTTTTTTTTCAGCGCTGAGGCTCTCTCGGCGCTGGCTAGGTCTCCTCCTCCCACAACATCAATACGACGGTGAGACCTAATGTGCATGTTTGGTGAGTGCCACGCGCATTAAATCATTGCTTTCCTATGGGTAACATAGAAGATGTTAGACGTCCTCATGCAAATCGCGAAAACGTCCAACATCCTTTAGTGAAGTAGAACTCCGCTAAGGACCAGAAAGCGCCTCTGTGGCTGCCTGGAAGACAATCACTAGAGGTGCAGTTAATCCTGCAATGTAATAACTGCACTGCATTTCACCCATGCCAGTTGAATGAGATGAAATGGTATGTGTGCCTATAGTGTGCCTTTATATAAAATAACTTTTCCTAAATGGTTACATCTACTTATTATTGATTTCTACCAGAACATAATCACTTCTTAGGTCCAACATCTATAAAGATAAACCCCTATTATTTTGTGTTGCCAGTAATAAGAAAAGCATTGTTGGTGCAAAACAAACACATTTTGTGTTACATATGAATTAGAAATAAATAATCATTCTTTAAAGTTTATGTTTAAGTAAAAAGTTTAGAACTATGTCATTATTTGAATGTGATCATTAACTTAACCAATTATATGCTACAGGTGCATGTGTGACATAGCTGAATAAATATACTTCACTCTATATAGTTTATTGCACTCCAGGTGTGACAGAGGATTGAAATTGCAATAAAATATATTAATAATATGAAACCACCTGGCTGTTAATGAAGAATAGTAATAGTCAAGTAAAAAATTAAATAAAAAAATTACCCTTAGATGGTGATATAGTCTGGTAGATGTACATGTATGTGTGTATATACATACTGCATGTTTTACATATACACACACAATATATTTATATAATATAAGTAAATAATAACTAAAAACCTCTAGGATCAAAATACTAATGCATGGTGCTGGTTAATCAAGGATATACAAAACAAAATGATAGCACTCTTAGGACTTTGGGGAAAAAACATATAAAACTTTACTTTTATTCCAGATTTGAAAATATGCGTCAACATTTCAATTTAACTCAGAAAGCCTTTTCATTACTTAATTAACCCTCTCATTGATGAGGGGTTTTCACTATTTGCCTGCTTATTAGCGCTGCCAGGTGGCAAATAGTACTTAAAGGAACACTATAGGGTCAGCAATAGACGTTTGTATATTGTTAACAACACAGATTTGTTGGCTGGCCCCCTTGAAAAAGGTATTAATTAAACTTACGGTACCTTTATTCCAGCGCCGTGTGGGTCTGCCAGCACTGGCTCCATCCCTGCTCCACCTACTGGGCGGATATCATCAGAATTGATGATCACAGCCAATCTAGTGCTTTCCCAAGGGAAAAGCACTGTGAGACTTATGCGCACATGCTGCAAGACGCCGCACTGCGCCAATCTGCATCTCTTCATAGAGATGCATTGGATCAATACATCTCTATGGGGAGTGTCCAGCACATCCATGCAAAGTGTGGAAACAACAGCAGTCTATGTGACTGCCACTAGAGATGTCCCTAGACAGTAATGTAAACACAGCCTTTTCTCTGAAAATGCAGTATTCACATTAGAAAGCCTGCAGGGACAGCCTATACACACCAGAGCACCTACATTAATCAGTAGTTGTTCTGGTGACTACAGTGTCTCATTAAAATTTTAATTTGTGAACGTGCGTCCTCCTGGATTCATTCAGTTCTAAATTTTGTGAATATTCCAAACCGTATACTTTGTATGGGATTTAATGCCAAAGCAACAATTCTAATACAGATACCAAATGCATCAGGGCGAGTACAGACCAGAACTGGCTTTAATAAATATGAGAATTACTATTGTGGTGGAAATTTGGTAATTTTTACTGGATTTTGTCCATGTGGAAAAAAAATCCGGTCTTTAGTGAATAACCTCATATATCTTCTGGTATTCTCGAGTCCAAAAACAGTGCACTATTATTCACTGTCACCGTGACATCAGTTGAGGTTGTACATGTATAAGTATGTATCACATTCTCCAAGGAACTTAAAAATAAAATACTAATATAGATTTTTTTTTTCTTTGATTTTTGGTGTTCATTAGGTGAAAAAATCTGGGGTTCTTCACAAAGCTTTGGTTAAAATAATTCCTCTGTTAGTTTGTTTGCATTATTTATTTTATCTGCTTATTAAATTCTTTTTTTGTTTTGTTAGTATGCTAAACAGGTAGACCACTATTTATCTATTACATTAAGACCAAAATAGCCACATATATTGCAACCATGCAGTTACCTGGCCAATGTTACATTTC
Source organism: Pelobates fuscus (assembly GCF_036172605.1). Taxonomy (NCBI): domain Eukaryota; kingdom Metazoa; phylum Chordata; class Amphibia; order Anura; family Pelobatidae; genus Pelobates; species Pelobates fuscus. The sequence goes on along the minus strand of NC_086320.1, from coordinate 348,951,602 downwards.
TTTACTAAATAGTACCAAAGTAGATTTGTTGTTATGCTTTATTTTCCAAAATAGTTTCTGGTTACAACCAGTCTAGAATTTAAAAACATAAAATAAAAAAATAAAAAGCTTTTCCATAGCTATCTGTACAACTAGTACATACCTTAAAGAGCAATGCTCGATGATAGAAGGTCCCTTTTTTAATTTTGCCAATTTGTATAACATTGCTCTGCGTCTGAATTTTAAGATCACTCATATGCAGTTCCCAGTTGAATTCATGCAGCCGATCTTTGTCAATAGGGCCCCCCATCTTCTCGGCAACAAACCTTCATAAAATGTAAGCAGGTCCATCAATTTCACATTTTTATTATACATTTCTATTTTTTTTACATGTATCATTGAAAAACAAAAGTAGCATTTTTCAAACTGCCATTGAGTGATTGCTGCAATTATGTTCAGATCATTAAAGGAATTAAAATGGTAGTGTATGCAGTCAGTCATTTGAGCATCTTGTCTGTTGAACTGCATTTTATGTAAGATTAAAAGCCTACATAAAAGCTTAAGATGAAATCAATTTTAGTTTAAAGACTGCCGAAATTAAGCAAATATAATGATTATGTAGTTTAGAGTCAAAGGATATTTAGACGCACACTGTTAGGATCACATGTGAAGAGCCGGTTAATCCTAAAATATGCTGATGCTTAACTTACAGAATTAAGAGATTTTTTTTTTTTTTTTTGTCAATCTTTCTTTTATTAAGGCATACTTGAGGGGTACAGAATAAAGAATGGGAAATGCATAAGTGATTTACAAAATAGGGCCAAAACAGTGCAAACAGTGTTCACATACATTTTCAGAACAGTAATGCCTCATTTTATATTTTTGTGTGTCGATGAACGATAGCGTATTATCAACAGGCTAAAGTGAGAGTCAATGAGTCAAGCGTGGTTCATCCAATGTGACTAGTGCCTCTCTGTCTTGCCATGTCAGGTTATTTTTCCATTACTTCATGGTCTGCTTATCCTAGCAACTGTGCGGTCTTTGTCATGGAGGTATGGTTAATACTCATGAGGTCAGTCTACAGCCCTATCGCTGCCCATCATGTCATGCTGCCATGCTGTGTTAAGGTCAGATGTTTGAGGTACATGTTAGGTAGATTCAACGTTAAACATATAGACACGAGCAGGTTCAGCTGTCACTGGCTAGTATCAAAAGCAAGCAAGGTAAACTAATAACGTCAGTTTGTAGTATGCGATTAGATGGACATAAAGGTGCGAAGGTACATTGAAATGCATCAAAACAGACTTATTGTATGTTGCATGTTAGTAGATAAGCTTATCAGGTATTACAGGGTAAGTATAACCAGTAGGTAACATGCTAGAGACATTTTATATATATATGTACCGCTGAGCAATGCAAAACTAAACACAACATAATAACCATAGACTACAGCCAGACTCTACAGCACTGGAAGCTGATGAAGGACGACTTCTACAGCTGATAGTCAGCCAACACCACAGTCCGGTAAGGAGATAGAGTGTATCGCCATGTCATAGCCTGGGCCTCCTCCTGCCCCCTCCAGACCGGTTAGGAAATGGTGGTCTCCCAGACTGTGATTAGATTGTTAGCTGTGATTCTGCATCAGAGCCGATCTTCGCGCCCATGCCCAGGTGGGAGCTACATCCCTGTGTCCAAAGGTCACCCTGCGATGTGCGGTAGGACTGAGTCCAGCATGCTTGATCATGTCGCTCCAACGAGCCCCAGCCACGGCCGCTCTGGTGCAGTGCCTCTTTGAGGCCATTCCTGGCTGGTCGATGGATCCCGAGTGTGTGGGCTTTCTATTACGTGTATCCGGCACTGCTTGCTCAAAGTCCTCTTTCTGCGGGGTGATTGCAGACAGGGACCCTCCCGGGTAGTTTGCGGTTTTGGTAAGAGGTAGCTGGCTTGGAGGCTGTGCCGTCGGGGGTTGGTGCTCAGGTTGTGTCGTCCGTCTGTATCTACACCTCGGCGGTATCGCCCGAGGGACACACAGTTGGGGCTGCTCCATGCATTGTTCTCCGGTAGGTTGGCACTGATGGACAGGAGCTTGTCCGTTCTTTTGCTGCTTTGTCCAGAGTTGTGTGCACAATTTTTCAGAGTCCTGTACAAGCGGGGCCACCATGTGAGTAGGCTGTAAGCAGGCCTTCGGTGAAGCGGGCTCAGGTCTGGCGGCCATCTTGTTTTGGGCCTTAGGCCCATGTGGCGGCGTGGTATTGCCTCCGAGTGTTGTTATGGCTTAAGGACCGGGATAACCCCCCCTGTCCAGAGAGGGGGATCGGGACCGGGCCCGCGATGGTTCAGCTTCTCCACTCCACTCAACGCCGGGCAGGTCCCGCTTGGTACGGCAGAGATCTCTCCCCCGAGGGACTAAAACTCCAGGAGCAAGCCTCTCCTCGGCTCCGGTGGCCCTCATGCACCGAGGATCGCAGTTGTGGGTCATTTAAGTTATCAAAAGTCCCGGTTTTCAGGCTTAATAGTGTTTGGTTTGCAGGAGCTGGTCTGTCCTGCGACCATTCAGTTCGGCGGCCCGGCCCCGCCCCAGAATTAAGAGATTTAGTTCTTAGATAGCACCAATTGTATAGTTCATTTGACTAAAAATACTCAAATTTTCCATTTTGTCATTCATCAGAAATGAGTGCACAATTTAACTTAAAACTGGTTATAAGAGAGCATCCATGTGTATCTTTCTAATGTTTTATAAAACAGCAAAAAAGTTAAAGGCATAGCAACACATCAACATGTTTTATAACATAAACCAAGAATTGCCTGGGATTCACTCAATTCAAAATTTTATGCCAAAAAATCTAATCTGAAAACGTATTTGACTAGGATAATTTTTACAATTCAGGTATTTTAGTCTAAACCGTGCTATTCCCAGGTGAATTCTGTATTTATACACCAAACTGGGGATTTGTTAAGAATTAAGGGAATTGCACATTTTAGACCAAAATAGCTTGAATGTTTTCTTCCAAAAGGGTTAGACAAGGCCTCATTGACCTACAATGCCAGATTTGTATAGGAGGCACGAGTACTTACTTCAATCAAAGACTGTCTCTCTGGCTGCATTTTGCCTACCCCACTAAAGTTGAATCTTTAAATCAACTGTACAAACATACTGGTATAACTGCTGACCTTACTAGACGAATCTAGAACATGACACTTTACACAGCTGTGCCTGGATTCCAATATTCCCTTAGATACAACTATGTCAAGTACTAAATACAGAGATGCCGGTATAGGTTCCAGACTTTGCCTAAAGACTAGTTCAGGGGTAGGTGACCCCAAACAAGAAAGGAAGGTGCTCAGATTAATATATTGCTTTGATATAAGCATGAAAAAGTGTAAGCCTAAGCAGCAATAATGAGCTATGATTGGTTGAGAGTTTCAGCTGAATCACTTTCAGCCTATCACCGCACCCATTGCTGGGATGACTCAGTATGGCTAGAAGGAAGTGTGCAATCTCTGCCTTAGCCACACATCCCGTGAGCTGTGGGAGGCCTTTAGTGTTAAACTGCTCAAACAAATGGCTTAACACTGAATGGATGGACAGAGAACTAGGGGAATCCAGGCACTATAGACTATGCAATGCAATGAAATGGTTATAATGCTTATATTCCCTATCAAAAAAAGACTATTAGCTACATAAAAAGTGCAGACAACTCGTCATTGTTATGTTGTTATATAGATTACCCATCTACTCAGTTATCAATTAATGTCTAGAATGCCTAACTGTTTATCTACTGCACAACAAAAATAAAGAATTATAAAAAATAAAAAAAGACTATCAGTACCCAAGAAAACTCTCAAGGATTGAACCAGTTATTGTTAACTGATTGCTATCATTTTGGTTTAAACGTTCTTGTCTCTAGGTGTGGGAGAGGGAATTAATAGCTCTTCTCCCTGCTTTACCCAGTTTTAAACACATATCAGGCATGTCCATTCTGCAGGTAAAAGTTAAATAAAGTTCCTTAGTATAACTATTTTAAGCTTTGCCAATGGCATCTCCCTATCCCAACATAGAAAATGTAGCCTTATTGATTTGCAGACTATTTGACACCAATCTACAGTATAGTCAATCTTTCACAACCCTTAGAAATGTCAAATATTATTACTTACTGAGCTAAAGCCACAACTCTCTCTTTGACAGAAGTAAGAGGAAGAATTGTTTTTGAAGCTTCCATGATGTAGTTGCTTAACTCTTCATCATATGGCGGAGACCACTCTTGCTTCATGACCACAGGTTCTGGGACTTTTACTTCACCTTCTTCCCTTGGCTTCTCTTCTTCCTTCTTCCCCTTGACTCTTCCCCGGCTGAAATACGGAGTTTCACGTTGCATAAAAATAATATTTTAAAATGTAAAAACTAACAAATTTTAAATCATGAAAAAGCACAATCTTTAGTTAATTTCAATTAGCAAAAAATCTCACTTATGGTAGTTCCTGGTAAAATATTGTTTACACTACAATATGGTACATCACCAAATCCTTCTCTAGGATTAAATAAAGCGACTATAATTGTAAATTTTCCTTATTTTTAAAACTATACAGTACAGAATGAATATTGTTTAGAAAATAAACCCTAATATGCAAACTAGGTGTTGCAAGACTTAATAAAAAAACCCCAAAAAAACGATCTTTACGTAGTCTTGGGCAGATGCAATAAGACATGATGAGAATCCAGCATTGGCATTTGTCAGACAGTTAGTGGAACTGACAGCTATGTTTGCTGTGCGGCAAAACTGTTTTGACAAACAAATTATGTAGTAACCAAACAATAGGAGTAATATTTGTTTTCTGGTTTGATTAATCTATGAAAATGCCGGGATTCATTTACTTGCACCTTCACTGTGAGGTTATTTTTGATAATATACACTCAACATAATTTTATTTAACACAATGGTTGGATGGTTATCATTATAATTTAAGACAAAGAGTAACTTGTGTATGGCTTGATGTTCCAGAAATAAGGCAGACTGTGCAGTCAATGCATATTTCGAAATAATATTCTCTGAGTGATACCTCTTTTTCTGGCTCTTTCTGCTATCCAATAGTACTATGCTTTATAAGCCTCTTAGGTTTCAATTCAAAGCAGAAGGGGAAGTTGGGAGGTTATTTTTCTGCTATCCCAAATTAGTGGTACCCAGGGACACCTGGTAATTTTATTAATTTATGACATATTGCTTTTCCCCCTTCAGACTGCTTTCTGATTGTTCTTTAATGATCAGTACTCTTGATGCCAACTATATGGTTACTGAGAGAGAATGTGCTGTGTTGTCACTTTGCCTAACTCCTGATATTTCATTCTGGCATCATATCTGAGTCTGGATGTTACAATCCTGCATTATGTTATGGCTCTCTCTCTGAATGTGTCAATTCAGATGCTCAGTTTCTTGCAAAGAAAGTACTTACCATCCTCCCTGACAAAGAAAATGGAGCTGACTTAAGCTCCTCCTTGTGTCAGAGAAAAAGACGTAGGAAAAAGACAAAGTAGTCCCTATTTTGTCTTATGTTCTAAAGAAAAAAATAAAGAAAAGAAGAACGGATTCTGAGAAAGTAAGAGAAGAGGAAACAATAGGAGAAAGGTAAATTCGGCGTGACTGCCGCTTTAAGCTCTTGTCCTGTCATGGTTTCCAGTTGGTTATCTGAGAGCATGTTACACTTCTGATTCTCTGGTATCTGACCTCAACTAGTCCTTACTTATTCTCCTTTTGTTACACTTGACCTCTGCTTTCCTTGATTATTCTCTCCTTCTTGTTTCCTTGGAGGAAGCTTTGCTTTCTTCTCTGTATAACCTTTCCTATTTCAAGCTGGTATGCCTTTCCTATTATAGTGGTAAGCAGAGCCATCTATAAGGAGCAGTGACATGCTACTGTCCATTTATTATCCTGCCTTAGTCAGGCTTGACATTAGCTCTGCATGTTAAGGCATTACGCTATTCTGACACAGAGGACTTCAAGTCAGAGCCGACTTTCCTCATGGGCACGCTGGGCAGTTGCCCGGGGGCCCCACCGCGATGCCCATGTGCCCGGCTGACATGGGAGATCCTTTGCTCTCCCCTGCCGGCCAATAGAGAGTCGGCCCTGTTTTCTTCCACTGGGCCCTCTAATCAAAGATATCCCTCACCAGTCCAAAGGCCCATCCAAACAAGGGAGAGACAGCGGGAGTACCCGGAGGCAGGAGGAGGAACCTGGAAGGAAGAGCGTTCCTCGCGCGAGAAGGCTGTGGGGAGCGTAGCCATGGCAATGCTCCACACAGCATTCTGCGCACGGGAGGACAAGAGGCCGCCTGCAGCCAGAGGAGCTGCAGGCTCTACAGAATTCATTACCGGACCACCAGTGCTAGCTGTGTGTTCCCCTCCTTCACCAAAGGTAAGAAGAAGGGGGGCATAAATGAATCATTATTCATTATTATTAATTTTTTAAATGATAAAAAAAAATTGCTCCCTGCACCCCTTACATTCTGCAACACACACACACAAACACCCCTTATACAAAGCACCCTCACACACACACACAGCATCCCCCTCCCCACACAGCACTTCTCACACACAGCATCCTTCACAAACACAAACAGCACCCCTCACACACACACAGATACACACACATACACACACACACTGCTCCCCTCTGTGCAGTCTGGGTGTATTCAGCAGTGTGGGTGTATTCAGCAGTGTGGGTGTATTTAGCAGTCTCTGTGTGGGTATTCAGCAGTATAGGTGTATTTAGTAGTCTCTGTGTGGGTATTCACCAGTGTGTGTGTATTTAGCAGTCTGTGTGTGTGTATTCAGCAGTCTTTGTGTGTGTTTGTGTGTATTCAGCGGATTGTGTGTATGTATTCAGCAGTCGGTATGTGCGAGTATTCAGCAGTCGGTGTGTGCGAGTATTTAGCAGTCGGTGTGTGCGTGTATTCAGCAGTCGGTGTGTGCGTGTATTCAGCAGTCGGTGTGTGCGTGTATTCAGCAGTCGGTGTGTGCGAGTATTCAGCAGTCGGTGTGTGCGAGTATTCAGCAGTTGGTGTGTGCGTGTATTCAGCAGTCGGTGTGTGCGAGTATTCAGCAGTCGGTGTGTGCGAGTATTCAGCAGTTGGTGTGTGCGTGTATTCAGCAGTCGGTGTGTGCGAGTATTCAGCAGTTGGTGTGTGCGAGTATTCAGCAGTTGGTGTGTGCGAGTATTCAGCAGTCGGTGTGTGCGAGTTTTCAGCAGTCGGTGTGTGCAAGTATTCAGCAGTTTGTGTGTGCGAGTAGTCAGCAGTCGCTGTGTGCGAGTATTCAGCAGTCGATGTGTGCGAGTATTCAGCAGTTTGTGTGTGCGAGTATTCAGCAGTCGCTGTGTGCGAGTATTCAGCAGTCGATGTGTGCGAGTATTCAGCAGTCGCTGTGTGCGAGTATTCAGCAGTCGATGTGTGCGAGTATTCAGCAGTCGATGTGTGCGAGTATTCAGCAGTTGGTGTGTGCGCGAGTATTCAGCAGTCGATGTGTGCGTGTATTCAGCAGTCGATGTGTGCGAGTATTCAGCAGTTGGTGTGTGTGCGAGTATTCAGCAGTCGCTGTGTGCGAGTATTCAGCAGTCGATGTGTGCGAGTATTCAGCAGTTGGTGTGTGCGCGAGTATTCAGCAGTCGATGTGTGCGAGTATTCAGCAGTCGATGTGTGCGAGTATTCAGCAATCTGTGTGTATGTATGTATTGCATTTGTTGAAGGTACCAATGAATATAAGCTTAATTTTATCGATAATTTACATTTTTATTCCTGTGAGTTTTTGTGTAGGCAGGGCCCCAGTGCACTGCTTTGCCTGGGGGCCCATAATGCTGTTAAGATGGCACTGCTTCAAGTCAGCTGTTAGGTGGCAGAATTTAAGAAACAATCAGCATCAAGGTGGCTCTTGGGTAGTTTCAAGACTACCAAAGTCAGTAATCTGTACTTGACTCTTAGTGAATATTACGAGCAAGAACAAACTTGAAGCAGCCATCTTGAGTAGACCTGTAAATATTTTTTTGTTTAGGGATAAATAGCAGAACTATATGGCAATTTAAGACAGCACTTACATTCATCATGTTAGTAATAAATAATAAATAGTATATGTTATGGATTCTGAAATATGATACTTGCCCTCTGTCATTCAGTTGGATTAAAAAACTTGCTACTGCAATTTAACGTGACATACAAAAATGCCATTTGTATGGGAAGACATAAAAACACACAAGGGATGTTTCTCTTTCAATAAAAACTGAATATAAGAAAGGTTCAACGCTATAAATCTCACAGAGTTGGACAGATAGATTAATGTCGCACTGACAGACCTGAAGGGAAACTAACCACATGACCCAAGGTTGGGAAAAAAAAAAGTCTCAGCGTTTGAAAGAGTTTCTTGTGTTAAACATTATCCTCAGCAATATGATTTAGCGTCTGAGGACGTACGCCAATTATTGTACAATACAATACAGAAATTTATTTAGTGATACTTTTTACATCAATGTAATAATGAAACGTATGGTTTAGATATTTTCATATTGTAATAGATTTATATTTTGTAGTCATCTAAGAGGCAAAAGCAAGTTTCTATTTTCACAATAAAAAATATTGAAAAAAAATAAAAGGTTTGCTTTTTTTTTTTTTAAATAAACTTTAATTTTTCAATTGAGCTGGACTCCATGAATCGTAAAAGCTTATATGTTACCCTGAAATTCATCACATTGAGCCTTCTTGCTACAAAGCACATCTGCTTCGATTTAGACATTCGTTAACTCATGAACAAAATAAAATTGTCTGACACATCCCATGGCACATATGTCTTTCAGCAAAGGATTTCTGAATCCTCTATAAAACTGTACATAATTTTAAGCCGCGCATGTTTTCGATTAATTAGCGAAAGCAAAAACATCTGCCTGGGCTATATACACATGCTTTTGTGTAAGGGTGGTCAGCTCACTGCTCTCCAGCTGTTTGTTTGAGGACTGTGATTGCCAGCCACATTCAACAGCCCACTTGGCGAATGGGGATGATCAGAATTGTAGTGTGACAACAGCTGGAGAGCTAAAAGTTGGACTAATCTTTAATGCCAAAAAAACCTAAATAAATAGAATTGTGTTCAGTGAGACACATATTGAACTAATTTAATATTCAGATGCTTCAGATACTTACAGTCTGGAGTGTTGGAATTTAGGAGGACTGAGAGCAGTCTATTTTTACAGGCAAAGAGAAACAATATCTACTTACCACTTAGGTTTTCACATGTGCTTTATTCATTCTTTTTCTTTAAATATGATAGATTAGGCCAAGGCACCGATGAGCCTGGACATAATGCCTTTCTTTCCACCCATAAAGACTCTTGTAGGGCTAGAGCTGTCAAATCTAGTCTTAAAACATAGAATTAAATAACTCTTACCCTAACTATTCCTAACAACAACTGGAGTGTCCGTCTTGTAAAATTTGCACGTTAGATTTGCTGATGAAAATGACAAATGTACCATTAAATAAAGTAGATCACACAACCAGTGAATAATTTCCGAAGAAGTATAAATGGGGGTTGAAGAATTAAATGACTTTCAGATTTTGTGGGCTATATTTTTAAAGGAAACAAATGTGTTAGCCCCCAAAAAGCATTTGAATGCACCTTTCTGTGTTATACAAAATAAATACCTTGGAGGCTTGTCCTTAGAACCACCTCTACTGAGTGAAGGAGATCGTCCAGCAGAAACAGGCTTTTCTTCTACAGGAGATGAAGTAGTGGCCCTGGTAATGACACAGAATAATCCAATCCTTATTCACTGCAAGCAGATATATTGAGCAAACCCAGATACATGCAGAGTTTGAGCTAGAAACTCGGTACCTGGTGATTGACAAGTAAAATCCCTCTACTATTGTTGATGGCACTGATGTATTCAGTCCTGCTCCTTGGATGGTTTAACTCAATTTTCTAAATCTCTACACACTTTATGAATAAGGCCTTACTTTTTGCATCATTTACCATGTCTGCCTTATTAACAGGTTAAAAACCTTTCTCCCTGTGCCCATGGCTAACGTAAGGAGGAAAGACAAACTTTCTGGCTATGGTATGGTGAGGACGCAAAAAATAATATCATTGATATAAACTGTGTATTTCATTTTAGAACTGAACTAGAGCTGCATTAGTGATTACTGAACTGCATTATGGTTGTAGATTCATCATTTTTTTTTTTAGGGATGGGATAATAAAAAACCTGTACAAACGTTTAGATGTGCACAATGTTTTGTGAACACAGGGCTTACTGTTTCTTCCAACTTGTAAAACCCCCACATGCAGAAACAATACTCTATACGAGTTAAATTATAGCTGAGCATCAGCAGACATGTAATAAACCACAGCTGAAGGGCCACAGGCTAATCACTGCCCTATATTATTTTAGTATCCCATAATCTGTATGATTTTCTTCATGGCGACAGGACCTTTACAAAATGACTATTAGTTACTTTAACATTGAAATGCTAAAAGAGTGCTAAATACAAACAATATAAAAATCTCTCTTTATCTTTAATAAAGTACAGAGACATTTACAGTACAGCGCTATGGAATTTGCTGACGCTATATAAATAAATAAAATAATATTAATAATAATAACAGGGGTGCCCAATCGGTAGATCCCGAGATGTTTTAAAACTACAGCTTCCATGATGTCTTGGCATTCTAAAGGCATTCATGGAATGCAAAGCATCATGGGAGTTGTAGTTCTACAACATCTGGGGATCTACCTTTTGGACACCCCTGATTTAGAATGTACCCTTTTTGTTCAATTCACAAATATTCCAAACTCCAGGGTAAACGTCAGTGCAACTCTTATTAATGTTAGTATGATAGGTAATGCAGAAAAAAAAGGGTTTATAAGAGAACATTGAGTAACAGATCATACCTTCCTTTTTCTTTAGAAGCACTAAGGCTGCGAGAGGATTGTGATAAATCAGAAGATGATTCTCGCTTCTCTTCATCAGGGGTAGGTGATACAGCAGAGGCTCTGAAATTATAATTATATTGCATGTTGATATTATAATTATTAGAAAAAATATATATACATAAATATAAATGGAATAGAATATCAAAAGCAAAATAAAATAAAATGTAACAGGGAAACAAATATTCATGGACACGGTTATGTTATTCCTATTGCTTAGACAATGTGACATGAAATCTGGTACAGGGATACATAATCAGCCTGTAACAAGTCTGTGAATTACCCACTTTGTCACATATTCTGTCAGCAGCATCATGTGTATCTCTATAATATGTTGCAAAATAAATACAAGGACCAAACAGCATTCGTATGGATTAGCTGACACACAAGCAAATGGTATATAGTCTATATTTGATGCTATGCTATACTTTGTTTTGAAGAGACATGGAGAGGGTTTGGGGAAGGGGGGGGGGGGGGGAGGGGAGGGGAGGGGGAGGAGCTGTGACTAAGATTTAGACAAAGATTTGTGTCTACATTTTGCAGTTTGTTTTCTCATTAACCCCAGTTTGTCTTTTTAACCCATAAACTTTTACATTTTAACCTGTTTTGTTTTTTTTCCAGTAAAAGCAAAATTTAAAGATGAATGCCCTAAATATGTATTACATGGCATGTATTGTACACAAATGCACAAATACCACAGATGTAAACAGTTAAAGTGAAACTCCAGTGCCAGGAAAACAATCCGTTTTCCTGGCACTGGAGGTACCCTCTCCCTCCCACCCCCCAATCCCCGGTTACTGAAGGGGTGAAAACCCCTTCAGTCACTTACCTGAGGCAGCGACGATGTCCCTCGTCGCTGTCTCCTCCTCCGCGCCACTCCTCCTACTGATTCCTTTGGCCGGTGGGCGAGACTGATCCTGTCCACCGGCTGAGGAGACCTAATGCGCATGCGCGGCAATGAAAATCCTTGCTAGAAATCAGGAAGTGACCTCTAGTGGCTGTTTAGTAGACAGCCACTAGAGGTGGAATTAACCCTGCAATGTAATTATTGTAGTTTATAAAAAAACTGCAATAATTACAGTTGCAGGGTGAAGAGTAGTGGGAGTTGGCACCCAGACCACTCCAATGGGCAGAAGTGGTCTGGGTGCCTGGAGTGTCCCTTTAAGCAAATTTTACAATTCTACAAAAAGTCATGCACCTAAAATTGTGAAAAATCGTAGTTTGGGAAATTTAAACTATACATTGCAAGGCTATATATAAGCTCTGTTTATGGCTCTGTTTGTTGTAAAATTTATTATAAATGCATTCCTTTTTAACATGTTGTACTACTTGTATTCTTACACATAATAAATAAGACAGAAAAAAAAAGAATGATTTAGCAAACACAAAAAAACATTTTGATAAAAAAAAAAATCACAAGTTCACTTGCAAAAATAGATAAGATCATTATTGAACATTTTCTCATTGCTGCCACTACAGTGGTCCCCAGACATTGGAGATCACCTGTTATTCTACCAGTTAAAGAGGTTCTCAGTTCTATTCTGGAGAATAAAAGTTGCAAGACAATCTTAATTTACTATTGGTAAATACGGGAAAAGGAGGTTAAAAAGGAATATAACCTTTAAATGTTTTTCTCATGAGGAAAGTTAATGATCGTGTTAATCTGCCGCAGTTATGGGACTTATTTTACTTGGCTCTACTACCCAAAGTCAAGATGAAAGTTATACAGATAATAGTACATTCAGAATTAAGCTCAAAACCAACTATTTAAGGTGGATTTTCCCCCACCCTCCCACTTTTATTGTTGTTGTTTTTTTTAATTATTTTTATTTTTATACATAAGTGCAAACTTTTATTTATTTTTTATATATATTTCATTTACAATTAGTTTTAATTACTACTTATTAACACAATTGTTAAGGGTTATGGGTCATTATACAAGGAACAAAATTCAAATAATAGTATTTAATAAGATATATTTATTGTGAAATATTGTTATTTTGTTTATGTAAACATATATTGTGTTGTACGTTCATTGAAAATATGTATGGTTTAATTTATACGTTTTAAAAATGTTTCTTAATAAACTATATTCGAAAATAAAAATCAAAACCATTTCAAGGATCAATGTGTAACATTCATTGGTTAGGCATGAGACGTCAGGACATTGGTAAATAAAGGTGATATTTTCAATAATAAAAAATATTACTTACAGCTCAGGACATCTCGAATTGACTATAATAATAGCTCGGTTTTGATTCAGTGGCTGTTTGCATAGTTCTTCTAGAGACAGCAGCTTTGCTTCTGGTTTGATCTGCAGGGAGATAGCATACACTATTCCAGTACAAGATTATTCACACGGCACCAAAATATCCCTGTGAATTGGTATATGTTTTTAACATACCCGTCCGTGGTCATAAAAGCCATCGTTAATGAGGTTGTTGTAAGACAAGCATCCTTTCTGACTGTACTTCAGAGACAAATTGTTATCTAGTAGCTTGTCGTATGCCAGTTCACTAAAATGGTTTCCTCGGCTCGTTGACAGGTTCAGATCTTGGAGAATGTCCAGTGCCCTAAAACCATACAAAACTATTATAAGAATCACTTCAGGCTATTATTGGTTAAATAAACAACACATTCCAGGGACGTGAAAACCTGAGCTGGAAAATTTAGGAAAAATACCTGATCTGGAAAAATTCTTCAACTCAGCTACAGTCACAACTCGACTATCTTATCTTACATTTTACAATTCGGTTTTCAATGCACTACAAATCTGTTCTTAGTGAACAAAGCCCTTTGTCTTTGCATAGGTTAGTAAATGATGCTTTGTCCCATTTTTGTTGCAATACAAAGAAAGTTATAAACGAGGTTTAGTTATAACTTTGCTTTTAACTACAGACTTTGGTTGACAAACTTTTAAAAATAAATGATTTATTATTTTATTAATATTTTTTATTGTTTTCGTATTTGTTTGATTTGACAAGCTTTCAATGCCTTAATATAATGTAATGCTGGTACATTCACCACATGACCATTATACAAGGAGACATTAAAAAATGCAGTGAACACTGGATAAAAATGGGTATTATTACTTGGAAAAATGTCAGCACTGAAGCCTGGGTGCGCATATTCGAACCCAATGAAATTCCCATACTATTTGTTTCTACATCTTTTACTTTTTTTAGAGGCATGCATTTAATTAACAGATGAATAATCATCGATCTGTGTAGTGTATGTTAATAATTATCGTATCCACACATCTGATTACAAGTGTTAATGAAACAATCTATGCAAGCATGTGATTAACACTTTCCAGTTCATGTAAAGATTTAAAACTAATGAATGTCAAGGCTATACTGAAATATACTTTAACCATTTAAAGCAAACAGTGCTCTGCTAATCCCCTCTGTATTTCTAATGGTAACTTATACATGGAATCATTGAAAGCAAGGTCGCAAAGTCCATACTCCTATGATTTATCATTTTATTTATATGTATAATGTTATTAATGCTAGACGCCACATTGTGTATTTTATTGATATCCTCTGAAGCAACAAATATGGGGACTTTGTATCTAATTGGCAATATAATTTTATATGTGCCCAGTTAAATGTGAAGCAATGCAAAATGTGATTAAACTTACTAGCTTAACATATTGAAAAGTGTTCTCTTCTGTTTACAAAATTCCACTATAACAAGCTGTTTATTCGTTTAGATGCAAGAGTCTCTTACCCTAATTTGCACAGTTCCACGGCTGTGAGTTCGTCATTAGCACATACAGCAAGAGCCCAGCATGCATTTCTCCTGACTTCATCGTGATTGGAGGAAAGAAGTTTCACAAGAGGTTCTAATCCACCTGCGTTTCTGAACTAAGCACAACATATGCAGATTACATGCAAACCTGTAGCTTGTGGGTATTGTTTATAGTTACAGACAGAACCGGACACATTTGCTTATTATAACCCTTGATATCACTAAAGGAGAAGTGTCCTAACCACCCACAATTGAAAACAACAGCATAGAAATGAATCATGGGGGGAAAAAATGCAACGTGGAAAATTCTGTTTAATTTTGCTTTTTGCGCATTAATGGTCAAAAGCCAAGAAAGTTAATATAATGCATTACTGTTATCAACGATTAACAACATAGTCACAGTAAATATTACTTCCACAAATTAGAGTGTTACAAGAACACATTGCTTTTCTCTCCTCCCACCTACTTTACTCCACTCAGTCAATGTAACCGATAATGTTTACCTGATAGAATGTCCCTGGCTGGTATTCTAAATTATCATCATCCCCTTTTTCTTTGCTCAAACCCTGGGACCAAGTTTTGAATTTACACACTATAGTTTGGCATTTTCTTCTAACCA